>NC_048431.1:10173036-10483156 GCF_004353265.1 Vitis riparia
ATATTGCTCATAACCCAGTCCAACATGATCGAACTAAGCATGTGGAAGTAAACCGACATTTTATCAAGTAGAACTTAGAAGCTAAGATAATCCGATTCTCACTTGTCAAATCATAAGACCAACTAGCAGACATCCTCACTAAGGCTGTATGCAGTAAAGTCTTTCACAACTCACTTGACAAGTTGGGCATCAGCGACATCTATGCACCAACTTGAGGGGGAGTGTGGACATGAGTTGAATAATCCGTTACAAGCATAACTGAAGGGATCAGATTAGTCAACTTTCCTTAGACATTTTTCTAGGCAAATTAAGATCGTAAATGTGTTATATATTGATCTCCTTTGTACTTTTTTAAAACAACAATTGTGTATACAGATTCCATATATACAAAATTTTCCTTTCTCGTCAACATGTTCCACCATTTTGGTGACACGCCCCATCTTGAAAGCTCCTAGATAATATTTCAACCCTCCATAGAATAAAGCATAAGATCTGAAAATTTTAGTATTAATTTGAATTAGTAATAATGAGATCAAGGAGAAACACATGAATAAGCGTCTACTGGGCAAAATGCCAAATTTTTGCCTTACAAGTTCAAAGAAAAATGGAGGGCTACAGAGAAAGGAACGTGTGTAACCCTCCAACGCAAAAGAGTGATAAGGAATAAAACAGAAACCCACCAGATAGTGAAGGCAAGGGAGGAAAGCTGGCTTGATGCCTTGTAACTCTATCTTTTACCAAGTGACGTGGAACTTAATTTGAGGGCCACCGAAAAGACTTAGAACCACTGTGGATTGCAAAAAAATATCCACCTCGAACTTAGACTAGAGGTGCTTCAACTCTCTCTCTCAGTTACTCCACACACCTTGATAAAAATCCAGTAATTTAATTATGGCCAATTCCTTTGTAAAAAGCAATACCAATCACTCTATACCTTTACTCTTTGAAAGCAAATTCCATATATGTATGCTACGGTGGATGGATTAAGAGCAGAAGAGAGAAACTAGAGAGATGTGGAGTTCAGATCTTATGGCACTCATGTTGATAATAGAGTGCTTGGAGGTTGGCTTAAGCACATTAAGCAAAGCAGCCATGAGGAGAGGAATGAGTGACTTCGTCTTTGTGGTTTACTCTAACGCCCTTTCTGTTCCTATCCTTCTGTTTTGCTGTCTTCTGTTTCACAGGTTCCTTTTCTTCTTCTTCTTCTTCGTCTTCTTCTTCCTTATGTAGATTTCTCTTTTCCAACCAACACTTTCTCATGCATAAACAGAAGAAGACTCCCTCCTCCACTCACGCTTTCGATCCTTTGTAGAATCTTTATTTTGGGCTTCATCAGGTAATTTTAGCTTTCAAATTATCAACTGGGTCTTTTTTCTGAATTTATCATACAAACAATTAATTCGTGGTCTTTTTTAAGTTCTAATTAATTGTGTATATGTGCAAAGTTGTTCAACACAGATGTTTTTGTTTATTGGAATAAGATATAGCTCTCCTACTTTAGCCTCAGCCATGACTGATCTTGTCCCTGCTTTTACCTTCATACTCGCCATCATTTCCAGGTATGTGTTTGTATGTATATAAATAGTTCTGGACCAAATGGTAGAATTTGTCATATGGGTTTGCACCATAAATTTACATTTCTTACTTAAGACTGAGTGAAGATGCTCATCCTTCCACGAATTCTGAGTATAATTCAGAATTTTTAACTTCAAGCCAGTTAGATTACTGCACTTTCAGAAAATAAAAGGGGAAAAATATACTTGTGATCAACTCATCCTGCACCATAATTACCACTTTGATTGGATTTGTCCATCCTCTTTCATCAACAGCTACAGCAGTCACTTTCCTTGGGATTCACTCAATCTGAGTTACTTTCCTTTGGACGCATTCAACCGCGCCAGCTCATACTCCCATTACAGTGTCTAGCCAGGCCCACTTGAAAGGACTTTTGTTTGGAAAATGGCAACATATATATTTTCAACTTTCAAAGATGCTTACATTTTTTATTTTGAGCTAGACTTTTTCCTCCCTGTCTCAATTAACCCATCAACTTCATCTTGTAAGAAGATTTTAATTTCAGTTTTGTGACCATCATCATGATGTTAATCTAGTTGCATTAAAAAAAATAGAACATAGTAGAGAAAACCCAAGTCAGTCTCCCCAAATTTCTGAAAAATCTTAATGCGACTTAAAATTTTAAGTTGATATAGGTAATACTCCTTGTTCGCAAGTGCTGATAACTAATCTTGAATCAAATGGATGGTGATTATTAGGATGGAAAAGTTAGACTTGAAAGCTGGAAGCTGTCGTGCCAAATGTATTGGTACCATAGTATCAATCATAGGGGCGCTCATCGTGACTATATACAAAGGCCCCCAAATTGCTTTTGCATCATCCGCTTTTAAAATACTGGATGAGAATCTTAGGTCGCAGATATCAAACTGGGTCATTGGAGGGTTTCTCCTTGCAATTTCTGCCATCTCGATTGCACTCTTTTATGTTGTTCAGGTAAACCTTACCAAAGCATTCAAAACTCCTGTTATCTGAAAAACCTAACCCTTTTCTATTTACATTTTCAGACCTCCATCATTAGAGACTACCCTGCAGAGCTGATGTTAACATTCATTTGTCACATCTTTGTGACCATGCAATCTTCCATTGTCTCTCTGATTGCAGAAAGAGATCCAAGTGCTTGGAGATTAAAGCCTGATGTGGAGTTGATAGCTGTTGGATACTCAGTAAGCATATATATATATATATATATATATATATGAAGAAGCTTAATTAACTTGTCTGTGCCATCATAAATTTTCTTCACTTGGATCCATATGCGGTTGTTCTTTATTCCCCTTTATTTTTTCCAACATAGATATTCTCTTCCGCGGGATCTGTAAATTGTAGTAACTTGACATGTTGTTAATCCTTAGGCAGTACTGGTGCTTGCATTTCGTGGTACTGCTTACGCATGGGTTCTGCACAAAAAGGGGCCTGTCTTTGTAGCCATGTTTAAGCCAGTCGCGATCGTTATTGCAGTTGTCATGGGGGTTACTTTTCTCGGGGATGTTCTCCATCTTGGCAGGTACAATTCTTTATCTTCAATTCTAGGTGGGTGTGTATATAATGGAATTGGGGTTGATAAGCATGAAACCCTTCACTAAACACGTGGTCCGTCTTTGGAGAACCAGTGATTGAAGTATGAAGGTATCTGAACTGAAAAGGCCATGGTTTAATTAAAATGTACGCTTTGCAGTGTAATTGGAGCTGCCATAATAGCTTTTGGGTTTTATACTGTGATGTGGGGGAAAGCCAAAGAAGAGATTGAAGACATGACAACCAGTGGCATTGACTCATCCTCCCATAAAGATCCTCTTCTACAAAACAAGAGCACCCAAGTGTAGAGTTATTATTAGAAAGACAAATCGAAACCATCTTTGTATTGGTAAATTTTTATTTAAATTAGTTTTTGTTGGAAGGTGTCCACATTTTTAATTAGTGTTGTAGATAATATTGTACATAATACTTTTTAAGTTGATATATTATTGTAATATTAGATTTCCTTATAAAATAAGAAAAGTTGTTGCAAATATCTTATTAAACATTTAAGAAAGAAGTTATGAGATGAAGGTTTGTTTGTACATACTATTAGGTGGACAAATGTGTGAAGAACAATGAGAGACATCCCATAGAGTGAGGGGTTCATGGTTCAAGGTGTAGGGAAATATGAAATATTTTGGAAATCTAATAGTTAGTTGTAACTTGTTCAAAATGTAAAAAAAAAAAAAAAAAAGAAATTAGAGAGAAAAATAGAAGGAAAGAAAAAAAAAAAAATAGGTTTAAATTTAATAAATTATTTTTATACATTTCTTCAAACTCATCTTACTTATTTATTTATATTATAGCAAGATTAAATAATTATAAAATATATAAATTTCAAAGTAATTTTAATTATGTTTGATTTTTTTATTTTATATAGTGAAATCAAACATAAAAAAACCATTTTCTTTAATATTTTTTTTTCTTTCTCTAATAATACTTTCCGGAAACCAAATATAACCTAATTTTTATTTCACACATTTAATTATATTTTCACTTTCAAGCAACCAGGATGTATTGTGTGCAATACAACATCATTCCATTAGCACAATAAAATGTCAATTAGCATACCTCAACACAATAAAACAGTCTCAATCAAAATGTCACTAATAAGCAATAACAATATAAAAATTTTATATACAAATTTAATAATTATTTTTACAATTTAACTCAATCTTTCTAGTATATAATTTATACAAATTATATCCATTAACAATAATAAATGTTGAACAAAATATTTTGAGAAATAATTACAACATCAAAATACCCACAAACAATCACACTATATACAAACAATACTAAATCAACATGTAGAGTAGTTAAAATACCAAAGCAAAATTTATTACAATGAGAATATATATAAAACATACCACTCTTCCCGAAGAATTTAGAACAAATTGCTGAAAAGGGAATTTTTCTTTTTTTCTTTTTTATTAAAAAAAAAAAGGCAAATAAGAGATTATGTTCTAACTTAGAAATGTCTATTTGAAGAGTTGGATTGATAGTACTTTCTAAAAATGCTTCTAGTATACAAAATACTTTTGAAGAAATGATTTGATAAAATTTAGAAAATCCTTTTAAAAAATTAAAAAATCACTTATAATGTTTTTTGAAAAAACACTAAAGAGAAGATAATTTGAAAAATGTATATTTTTTTATAAAAAAGAAAAAAAGAAAAATTATTTTCACTGAATGAAAACATTGTTAAATGTATTTAAAATAGTTGGAAGATTAAAATAAAGACTAAAAAGGATATTAGTCATGTTATAGAAAGTATGACATCCTTCCTTCCCAAAAGATGGAGATGAGACTCTGTTGGTCATGATGAAGGGACATGAGTGATCAACTAAGACACTCGAGCTTGCCATTTTTATATTTTTATTTTATTATTCTTTTATTTTTATTTTTATTTTTTATCTTGCGGTACCTACCCACATTTGACCCCACTAATAAGATGTCATGTGTAAAGTGCATGTCATTAAAAAAACTTATCAAAACAGTAAAGGTAAGCAATTGGTGAGAAAGAATCACATGCATCTCATACATATCTATATATTATAATTTATTATTTAATGAAATACCTAACATTTATCTAGAATAAGAAAATCCTACCAACTACCCTTATACTCTCATTATTCAAATATACAAAAAGAGATACCAATTTAATATGAAAATTAAATAGCTTCTATTACCATATTGAAAAACCTGTGGGATGTATTTTGATAAATCGAATTTGAAGATTAAGTTTGAAATTTATTGAGGAAGGAAATAAAAAAAAAAAATTGTATTTCATAAAGAATATGAAGAATTTCAAATGATTATAAGTGCTAAAGATAATATTTGATATCTTTTTATTTAAATATAAATTTGTAGGTAGGAATGTCATGTTAAATAACATTTGAATATGTAATGATTTATAAAATTTAGATTTTAGAATTTTTTGTTATCAAATTGTTATCAATTTTTTTTTGTGTTCATAGATTAAATTTGAAGATTAAGTTTTATGTCTTGAATAAGGGAAACAAGAATTTTTGTTTCTTAAGAAGATATTATATAAAGGATTTCAAGTGATTACAAGTAATAAAGGTAACATTTGACTTTTTTTTATTTAAATATAAATTTTGTAGGTAGAAATGTCATGTTAAATAATATTTGAATATGTAATTATTTATAAGATTTAGATTTTAGAATTTTTTTTATGAGTTATTATTAATCAAATTGAGATAATTTAGTCATTTGTTATGACATTGGTATCAATATTTGTATATCATTTTTTTTTTGTGTTCATAGATCAAATTTGAACATGAAGTTTTATACGTCTTGAAGAAGGAGAACAAGAATTTTGGTTTCTTAAGAAGATATTATATAAATGATTTCAAGTGATTAAAAGTGTTAAAGGTAATATTTTATTTTATTTTATTTAAATATAAATTTTTTAGGTAGAAATGTCATGTTAAATAGCATTTGAATATGTAATGATTTATGTATAAGATTTGGATTTTAGAATTTTTTTTTATGGCTTGTTATTAATGAAATTTAGATAATTTAGTCATTTGTTATCAAATAGTTTTCAACATGTGAAAGAGGGTATGCAAAATGTGAGAAAGTGTACAAATAATGTAAATAGCGGTAAATGTGAAATGGTATATGAATAATATGAGAGGAGGTACAAATAATATAAGAGGATATACGAACAATATAAGGGGGAGTACGAAGAATATGAGAGGAAGTACCAACAATGTGAGAGAGGGTACGAATAACATGAGAAATGATATAAACAATGTGAGAGGAAGTATGAATAATGTGAGAGATGGTACGAATAATGTGAGAGATATGATACAAACAATGTGAGGTGAGATACAAATAATGCGAGAGAAGATATGAACAATGTGAGATAAGGTATTGACAATATGAGAAAATGAATGAAAAATGTGAGAAGTGGTACAGAAAATATGAGAAATGGTGCGAACAATGTGAGAAAATGGTATGAATAATGTGAGAAATGGTATAAAAAAGTGAGAGATGGTATAAACAAATTTGAGATGGGGTACAACCAATGTTAGAGATGGTACAAATAATGTGAGAAAGTGTATGAATAATGTGAGAGAGGGTATGAATAATGTGAAAGAGAGTACCAACAATGTGAGAGATTATATAAATAATTACCTTAGGTTGGGATGGTTAGAATCCTAATACATGTAATACAAGATTTGTAGCAATGAAAAATATGAGATGAGATACTAATAATGTGAGAAATGGTACGAATAATGTGAGACAGGACATGAACAATATGAGAAGGGGTATAAACAATGTGAGATGAGGTACAAACAGTGTGAGAAATGGTATGAGCAATGTGAGAAGTGGTATGAACAATATGAAAAAGTATACGAACAATGTGAAAGATGGTACGAACAATGTGAGAGAGGGTACAAAAAAAGTGAGAGACAATATGAAAAATGTGAGACAAGGTATGAACAATATGAAAAATGGTACGAATAATATGAAAGATGGTACGAACAATGTGAAAGAATGCATAGATAATGTGAAAAAGGGTGCGAACAATGTAAAAAGGAGTACAAACAATGTGATAGAGGGTATGAACAACGTAAGAGGGAGTGCAAAGAATGTGATGGGGACTATGAGGAATGTGAGAGATGGTACAAACAATGTGAGAGAATGTACGGATGATGTGAGAAATGACATGAGTAATGTGATATAGGGTATGGAAAATGTGAGAAATGACATGGAGGGTACGAACAATGTGAGAGATGGTACAAATAATGTGAAAAAATGTACAAAAAAATATAAGAAATGGTATGAACAATGTGAGAAATGATACAAACAATGTGAGAAGATGTACAAATAATGTGAAAGAGGGTATGAATAATTACCTTAGGTTGATATGGCTAGAATCCTAACATATGCAATACAAGATTTATAGTAAATTGTAGTGTACTTACATTCTCACACCAAACCATAGGTATTTTAGTTTTAGCTACCTTTAACTTCTCAAGCAAAGAAGTTAATCGAGTTAATTCTAACACAATGTTAGTAAAACTTTTATATTCAAGCTCTGTAGATGAATAAGAAATATCATGCTACTTTTTTTACATGACACCAAGTTTTACCAAGAAACACACAATAACTTGATATAGTTAGACTTCTTGTCATTTGGATTTGTGGCTCAATCAACATCATAAAATCTTTCTAAGCCAAGCTGATCTTTTAAGGTATAGGCCATAATCCAAAGTTCCACCCAAGCATCTTAGTATCCTCTTAATTGACTTCCATTGAGATTCAAGTGAATTTTGCATGAACTGACACACCCTATTGACACAATAAGAGATTTTTGGTCTAGTAATGGTTACATATTGCAAGGCTCTAACTATACTTTGATATAATTGCCAATTCTTCATAAGATCACTTCCATAAGCAAATAATTTGAGGTCAGTTATCATTGGTGTACTATCCCAGGTTCAAGTTAGGTGAATGAATTTTTTCCTTAAGTCTCTAGATCTAAGCAATAGAAGCAAAAAAGACACTTTTTAACACAAAAGGATCTAAATCAATGCTTTAGAAAACATTGCTTTTGATTTGGATGTTCCCAAATCAATTCCTTATGGTGAAGGTTAAGCTTGAAGTCTCTAATAGTCTTATACACCTAAGATCTTTTGTTTGATAACTCTCCATTTTCCTTAGCACAAATAGTGGCGGGTTTAAGATGGTGGAAGTTAGGATTCTCTCTTTGAATGGTGGAAGACTAAAAAAAAAAAAAAAATAGAAACCCTAACCCCTAAAAGGGGTATTTATATGGTTTCCTATTGGGTTTAAGTAACTTGAATCCAATAATGGCTTGAATCACTTAATCTATCCCAAAAAAAGGTCCTAATTAATTTATTAACTCAATAGGATCAGATCATCCAATAAATCAATTAACCCAATCTAGAAATATTGTTAACTAACCCTGTGCAACCTTGAAAATTACCAAAATGCCCTTATGCACATAAGTGAACCAAGAATCGATCCAATGCTTTAAAATAATCCTAACAAGGTATATGAGGTCAAATGAGGACCACTAGGACCCATAAGACAATATTAACTCTCTTAGAATCCAATTATGAAGTTGATTCAATATCCCACTATAAAGAATCAACTACATTCCAGTACTCTATGTAAATGATAATGGACACTAAGTTCTCAGGTCTATGACCTCCAATCAGTTGCTTACAATTTCCCCATGAATTGGTGTCCATAGCCTAATGAGGTGACAACTATCAACCTTTCAAGACTACTTCTACTACCCTTAAGTTATAAATCATCCTATTGTGTGATCAATTGATAGGTCTTAACTCACAAAGAACTTACGTCAAATTCCACTTAAGAAACTATAATTATTATAGTTTACATTAACACGCCTCCTTAGGATCACCCAAAAAGACACTTTATCTCAATCCTATGTGATATCATAGTGCCTTTAGAATACCTATTGCATATATACATATATAATCACTTTAAGATCTCATCCATTGGTCAAAGCCACTGTAATTTTAGCATAATGTCCCAGACTTAGTCTTTTCCTAAGATTGTGAGGGACTTAGACAAACCAAACTCTTGATCTTGCTAAGTCAGCCTTACTCCTGATGCTTAGCTTCCTAAGCTAAGATGCTCACGACTTGGAAACTTTAGAAGATGTAGTAGGTAACTTTTAAAGAATGGAAGCTTTTATTGCTCAAATGAGGCTTTACAAGTGCTTTGGAGCTCACTTGCTTGGCTGGTTAGGTTCTTAGGTGGTGCCTTGGCCAAATGAGACCTTAACCTATTTATAGGCACCTTAGGAAGTCTCTAGAACCTTGAAGGGTTCCTTACAAATTAAGAATAATCTAGAAGCTCTTACACTAGTCTATGTACAAGGGTATGTACAAGATGACTTTCAAAGATTTTAGAACATCCCACACTATTCCAATGCTCTCTTAGCCAAGTGTAAAGATGCATGGACATCTCTAGCCCTTTCTAGAAGTTTCCATACTCTTCCACTTTATAGCTAAGTGTAGATGTCTCTAGGGGTTTCTAGAAGCTTCTCACCTCCTATATAAGCCCGTAGGGAGGGTCATTTGAAGCATCTCGTGACAATAAGCTCAATATTTTATTTTTTTTAAAGTTGAGAGACAACACAATGAAACAACTTGATGAAGTCATGACTACTTGATAGTCTTATATCATAACTTATCGTAGACCTTATCCAATGTGAACTATACACATTAGTGCAACTCATCTTGGAAGCCTATCCCAATGGCCAGGAGTAGTCATCCCTCAAATTATGAAGTAGTGAATTACAACCTTTAATGGGTTGCTTAAGCCCATGAACTAACTATGGACAATTCATTAACTTATAAAGAACTTGTGAATTAGATCTTCCATACAACTACTAATGCACCTAAATCACATATAATGTAAGAGGTGTAGACCAGAATGCTCATAAGGTACAATGTATGGAATGAAGATAGATGAAAGTGAAATTGAAACTTTATAAAAAAAAATAAAAATAAATTTCACATTCATTATATCATGTCATGCTTTTAAGGGTTTTATTCTTAAAAAAAGAAAAAAAAGAAAAAAAAGAAAAAAGAATATGCAATTGTATAATATATTTAATACTAATGCCAAATGGGTATAAAAAGACGCTTCTAACACTAATAATTTTATTATAAATTTCATGTACGATACAAATGCATCACATTTATTGTATAATTATATCAACATTAGGATGCACTACAACATGACTTAATTAGGAATATGATCAAACCCAAAATTTCAAGATTGAATTAAAACAAAGTTACAACATAAAGATGATGCTGGAACAATATTGAAATATAAGACCTAGACTCACATCAGTAAATGTAAAAAATAAATAGACTCATTAAATTGTCAAAACAAAGTTAGGGATCTTCTGCAAGTTTTTTTTTCAAGTCTATCGTTCTTATTCCTAATGGGACAAGTTTAGGATGAAAATTAATGAGTTAATAATAGGTTTAGAATTTTTTGAAACCGGGGATGGTTTGATTATTGTATTGTCAAGCCTTGCTCTATCTTGCTCGGGCCCACTTTACCCTAACCCAATTATATATAAATTAAATTAAATTAAAATTTAAAATTAAATTTTCAGTATTTTTCCATTTTTAACATATAAAATAATTGAAACACTACTTTTTAAAAAAATCATAAAATTTTTAAATATTTTATTTATTTATAAAATATTTATTTTTAATGTAAAATTTTTTTAAAAAAAAAATTCGCGTGCTTGCCTCATTGTGTTTAAAATTTTTATTGAGTCGAGAATGATAATAGGTTTACATAAAAGGGATGGGGTGAAAATTCGAAGAGTTTCATACAAACGGAGCATGGTGAATGCGGCATATTGCCATCCTTAGTTGAATAATGTTGAATGGGTCTGACCCGAGTAACAGCTCGACCCGCTGGCTGCTTGGGGGCGTCCCAGCCACGTGTCCTTCTAATGGAATGGCCCCTTCACAAAAGCTATTTTCCGAGAAGGTCGAGACTCCTAACGGGTCCATGCTAAAATGTATTCCTATAATTAATAATTGCCTGAGAAATGGTGACAAAAGCTTTCCATTTAATTATTAATTTTGTGAGACTTTTAATGATAAGTGCCAAATAATCATTAATTTTAATGAAAAAAAAAAAAGAGAAGATAGTACGAGATAGTGGAAGTAGGGGCAACTCTCTACAAACAAAATAATGAATTCTACGTAGAACAGAAATCCCAATCCATAATGGTAGCAGCCACACAAGGATGGCATTTTCTTTGGTGTCTTTGGTGCCATCTAACATGATCTTGACCCCGAGGTGACATAGGACCGTGAGGGGGAGCACCCCCAGAATCAATCTGCCTTGGAACAAAATATCTTTTATATCCAACTGCTTCAGTATTAATTCTCTTAAAAGTTAAAACTAGTTCCATTGCATCACTGGGGGACAATCAAATCGTTGATCTTACTTTGATTAAAATTTAGTTACGGGCTTACAACCAATTACCCCTCTCCCATCTCTCCCATCTCCCCCATCTTTCAATTGTTTTGGTGTATGCCATAAGAGAGAAAGATGTGGAGTTCAGAACTCACGGCAGTGATATTGTTGACGATAGAGTGCTTGGATGTGGGTTTAATCACGTTGAGCAAAGCAGCCATGAGGAGAGGAATGAGTGACTACGTTTTTGTTGTCTACTCAAATGCCCTTGCCGTTCCAGTGCTCTTTCTCTGTAGCCTCCTCTTTCACAGGTTCATGTCTACTTCTTCTTCTTCTTGATTACCGTTTCTTTTTAATTATGGCTTTCTCATGGTGATGGATAACAGGAGAAGGTCTCCTCCTCCACTCACACCTTCCATCCTGTGTAGAATCTTTCTTCTCGGCCTGGTCAGGTAATTTGAGTTGCAAATTGTTAGTGGGTGGGGCCTCTTTTCATTTTCAAAGTTAAAATTAATGGTAAATATGTGTGTAAAGCTGTTCATTACAGATGCTCAAGTTTATAGGGATAGGGTATAGCTCTCCAACTCTTGCCTCCGCCATGACTAATCTCATCCCTGCTTTTACCTACGTACTTGCCATCGTCACCAGGTATTCATATTTGCACACCCTCTCCTCTTTTTCAGCTCTGATTAATCTCTTTACAACAACTATACATCTGCCAATTTCAATTCATGCAATG
Source organism: Vitis riparia (assembly GCF_004353265.1). Classification (NCBI taxonomy): domain Eukaryota; kingdom Viridiplantae; phylum Streptophyta; class Magnoliopsida; order Vitales; family Vitaceae; genus Vitis; species Vitis riparia. Next base: position 10,185,353 of record NC_048431.1, read on the forward strand.
TCCAAGTCCTGGATCAAATGGTAGAATTTGAATTATAATTTGATGTGCTTGTATGATTTATATGATTTGAATCATATATGTATTAGTATTTTTAATATTACTTATTTATTATTATTAAACTATTATCAACAGTTGCATTGATATTATCATTTTTAATAATAATATTGCAATATAATTATTATCATTCTTTTTATCACTTATTATTATTATTATCATTGAAAATATTTATTTATTGCTAGAGAATATTTATATTAATATATTAATATTAACATTATAAATAATAACAAAAATAATAAAATATAAAAAAGAAAGGAGAAAAAAATATTACAAAAAGTTAGGTGAAATGGTAGAAAAAGACAAATAATAATATTAATAATAATTTTAATATATATATATATATATATATATATATATATATATATATATATATATTTACAATCAAATGTGGTCAAATATCCTTAGAGATAATTTAAATAGAACCCATGCCTTATGTGAAATGTGAACCTTTCAAATCCTTTATGTCAGACCCCAATGCCTTAATTAATTAAATTAATTTAATGAAACAAAGTTAAAATTGGGATCTTAATAAGTAAATTAAAATTTTAAATTAAAAAAATAAAATTTATCTATTTTTTTATTCTTTTTAAAACTTAAAATAGTTATTTTTAATCTTTTAATTTTTAATATTTTTTAATTGATCAATTTAGACTCAAATTCTTAAAAGCCCAAAGCATATAAAATTATACATGGATGAAGGGATAGTTATATTCATTAGAATTGCTTTTTCTTGGAATAGAAAAGATATCAAATGATACAAAATTAATTTCATGGAATAACTATGATCCATCCCTTCATCCATTTGGCATTACCAAATCACTTTCTCTAGCTACTTTCTACTGTCTATGCCATAAGCAGATGGTATAGCAGCAATTCAGCACTAAAATTATGTATGTGTAAATGAAGTAAATGAATGATGATTAGGATGGAAAAGCTAGACTTGAAAGTCAAAAGCAGTCGTGCCAAATGTCTTGGAACCCTAGTATCAGTAGCAGGGGCACTCCTTATAACTATATACAAAGGCCCCGGAATTGAATTTGCTTCAGCTACTCCTTCCATGCTTAACCACAATCTTCTGCTGCCCCGATCAAACTGGATCATTGGAGGCTTTCTCACTGCAGCTGCTGCCTTCATGGTCGCAGTGTTGCTTGTTTTCCAGGTACACTCTTTCTTTAAAAAAATGAAAGCATTAAAACTTCCTCTTAAAGCAATTCTACTCCTCATCTGTCAGAATATATGTTTTTCTTTGTTACATCTTCAGACCTCTATCATTAGAGACTACCCTGCAGAGCTGATCGTAACCCTCATTTCTCACATATTTGCAACCATGCAATCTTCTCTAGTCTCTCTGATCGCAGAAAGAGATCCAAGTGCTTGGAGGCTAAGACTTGATATGGAGTTGATAGCAGTTGGATACTCGGTAAGCAGATAGAACAAGCTGCTTGTTTTCAAATACCATTATAAAGTTGTCCTTATTCTTTATAATTTTCTTCTCTGGGATGTGTAGTTTGGTTTGCTCTTTTATGTATAAAATTGTAGTAACCTGGCATGTTGCTTATCCCCTAGGGAATTTTTGTGGTTGCATTGCGAGGTGCTGTTTATGCATGGGTTCTGCACCAAAAGGGGCCTGTCTTTGTAGCCATGTTTAAGCCAGCTGGGATCGTTATTGCAGTTATCATGGGGGTTACTTTTCTCGGGGATAAGCTCCATCTTGGCAGGTATGATTCTAAGTTTTGAACTCTCTGACATTATGATATTTAGGGCGATGATCATGAAACCTTTTTTTCTAGACATGTAATGGGTGTTTGGAGGCAAACCCATATGTCCTTGGTTGAAATATCAGTGGCAGGATGAAAGACACAATAATAATCAATTTACTCCTAATGATTTGTCCATTTTAATTCTTCTTGAAGAGTATAAATGAGGGAAGTAAAATCTAATGGCCCAATTGAAATTATTTGCAGTGTGATTGGAGCTGCTATAATAGCTCTTGGGTTTTATAATGTGGTTTGGGGGAAAGCCAAAGAAGAGAAGGTGGCTGAAGACATTGCAGCTTGTGGCGTTAACACATCCTCCCACAGAGTTCCCCTTCTCCAAAACAAAAGCACTGAAGTGTAGAGTTTTTGTAGGAAACAAAAATTGAAAACATGCCAAAATTGAAATAATAAATGAGGGGTAGACTTGCTACCCAGCTGCCATAATCAAATATATGATAGATTTCTGGCCAAATTGATCTGTGCTGTTGTTGAATTTCTTTTAAATGTTAGCGGAGATCCCCTGTTTGAAAGCAGCTGCTGTGCAGAAGATCAACATCTAATCACTGGTGCAAAGTAGAGTTTTTCCGCTCTCCTTTTTTAAGCAGTGTGAGTGAATGAATTGAAGGAAGGATCCCTGTGAATCCATTGTTTATTCCCACACAGATAGGCACAAATTTATCACCACATGGAAATCTATTGTTGTGTTGTGTTATGGTGCAGCCATAAATATCAAGCTCTTAGGTTTCATACCGCCCACATGTGGGTATGGGAAACCCAACAAAGGTTGAACGATTGAATAGCTTCTGTTTAGAAAATTTAAAACATGGTAAATCAGGAAAGCCAGGTTCACCAGCCAATAGGTTTTGACAATTGACCCTGAGTAGAAGTTTGTGAATAAAAGTCTTCCCCCGGGGTTTTAATGATGGTTGCTGTGCTGGAAAGAATCTCTTATCTTCTTCAATTGGAGGCTACAAACAAATAAGAGCACCTTCATAATTCTTGAAATGAAGGAGGTTCTGAATGGTTAAGACAAATGATAATATACTTTTCACGACCATAAAAATGGTATTTTTTTCCTTCTTCACACCGAAGGATTTTGTTTGGACCCCTTAGATTGAGTTGGACTTATTCATCTACAAACAAAAGGACTGTCACCCTTGGGTCCACCTTCCACCAATCCGAGCAGGAATAGGTTTTGTGGTTTGAAAAAGGCCAGGTATATTGGAATTATGAGAGGAAGAGACGAGGAGTAGAATTGGAATTGCATGCCTCTCCTCCCGCCTTGTTTCAACTTTCAATCAACCAACTTCATCTCTCGTTGGCCGGTAACCTTTCCCTTTCTTCAAACAGCACGGGTTTGTTGGCTGTTTTCATGTCTTTATTGTAATGAAATGTCGACACTAGATGTTTTAAGGCTCATAATGTGCACAAGTGCAAGCTTCATCAAAGCACATCTAAAAAGAAAAAGAAAAGTAAAACTTCTTTATTCGTCAAACTACCTTAGAATAGGTAATTTGATTGGTTAAGGTTAAAACGTTAGGCCTGTTTGCTGGAGTTTTTAAAAATTGTTTTCAAAATAAAGATAAAAAATAATTTATAAATTTTTTTAAAAATAAGTGTTTGACAAAATGTTTTAAAAAATAATTTTTTTAAACAAAAAATAAAAAAGTTTGTTTGTATTAAAGAATTTGTATTGTTTTTTAAAAACAATGATTTACATTTATTTTATAATTTTTTTATAAATTTAATTTATAATAATATGAAATCAAATTCAAGTTAAGTATTATTAAAAAATAAAAATTAAATCTATAATTATGTATGAGTTAAAGGTAAATAAGTTTTTTTAATTATGAAACAATTTTTTTTTATTGTAGTGAAACAAAAATTACTAAAAGATAAAAATAATTTTAATATTCATTTTTAATACAAGTCAAATAAGTACTTTAATTTTTTTTTTTAAAAAAAAAATTGTTTGATCATGATTTCTTATGTTTTTTTAGAAATTGTTTTTAATTTGAAGATTTTTTTAATTATAAAAATAAAGATATTTGTCAAGTTGTTTTTATAAAAGGATTTTAAAAGTAAAAAACAAAAAGTCTTGTTTAGATAAATTGTTTTTTTTTAAAAAAAATATTTTGATTTTGCAAAAACATTTTAAATTCAATTTATATAATATTAATTAATTTAATTTAATTGAAGCCCGATTGAAAATGAAAATAATTTTTTAATTACAAATAAATTAAAAAAATATATAGTTTTTAGTAAAATATTAATAGTAATATTATAATAAAATCATAAATTATATTTTTAAGTAGAAAATACACTATTTTATTATATGTTAGAAAAAAAGATATTTTATTATATTCATAAATTTCTAGTATTAATGAGTTTATTATTTAAGTTTTAAATTATTTAAAAAATTAATAGATTTGTTAATAAATCCAACACATTAAGTCTTGTTTAATTTAGAGTTAATCTACCTAACGAAAAAAATTGAAAAATAATAATTCTATGTATGAGATAAATAATAGAGTGTGTTTTTCTATTGGTTTTAAAAAATTGGTAAAAATAACTTTTAACTGTTCTCTAAAAGTTGTTCTCTATTTCACTTTATTTTTAAAAATTGGAAACAGATAACAATAACAAACCTAATTAAGAATTTTTTAAAATTGTTTTATGTTTTTAAAAACAAAAAATTGTTTTTAAAATTTCCGCCAGAGCTCTTAATTTCTTTTAATGATTCTCGGTTATCTTATCCAAGAAGACATGTGCATCATTTGATGTTCCCTCTCAACTAGCATTAACAGAAGTGAACATTGTATCAAAATCACATATACACATCATATTTTGCATTATGACTGCTTTTTTACATCTAAAACTAGCTTGCTTGTCGGTTGGAACCCAAACACTCACATGGGTGCCATCAATTATTCCAATGCAATCCTATAGGAAAAAAAATTATGTTATTTTTAAGGATAAAAAATATAAACATGACATACTTATATACAACAGCTTCAAATTATTGTGAAATATTATATATAGGATTTTACCTAGAACCATGTAAAATACTTAGGGTTATTGGCAATATATGAAGGCACCTCATTAGGCATATTGTTGGGACATATGGGGATTTTGGCTAGTCGACATAATGTTCTTCTAACTTCTTTGAAATGTCAAGTGGCAGTCTTCGTTAAGTGTTGAAAATGGTCAGCTATTACCCACGTTCTCACATTATATCTCATTATTAATAAGAACATGACAATTGTTTCTGCAATTGTCACTCATCGTGTATGTTCTAAGTTTTCATGTCTCTTTATATGGTCACAAAGGTTAACAAAAGTTTGTTTGTCCATTCACAACAATTTGTAACATGTTTGAGGATGAACATATAGTATATCTCTTACAAACTATACACCACTTAACATAGATGTCCTCTAAGGTGTCTAGCTTAAAACAAAATTCTTCATACTCTTTCATTATCTGGGCAATAATATTTTGTCCAAGTCATCTTCATCCTTAGAAAATGAAGTTAACTCATACAATGACCCACCACTTTTTTTTGTCATCATCCATTATATGCTACATAAAATAAAACAATAAATAACATAAAATAACATTTGATAAACATTAAAGACACATATTATTTAAATTTCATAAGTCCAAACTAAATTCACACAAAAACTAAATAACATACTAAAACTTGTCTAACAAAAGGTAAATAATAATAATAATAATAATAATAATAATAGTGAGAGACCATAATTGAGAGGAGAAAAAGAGCCTTTACCATTATAACATTTGTATTTTCATTTGATCAATGGATTCTTGAGTGTTGATGCAAACTTGTGAATGTGAGGATCACATTGATCATCAAACCACACTAGAATTTATTTATTTATTTTTCTTATTTCTACTAATCAAGTGTGTGTGGTTGTGTTAACAACTAATATTAGAGTGCCAAAGTTAAAAAATCCTAGGCTTGGCGTATTTGACTAATTATCATTTGAGTATAAGTAATGGGATTAGTAAAAAATTTACACAAAATAAAAAAATTCAATGGTATAAATTTTGATTTCTAGAAGATGCAAATGGAAGATTATTTGTACCAGAAAGATTTTTATTTGTTGGGAAGAGGTCAGAGTTGATGGATGAAAAGGAATGAGATTTGCTTAATTGCAAAGCCTTGGTGTGATTAGGTTAATCATGTCGAGATTGGTTGCTTTTAATGTAAAAAACAAGAACACAACAATGTCCCTCATGGCCACCTTAACCGGTATGTATGAACAACCTTTTATAGAAAAATATGGTACATTTGATTAAGAAGTTGTTTAACTTGAAGGTACCTAAGAATGAGAATTTTAAGTAATACATGAATGAATTTCATGAAATCGTTCATAATTTAAATTCAATTGACTTTAAATTTGAAGATAAAATTCAAGCCTTTTTAATCCTTAATTAGCTAACTTTCTTGAGAATTCAAAGGGCATTATCACCTCGATCAGTTGTTTATCTAAGAAATACAAATTGGTGTTTTCGAATGTAGGGGACATAATTATGATTGAGAAGATTAGGAGGTATGAAAAAGGTTTTTCTAATTCAAGATTAACATTAAACATGAATAGCAAAACTAGAAACAAGAATAAATGTAATGGGCACAATAAATCCAAATTGAAGAATCACAAGTCAAAATCCAAGAATCCCAAGAATTTTCAACATCATAAAAGTAAGAAAGATATTGCATGTTGGAATTGTGGAAAGATGAGACACTATAAAAAATGAGCACTGTAGGGTTTCCAAGAAAGATAGTGAAAGTAAGACCAACACAAAAAATGTGTTAGAAAAATCAAATGATGCTCTTATGCTCTTTAGAAAGCAAAATAGAATCGTGGGTATTGCATTTGAAGACATTGTTCCATACTTCTTTAATTTGATAATTATTTGAGTATTATGTCTTAGGTAATTTAGGTAAAGTGTATCTTAGTGATGACCAAATGTGTGATGTTATTGGCAAAGCTGAAGTGTAGATCAAACTAAATGGGTATATGTATGGAAGATGGATAATATAAGACACATTCTAAACTTGAGGAAGAATCTGATTTTTATTAGGCATATGGAGAAAAATAGCTAAGTAACAACTTTTGCAAGTGACACGTAAAAAATCATAAAGAAAGTAATGACTATTGTTTGTGGTAATTAGAAAAGTGATACTCTTTACATGGCAACATATAATTGTGGGTCTATTTCAATTGTTATGAGCAAAGAAGATTTGAATCTATGGTACTAGAGGTTTGGCCACTTAAGTAGTAAGGGGTTAAAAATTATGCTCTCGAATGGGAAGTTGTTAGGTTTGAAGTCAAATGACATTGACATGTGTGAAAGTTACATATTTAGAAAACAAAGAAGAGTTAACTTCAAGAAAGTTGGAAGAATCCAAAAAAATAAAAAATTGATTTAGTTTAGATAGATGTTTAGGAATCCACTTCATTTCATTAATTGATGGAAGGTTTTATTTTGTGAATTTCATTGACGATCATTTCAGGAAAATATGGGTATACCTTATGGAACATAATTCACAAGTGTTTGATGTATTTTAGATGTAGAAAACAATGGTGAAGAATGAGACAAGTATGAAAATTAAGAAGTTGCAATTTGATATGGTGGAGAGCATGAAGACTCTGAGTTGAAGAAATTCTATTAAATTAGAGAAGATTGTGTTAGAGATACCATAGTAGAATGAATGACTAGGGCACTGATTGAGATAACCAAAAGCATACGTATACATGCAAGGTTGTCGAAGCAATTTTGGGTAGAAGCAATCAATACAATAGCTTACTTGATCAATTGGGGATCGTTAGCACCATTAGAGCAAATACCAAAAGAAGTTTGAATTGGAAAAGAGGTAAAACCTTTTCACTTAAAGGTATTTGGTTGTGTATCATTTGTACATATTAGTGATCATGATAGAGAAAAAAACTTGATGCTAAATCACTAAAATTTACTTCCATTGGTTATGGTGTTGATGGTTTTGGTTATAAGTTTTTGGATGACTAAAACAAACAAGTGATTAAAAGTGTGCATGCCACATTCAATGAGAAAGTTCTGTATAAGGATATAGATACAACATAGTGTACTAGTTTAGTATAGCTTGAACTTGTATACTTTGAACTAGATAATGTTCCACATAGTAGTATTGTAGATAAGATAGGTTAAAATCATCATATTGAGGAAAACACTTCAAAATATGTTGATATACCATAAAATCTAGTTCCAATTTCAATTCTAGTCTTTATATTTTCAATAGGCTATATGTACCAAATAAGAAGTATTTGAATTATTTACTATTGATGGATGGCGATGAACCTAAATACGTACTATGATGAGGCATGTTAGGTGAAAGATAATAGCAAGTGAGAGCTTATAATGAAAGATAAAATGAAGTCTCTTATTTCTAACTAGAAATAGAAGCTAACTAAGTTACTAGTGGGTAAGAAAGGTCTTCATAACAAGCGTGTGTATTGAGTTAAACAAGAGCATGATGACTCCAAGAGATATCAACCTAGATTGGTAGTCAAAGGGTTTTGATAGAAATAATGAATTGACTACACAAACATCTTCTCTCTAGTTGTGAAACTGACTAATATTCAGTCAATTTTGAGTATTATAGCAACAAAGAGTCTACACTATGAGTACTTAGATGTGAAGATAACTTTCCTTCATGGTGATTTAGAGAAGAAAATATACATTCAACAATTAGAGGGCTTTACAGCGAAAGGAAAGGAGAATCTAGTATGAATAACAAAGAGCATAAATGGTTTAAAACAGGCCTTGAGACAATGGTATAAAAGGTTTGATGGTTTCATGCAAAAGAATGAGTGTCTCAGGTGTAATGTTAATCATTGTTGTTACCTCAAGATGGTTGGTTCTTACTATATCATTTTGCTACTTTATGTTGATAACATGTTAGTAAATGACACTGATTTAGATGGAATCAACAAATTAAAGAAACTTATATCTAGTGAATTTGAGATGAAGGACTTGGGCTAAACAAAGCATAGACTTGGGATGAAGATTAATAAAGACAAACAAACAAGCACTTTGAGGTATCTCAAACTAAGTATATTTGTAAGGTATTGAAAATGATACTAAGGCAGTTAGAACACCTCTAACCAATCACTTCAGGTTGTTTAAAGAGCATTATCCATAGATAGATAAGGAAAAAGACTTCATAGTTGAGGTTTCAAAAGCCTCAGCCATTTGAAGTTTGGTATATGCTATGGTGCGCACAAAACTAGACATTGTCTATGCAATGGGAGCTATGGCATATTTATATCAAATCCAATCAAATAGTATTAGGAAACAATAAAGTAGACACTTAGGTACTTGTAAGGTACAAAAAAATGTCTATGTTTTAAAATGGGCAAGTTGAAATTACTAAGATATATGGATGTTGTTTTTTCTGCTGAGATAGATCATAGGAGTAGCACTATAGGGTATGTGTTCACTTGGGGTACTATTCTCATTAGTTAGATTTCTCAATTGTAGAAGATTTTTGTTGTATCTATAATTGAAGCAAAGTATGTGGTTGTGATGGAAGCTAGAAAAAGAGATGATTTGGTTATAGAGTTTGTTGGTACAATTAAGAGTCAAACATGTGATGAATTATTGCATAGTGATAGACAAAGTGCAATACATCTATCTAAGAATTAAACATTTCCTTCAAGGACTGAACATATTGCTTCATTATCACTTCATCAGGTCTCTACTTAAAGATAGGGTGTTAACATTTGTGAAGATACAAGATAGTAAGAATCTAGACATGTTGATCAAAGTAAGGATAACAAAGAAATTGGAGCTATGTGCAATTTCAATGAGATAAGGGTGAGGACATGTTATTTGAACACACTATATTCATCAATCATTAAATGAGGATGTTTACTTGTGCTTTAATCTACAAGTGGGAGACTGTTAGATTGTAAAGTCTAAATCAGTCTAATTGTGTTACATAGAGTATGTTAATGGTCGATTGAGCTATGCAAAATATGTTAGTGGTTGATTTTGCCTTTGTTGTTGTTGTATTTAACCGCTTATGATTCAGGGTTTCATTAGCAAGTAAAAAAAAAAAAAAAGGTGGGATTGCAATTGTGAGGAGAAAAAGATCAATATTCACCATTATAACTTTTCTATATTTATTTTATTAGTGGATTCTTGAGTATTGATAGGCTACATAGATGTAGAAATCACATTGATTGCAAACCACTTTAAAATCTCTTACATTTTTGTTATTTTTGCTTATGTGTGTGATTGTGTTAACCAAAGGGAACTCTTTGGAACCTTAGTGGTTCTTCACAATTTTTAAGGGTCTGTTTGGTTGCTGTTTTTGAAAACTGATTTCTAAAATAGTTTTTGAAAATAATTTTTAAGAATAATTTTTTGTGTTTTTAGGAGAGAAAAAAAATTGTGTTTGGGAACTAAATTATGTAAAACAGTTTTTGTTCTAAAAAAAAAAACATGTTTGGTTGAATTAATAAAAAAGTTTTTTAGAATAAGTAAAACAAAAAACATATTTTTTTAATTCACAAAATGTTTTCTTCCATTAATTTGATATTATAAATATATAAATAATTTTCATATGCACAATTCATTTAAATTAAAAAAAATTATTCCGTTTTGAAATTTTTACATAAGTTATAATTTTCTTAAACAAATGATGATTTTGTAACCATGTGTAAGTATATTAATTTTAATAATTTAATGAAGAAGAAAGGGCTTGCAGGTGGGAGTGTGGTAGTTGGGTGGAACTTATCTTTGTGGAAATATAAAAAGCAGTTAGGAAAACACAAAAAGAATGAAGAAAAATACGAAAAACAATCTATTATTTGAACAGTAAAAAAACAATAAAAACATTTTTTCATTGTTCTCAAAAAAATGATTTTTGAGAACACGAAAAACACAAAAAATAAAAACATGTCCCCTTTCCCAATCAAGTTTTTTGTGTTTTTTATTTTGAAAAATGAAAAACAATTTTTGAAAATAGTAACTAAACAGACCCTAATATTCTCTCGAGAATGCTACATATAAGCTTATATAAAAGAATTTTCAAGAATTCTCAAAAACCATCTAGAATCATTTACAACTTTCCACTATCTCCTACCCATGTGTGGGGATGCCTCTTCAGGTGTTTTCAGAAGTTTATTACTCTCATATAAAGCACAAGTGAGAGATCATCTCGAGCAGGTTATGAAATATAGCTCATGTGAGGTCATTTGGGATGGTCAAAGTATGAGTCACCACATTAAGTCTAATACAATTAATTATGAATATTAAAAAAATAAATATATAATAACCTTATATTTTATATTTATAAATAATATTACAAAGTTTTTCTTCGAGTAAATTTCCTTAGATTTCCGTGAAGTGCGGTGCATAAATACAACCCATTATCATTAGCCTAAAATTATTGGATTCCTCTTCTACCTGTAGGCCACGACCATTCAGACAAATGAGGAAAATGTCGGGATATATCGGTGATATATCGTCGATATATCGTGTATCGGGAGGGGTCGACATGATATTTCGTGAAGAAAAATCGGAGGGGAGATATTTCCGTAAATATCGCCAAAATATCGACGATATATCGGTTCGGGGAGATATATCGGAGATATTTTGAAAAAATCGCCTCTGGTGACAAAATATCGGTGATATATCGGCGATATATCGGAGATATATCGCTGATTTTTTTGTGATATTTCCCCTCCTTCATGCAACGTGATCTGACGGCCCAAATCACATCCGTGTTGATCCGACGGCCTAGATGTGATTATAATGGTAATATGGCAATCCAACGGCCAGATTGCTCCCAGATTTTGATCCAACGGCCAAAATTGATTTTCAATGGGAAATTAATGTTCCAACGGCTATTTTGGCCCAAATTTCTTCTATAAATAGCCCAAATTTCATCTATTTTATCCATTTTTTCTTTCATTCTTCATTTGCTCTCTCATTACTCCAATTTTTATTAAGGTTGCTCAATTATTTAATCATTTTAAGGTATATTTAATTTAAATTGTAATTAATTTTGTTTGCAATTGTAATTAGCTCATGTATTTTCAATTAATTAGTATGTTTGCAATATGGATGATTTAATGCTATTTTTACATTCAATTGTAATTAATTTTTATATTTTTATTGAATTAATTTAGGTTAATTTGATTATTTAATTATAAATTGATATGTTTATTTTAGATTATTATTTGTGATTTATTTTCACATTTAGAATTAAATTAAACTAGTTAACTTAGCTAAATTATTTAATTAATTTAATTAATATACTAAATTATTTAATTAATTTAATTAACATGAACTAGTATATTTTGAATATGAAATATGTTTATTTAATGAATTTAATGTGTACAAATTATTGATATTTAATGAAATAAAGTATTTTATGTGACTTTATAATGAGAACAATTACAAAATTAACATTTTTTATAGATCAACATGATATAATTATATCTAATATCGCAAATTATATCATATATATATATATATCAAATTTTTCAATAAAACAACTTTAAAATGTTCATTATACTTTTAATTATATTATTATGAGGTTTTCCTTACATTTTTATGAGTTTTTAATAATTTTAAGTCTATCGATATTTTTTTCCAATATCCACCAATATATCTCCGATATATCCAAATATATCTCCAATATATCCGATATATCCGTAAAATCGAAGTACCGATATATTCGTGATTACCGATATTTTCATCCTTGATTCATACTAGTCGTCAAAGAATATTATTTTTCCTATTGTGGCTTGAAGCTTCGCAGAAATACTACCGACTACCAGTGGCCTATAAATTATTCCGTTCCTCTCTCCGTGGCCATTCAGAGTACTATAATACTGAAAGGATGATATATTATTATTCAAATCTCATGTGAGCAATTTAATTTTTCTTTAAAAAATGCCTTGAGCAACCCTTGTGTCTTGTGTACGTCTGATTTCTTTCCCAGAGGACGTTTTCAAAGACTCCGCTTCCTTCCAGTTTACCCACATTGTCATGTCATGGGATATAGGAGATGAATGGCCTGTTTTTGTCTCAAGCAAAGAAGACATAGAAGACTGAGGTGGAGTGGGCAAGATTAGGGCAATAAAATTGAACATCAAAAAGATAAATAAATGAGAGAAAAACAAAAACAAAAATGAAAATTTAGCTACGGCCCCGATCTTGGAGAGTGGTGGACCATGGTTCTGGCTTGGAGTGGGCCCGATTATGCAGACCCGATAGTAACGTGGCAGCGTGGTGATCACAGAGAGCGGGGCAAGACTGTGAGCTTAGCCTTTCAGCCAATTCCCCAGAGCATAGGTGGGGAGCTGAGCTGGGGCTGCCAATTCCTGATTAGACTTTACTCGCAGCTTCAACTTTCAAATCCACCCAGAGAAGAGAAAGATGTGGAGTTTTAAACTTACGCTAGTGATGTTAGTAATAGAGTCGTTGGAGATGGGCCTAAATACCATAAGCAAAGCAGCCATGAGTAGAGGGATGAGCAACTTCGTCTTTGTTGTTTACTCTAATACCTTTGCCATTCCCTTCCTTCTTCTTTCATGCCTTCTCTTTCACAGGTTCGTTTCTTTATCTACTTCTTCTTCCCTCTGTTTTCACATCCCTCTTTCTCATCTCTTTCTCATTCATCCACAGAAGAAAACCCCCTCCTCCACTCACCACTTCCATCCTCTGCAGAATCTTTGTTCTTGGCCTCATCAGGTAACTTCTCTTGTTTTCTCTTTGGATTAAAGGGACAAATTACTTTTCAAGTTCAAAGCTGATAATAAGGGTGTTGTATATGTGCTTTGGTAAAGTTGTTCAATACAGATGTTTATGTATGTTGGAATAAGGTATAGCTCTCCAACCTTAGCCTCAGCCATGACTGATCTGGTCCCTGCTTTTACCTTCATACTTGCCATCATTACCAGGTATGTACACATCTACCTCTCCTTTAATTTCAGTTTGAGGCTCTTTTCAACGAGGGCACCCTCATAATTCTTGAAATTAGTTTTCCATTTTCCTATATAAAATCTCAGTAGTTTTAAATTTTATAGGCATGAATATAACTTGAAAATAGGGTGATATTTTGGGACGTTGAGAGAATCTCAATTCTCACAGCAAAAACAGAGCTTGAGGTTGAACTAGGGTTCTCCTCTCTCCACGCTTCAGGCAACCAACTTCATCCTCTTGTTTGACTTTTGTGACCTCCCTTCTTTGTTTCTTCTTCGTAATGACGTGGATATTCGGCTCTAGAGGCCAAAAGTTCATAATATGCAAAAGGACAAGGTCGTCCAAAAAAGAGAAACCAAGGCTTTGTGGAATTTTATTCTGTTCATGTAAGGTAGTATGGGATACATGAATGATTAAGCATGTAGGGCAAGGGCGGGTGGCAAGCTCCTTTCTCGTCAGACCTTTCTGGTGAAAAAGGAAAATTGAGAGATGCATAAAGCCTTGGTTCAGAAAGGCAGGGGAACGGCAGCATCAAATTGCCTAACATACCCTTTGTCTGGCCCACCTGACACGAAATCATGACAGGCTTTGCTTTTCAATGCACATGCGTGTCAGGATATAAAACCAACCACGGGACAATTGTGTGTTGGCCGAATATTTATTCCGTATAACTTACATAATATACGGAAATGATATAAGATATTAAAACACCAAAATACCTATTCATTTTTCACATAATTTTTTTTTGGTATTTATTGCATTACTATTTATGCTACCATAATAATTTTATTTTAATTATTTAAAATTTTTATTGTTTTTTAAAACTTTTTTTTATATAAATAATTGGAAATCAATATTATTTTCTATTTTAGATTATAAATAAAGAAAAATTATTGTTCAAAAACTATTTTAAAAAATATTTTCTAAAAAAAATGGTAATATGATATATATTTTTTATATTTTCTTTTTTTAAAAATATTTAGTTAAAAAATGAAAATTATTTTTAAAAATAAAAATTGAAAACTTTGTTCAATACTATTTTTTATATGAAAATAATAAAAAGAATTAAATTTCATTCATTGATTATCCATTAAATTTTATATGAAAATTTTTTATCATTACTTATAATAAGAGTAAAAAGATTTAATATCTTTAAAAAAAAAAAGTTAGAAATGAGTAATACTTAATAGGGAATAGAAAAACAAAAATAAAATAAAATAAAATTGAAATTTACACTCATATAGGGGTTAAGGGTATTTTAGGGATTATTGAAGGATAATATCCTTCAACTTAATTTTTACACTTTAATTGGGTTTTGAACTTAAATGTGCATGAAATATGAATTTTAGATCAATTTTAGGTCCATCTCACCTCAAAACACAATTCTCCCTCTAACCTATGTTTTTACTTTTTTTTTTGTTTTTAAAGTTTGAAGATTTTTATAAGAAAAGGTAATGATTTTAAAAATTATCAAAAATTTCAAAGTATTATGAAAATTTTACTAATCACATTTTAAATTTTTTTAAAAAAAATATACGGTAAAAATATATATATATATATATATATATATATATATATATATATATATATATATATATATATATATATATATATATATATAATATATATATATATATATATATATATATATATATATATATTACAAAATATTCTATTTTTATATAAAAAGTTCATATTTTAAAAAATAAAAAATTAGAAGGAATATTTGATCCAACGCTTACTTGATAGTTTCATAAGTTTTGGTGTTTTGGAATATCAAAAAATACATTAAATTTTTTTTTTCAAATAATTGGTCTTTAAATATCTCTCTTAATTATTTATTTCAGATATTTGAGAATATGTCAAATTATTATGTGTATAAATTCATTTTTTTCAAATATTTTTATATTAATTATATAAAATAAGAAATAATAATAATTAATCTTATAATCGAGTGGAATATTAGCAGGTTTAATCAAGTGTTTGATGAAGGGAGTTGAGCTAGACTAGTGAATGTTTTTTGAAAAGTCAAACAATTACAATTAAAGAAATGAAGGGAAATGAAGGGAAGGGAAGGATTAGAGTTAGGATTAAGGTTTGATGGTGAAGGTGGATGTAAAAAGGATAAAAAAAAAAAGTGAACAATTTTAACTTTTCATAAATTTTGATGACTATATTTAATAATAATTTCAATGAAAACTATCCTAATTATTCATTTTCTTTAAAAGTATATATAAAAAAAAAGCTCTCAACAGTCATTTTGTCCAAAGTCATACATAATAATTTTTAAAATAAATCTCAATTTTTTCCTTTCAAAAAAAATATATTTTTCTTAATTTTATAATAAAATCTCTTCTTTTTTTTTTTTTCTAACCTTTCTCATTACTTTTAATTTTTTTTTTTTTTAGTTTTCTTAATAATCCCTTTTATTAATTAAAAAAAAAAACTTTTTTCTCAATATTTTCTTTTCAAAATCTTTTAGCAAAATTAAAGTGATCTAAAAGAAGAAGAGATGTATATGGAAGGGATCTAAAAGAATACATATTAATCAAAGATTTTTTATTTTAGAGTTCACATTCCAACTTTAGACTCAGAGAAAGAGATAATGATTCATAACCCTAAGTCAAGGAGTAAAGTTTACTAAGATCTTATTACATTTTTACACCAATCATCATCTAGCATTTAAATCTAAGCTAGAAAAGAAGTTGGAGGGAGTGGATATAGAAGCTTGTCCAACCAGTATAAAAAAGGACCGTTTGCTCTCTCTCTCTCTGTTCGAAGAGCCACTCTTGTTCACCCCTAATATGACAAATTTGAAAGAAGTAATATAAATGAGTATGAGTGATTTTGGATAAATATTTTAATCGACTATATTCAAACAGTTTGAACTTGGAAGATGAAATCTGAATCAGTTTGGCTTTTCATATCATCCTCAAATCCTAGTGGAAACTTTTGTTGAGAAGATCAAGTAATGTAATTTCTTTCCAGAGTGTTCCCAAGTCCTAACCGGGTCTCAAATTATATGGATGGTGACCAGGATGGAAAATCTAGACTTGAGAGTCCGCAGTAGTCGCGCCAAATCTATTGGCACCATAATGTCCATCACAGGAGCACTCACTATGACGATGTATGAAGGTCCTCCAGTTGCGTTCACCTCATTAACTTCTACCAAACTCAATGGAAATGTTACGTTGCCACAATCAAACTGGGTTATGGGAGGTATTCTCTCTGCAATTGCTGCCTTCATGCTTGCAGTTTTGTTTGTTTTCCAGGTAAAAAACCATACCAGGGCATACAAAACTCCTCTAGCAT
Organism: Vitis riparia; assembly: GCF_004353265.1. Taxonomy (NCBI): domain Eukaryota; kingdom Viridiplantae; phylum Streptophyta; class Magnoliopsida; order Vitales; family Vitaceae; genus Vitis; species Vitis riparia. The sequence continues at coordinate 10,202,479 of NC_048431.1, forward strand.
TAATATACATTCCTGATCATCCTGCATGCTTATGAATTCCTTTTACTTTCTACAGACCTCCATTATTAGAGCCTACCCTGCAGAGCTGATGGTAACACTCATTTGTTGCACCTTCGTGGCCATGCAATCTTCCATAGTCTCTCTGATGGCAGAAAGGAATCCAAGCGCATGGAGATTAAGACCAGACATAGAGTTGATAGCTATTGTATACTCAGTGAGTGCCTGAACCATGACAGATCTTCTTCTTTAGCATTTAAAGCGGCCCGTCTCTCTTCATGCCTGAAACTGCAATAACTTGGCATGTTGCTTAATCTCTAGGCAGTTCTTGTAGTTGGACTTCGAAGTGTTGCTTCTGCATGGGTAATGCGCAGAAAGGGGCCTTTCTTTGCAGCCATGTTTAAGCCAGTTGGGATCATAATTGCAGTTGTGATGGGGGTCACTTTTCTTGGAGATACTCTCTATCTTGGAAGGTATCATCTTCTTTGTTTTCAATTCTTAAATGGCTAGTAATCATGAAATCATTGGGTTATTGACACTAATATTTCATCATTTTTCTTTCGGATGACAAAACTGAAATATTTTGCAGTGTGGTTGGAGCTGCTATAATAGCTATTGGGTTTTATACAGTGATGTGGGGGAAGGATAAAGAGGAGACGCTACTTGAAGACGTCCCAGCCCATGGCATGGAATCATCCTCCCACAACGTCCCTCTTTTGCAAAACAAAACTTTCCAGGCTTAGAATTCTGGTAGGAAGCCATGTTACACACTTACGCCCTGAATTTGTCTTAAGCAAGTACTTTCTGATAGCTGATTTAGCATGTGATGTACAATTTTCTTCTTAGTTATTTGTTAACCATCTTCCCTTTTTTTAATCAATATTTTGTAGGAAATTTTATTTTAAATAATAAAAGAATGCAATATGTCGGGCTTTGTGGAGTCTGGTTTTGTTTGATCCGGCTTGGTGAGCCGACCTGAATAATATTGTAGGGCTTTTTAATGGGAGATTTATTGAGGCTTGTTGGGCCCATTTAGCCCATTGTGGAACCACCTTTTGTAATTAGGGTTTTTTAGTGTGGTGTGGTTGCCGTGTTATATATAGAGAGAAAATATTGTAGCCATTGTGGTTGTACTCTGTATTCTTTCTTGATAATAGTGATATCCCTGCAACTCTATGGACGTAGGCAAATTGCTGAACCACATAAATATTGTCTTGTGCGTGTGATTGTTTTTCTTTGGCGTGTGTTTTCTCTATTTTTGTTTCTCATAGGTTGGGAATTCGGTTTAATTCCCTACAACTGGTATCAAAGCCTAGGGTTAGGTTTGAGTGGGAGCAATGGCAAAGGAAGAAGGAAAGACGTCTGGAATAGAAAAGTTCGATGGCATAGCCTTTGCGTATTGGAGGATGTAGATTGAAGATTATCTCTATAGGAGGAAATTGCATCTACGTCTTTTGGGGACAAAACTTGAGAGTATGAAGGCTAAGGAATGGGCGCTTCTTGATAGACAAGTTCTAGGAGTTATTAGGTTAACTCTATCTAGGTCTGTTGCACACAATGTTGTAAAGAAAAAGACCACAACAAATCTGATGAAAGCTTTGTCCGATATGTATGAAAAGTCGTCCAAAAACAATAAGGTGCATCTGATGAAGAAATTGTTCAATTTGAAGATGGCAGAGAATGCATCAGTAGCACAACATCTGAATAAATTTAATACAATCACAAATCAATTGTCGTCTGTAGAAATTGATTTTGATGATGAGAATTGTGCTCTGATCGTCTTGGCTTCTTTGCTAAATAGTTGGGAGGCAATGAGGATAGCAGTAAGCAATTCTACGGGAAAGGAAAAGCTCAAGTACAATAATGATATACGAGATTTAATTCTAGCTGAGGAAATTCGCCGAAGAGATGCAGACGACACCTCAGGATCTGGTTCTACCCTAAACCTTGAGACAAGAGGCAGAAGTAATGACAGAAATTCAAATCGGGGTAGATCAAATTCCAGAAATTCTAATCGGAATAGAAGCAAATCTAGATCAGTCCAACAAGTACAATGCTGGAATTGTGGGAAAACAAATCACTTTAGAAGGCAATGCAAAAGTCCTAAGAAGAAGAATGAAGATGATTATGCTAATACTGTAACAGAAGAGGTATAAGATGCATTACTTCTTGCAGTAGACAGTCCACTTGATGATTGGGTTTTGGATTCAGGAGCTTCGTTTCATACCACTCCACACCGAGAAATCATACAGAATTATGTTGCAGGTGATTTTGGTAAGGTGTATTTGGCTGATGGTTCAGCCTTGGATGTTGTGGGTCTGGGAGACGTCTGCATACCGTTGCCCAATGGGTCTATTTGGTTATTGGAGAAGGTTCGACATATTCCTGACCTAAGGAGGAATCTGATTTCTGTTGGACAACTTGATGATGAAGGACATGCAATACTATTTGTTGGTGGTACTTGGAAGGTTACAAAGGGAGATAGGGCATTGGCTCGTGGAAAAAAGATTAGTACTCTGTATATGACCTCATGTCCAACAGACACAATTGTAGTTGCTGATGCAAGTACTGATACAAGCCTATGACAGCGCAGACTTGGTCACATGAGTGAGAAATGGATGAAGATGTTATTGTCAAAAGGAAAACTACCAGAATTGAAGTCCATTGATTTTGACATGTGTGAAAGTTGCATCTTAGGAAAGCAAAAAAAGGTGAGCTTCTTGAAAACTGGCAGGACACCGAAGGCTAAAAAATTGGAACTAGTACACACTGATTTGTGGGGGCCTTCTTCGGTTGCATCCCTTGGTGGTTTAAGGTACTACATCACTTTTATTGATGACTCAAGCAAAAAGGTATGAGTTTATTTTCTGAAAAATAAATATGATGTATTTGAAACTTTTAAGAAGTGGAAGGTCATGGTTGAGACAGAAACAAGTTTGAAAGTAAAATGTTTGAGGTTAGATAATGGAGGAGAGTACATAAATGGAGGGTTCAATGAGTATTGTGTTGCACAGGAAATTAGGATGGAAAAGACCATTCCTAGGACACCACAGCAGAATGGTGTGGCTGAGTGCATGAATAGAATTCTCAATGAGCGTGCTAGAAGTATGAGCTTGCATGTTGGACTACCAAAAACTTTTTGGGCTGATGCTATTAGCACAACAACTTACCTGATAAACCGAGGACCATTAGTTCCTATGGAGTTCAAACTTCCTAAGGAGGTTTGGAGCGGTAAAGAGGTGAAGTTTTCACATTTAAAAGTTTTTTGTTGTGTTTCTTATGTTCATATTGATTCTGATGCTCATAGTAAACTTGATACAAAGTCAAAAATATGTTTTTTCATTGGCTATGGTGATGAGAAATTTGGCTATAGGTTTTGGGATGAACAAAACAGGAAAATCATCAGAAGTAGAAATGTGATATTTAATGAACAGGTTATGTATAAGGACATGTCAACTGTAGTGTCAGATGTTACAGAGATAGATCAAAAGAAATCTGAATTTGTCAACTTAGATGAATTGACTGAAAGTACTATCCAAAAAGGGGGTGAAGAAGATAAGGAGAATGTAAATTCACTGGTAAGTACACTTGTAGCTGAAGTTCGCAGATCTTCCAGGAACATTAGACCTCCACAGCGTTATTCATCTGTTTTAAATTATCTCATGTTGACCGATGGTGGTGAGCCAGAGTGTTATGATGAAGCCTTGCAATATGAGAATTCAAGCAAGTGGGAGTTAGCCATGAAGGATGAGATGGATTCCTTGTTGGGGAATCAGACATGGGAACTGACTGAATTGCCAATAGGAAAGAAGGTTTTGCACAACAAGTGGGTATACAGAATAAAGAATGAGCATGATGGTAGCAAACGTTACAATGCCAGATTAGTTGTTAAAGGGTTCCAGCAGAAGGAGGGCATTGACTACACAGAGATATTTTCTCTAGTTGTGAAAATGTCAACAATCAGACTTGTATTGGGAATCGTGGCTGCAGAAAACTTACATCTTGAGTAGTTAGATGTGAAGACAACATTCCTTCATGGTGACTTGGAGAAAAACCTTTACATGATTCAGCCAGAAGGGTTCATTGTTCAGGGACAAGAGAATCTAGTCTGCAAATTGAGAAAGAGTTTGTATGGCCTTAAACAAGCTCCTAGACAGTGGTACAAGAAGTTTGATAGTTTTATGCATAGAATTAGGTTCAAGAGATGTGAAGTTTATCACTGTTATTATGTTAAGTTTTTTTATAATTCTTACATCATATTACTGTTGTATGTGGATGCTATGCTTATTGCAGGGTCTGGCATTGAGGAGATTAATAATCTGAAGAAGCAATTGCCCAAACAGTTTGCAATGAAGGATTTGGGAGCTGCAAAGCAAATCCTTGGTATGAGAATCATTAGAGACAAGGCTAATGGTACATTGAAGCTTTCACAGTCAAAGTATGTGAAGAAAGTTCTCAGCAGGTTCAACATGAATGAAGCTAAACCAGTGAGCACACCCTTGGGGAGTCATTTCAAACTAAGCAAAGAACAGTCACCGAAGACAGAAGAAGAAAGGGACCATATGAGTAAGGTGCCCTATGTCTTAGCTATTGGCAGCTTGATGTATGCTATGGTGTGTACAAGGCCAGACATTGCACATGCAATGGGAGTTGTGAGCAGATTCATGAGTAGGCCTGGAAAGCAGCATTGGGAGGCAGTCAAGTGGATTCTAAGATATCTGAAGGGTTCATTATATACATGTCTTTGCTTCGCAGGTGCAAGTTTGAAACTGCAGGGTTATGTAGATGCTGATTTTGTTGGTGATATTGATAGTAGAAAGAGTACCACTTGGTTTGTTTTTACTCTAGGTGGTACAGCTATATCATGGGTTTCAAATTTACAGAAGATTGTTACTTTGTCTACTATAGAAGCTGAGTATGTTGCAGCAACTGAAACTGGAAATGAGATGATTTGGATATATGGTTTCTTAAATAAATTGGGTAAGAAGCAGGAAATAGACATTCTACATAGTGACAGTCAGAGTGCAATTTTTCTTGCCAAAAATTCGGCTTTTTATTCAAAGTCGAAGCATATACAAACAAAATATCACTTTATCCGTTACCTTGTTGAAGATAAACTAGTAATACTTCAGAAGATTTGTGGATCTAAGAACCCGATAGACATGTTGACTAAAGGTGTCACTATTGAGAAGTTGAAGTTGTATGCAACTTCAATTGGTCTTCTAGCTTGAGGACAGGAGGATGAGTTGTAGGGATGAGGGAATGTTTCTTGGAGGATAGCGGTTTGATGTTGGTGATTGAACTAGTCTCCAAGTGGGAGATTTGTTGGGCTTTGTGAAGTCTAGTTTTGTTTGATCTGGTTTGGTGAGCCAACTCGAATAATATTGCATGGCTTTTTAATGAGAGATTTACTGAGGCTTGTTAGGCCCGTTTAGCCCATTGTGGAACCACCTTTTGTAATTAGGGTTTTTTAGTGTGGTGTGGTTGTCGTGTTATATATAGAGATAAATATTGTAGGCGTTGTGGTTGTACTCTGTATTCTTCCTTGATAATAGTGATATCCCTGCAACTCCATGGACATAGGCAAATTGTCGAACCACGTAAATATTGTCTTGTGTGTGTGATTGTTTTTCTTTGGCATGTGTTTTCTCTATTTTTGTTTCTTACAGGTTGGGAATTCGGTTTAATTCCCTACACAATATTCATGAACATTTAGGCTTTGTCTAAGAAATGCTTTCAGAAACAGTTTTTCAAAACTGCTTTTGATTAAAGTTTTTTAAAACTGTTGTCCAATGTTTTATACAACAAAAGTCATTTCGGGGACTTAAAATGTTTTAACTTATTTTCTCTGTTTTTAAATATGTTTTCAAAATAACTTTTATCTGACATTATTTTTAATTATTCTCTAAATTTGTATAATTATATATATATTTTTAAAACAATCCTTAATAAACAAGTAAAAATAACTTAAAACAAGTCAAAAATATTTTTCTGAAAATGCTCTATTTTTTATTTATGGTGAAAAAAATTGGTTTATATTTTTAAAAAATATAAAAAAAAAATTTAATCTATTTTCTATTTTTATTGTGAATAAAACATCATTGTCATTTTAATTTTAATTTTCATTTTTTTTCCTTTTCATTAATCCATCGACTACTTTTTTCTATCGATATTTAAAAAATGTACCTTTTTAAAAGTAACTTTAAATATTATTTTCTTGTTTTGAAAGAAAAAAAAATGATTGTAACTTTTGTAGAGAATGTAAATTTTTTAAAAAATTTATCCGAATTTTAAAAACTATTTTAAAAAAAATGGAGGTATTAAAAAATAGTTATTACCCATTTATACTAAAAAAGAAAATACAAATGGAAGAGAGTGTTATGTAAAACCTAATACTTATTACTTAATGATTTAAGTTAACTTTAAATTAAATTATATTTAAGTCGATAACTTAAAACTTATTACTTAATTATTACTTTAAGTATTAAAGTTGTTTGATAAAATTAACTTAAAAAATTATACTTAAGTTAATAACTTAAAACTTAATTTTTATTTTAAGTATTAAAATTATTTGATAAAATTAACTTAAAAATTATTTTAAATCATCAAATTAACATATTTATCTTCATAAATTATAATTAGGATAAAAGAAATTGAGTAACAATAAAAATCGTGGAATATTAATAGAGATTGTATTTAAGTTTAAGGTAAATAAGGGTAAAAAAAAATAAAATAAAAATATGAATTTAAAAATAAGTTAATTATTTTTACTTATCATTTAAAATTGTTTTAAACTTTAAATCATACTATTAAGTTATTTTACTAAATATACTTAATTTATTTAAAAACTTAAGTTAAGTTATTAAGTTACAATAAGTTATTTTGGATTACCGAACCATGAAGTTAACCCAAAAATTTATTGACATCTCATCATTGCCTATCATGTAGTAAGATAATAAAATATTAACATGACAAGTATTTTCCTTAAATTATTATTAAAAAAATAATTTCATATTAACAAAGGATAGGCTAAAGGAATCATTTGCAAAAAAGACAAATTGGTCACTGAAAGTTTGAGATAATATTTAGTAAGTAATTTGGATTATTTGTCACGTGGTTTACAGCACCCAAATCCACAATCCAAGTATCATGACTAGAAAATTAACATAAGAAACAAAAATGTCCACAATTTGAATAGAGAAGGAAGGGTTAGAAAGTTACAAAATTTGGAAGTTGATCGAGTTAAGCAATTTATATTGAAATATTTGGTATGCTAAATTACAACCCATTTTCATCGATCTGAAGTGTTTTTTGAAAAAAATTATGAAAAATAGTTTTTGAGAAAATGTTTTTAAAAATGTTCCATAAAATAAAAGTTTATTTGCAATGCCGATGTTTTTAAATATGTTCTAAAAATATTTCTTATCCATGATATTTTATTTTTAATCAATTTTTATATTTGTATGATTATTTTTAAAAAATAATAAAAAATGTTTACTTGAAATATTTTTTTTCTATTTTTTTTTCATTCTAAAGAGTAAAAAACTATTTTTAAACTTGTATTTAAAAAAAAAAATCATAATATGTAAAAATATATCTAATATTTAATCAAAGGTAATATTAAAAGCATGGATGACAATCTTTCAAGTCACCGTCAGTTTGGAATTTTCCATCCTTAGGAGTTAGAAGCCATGGAAAATGATAATCCTTTGTTTTTACATGCATAGATAGTCTCCTTTGCATATAAAAGGGGTTGAAGCCAAAAACCCTTGGGTTTCAAAACATTCATCTTGTCGCTACCTAACTGCCTTTGGGGATTTAATTTTTAAATTGAAAATGGTGTATGATATCATTCTCCAAAAAGAAAAAGAAGAGGAAAAGAAAAAAGAAAAAACAGTGTTGAAACTTCACAACAAAATAGTTGAGATGAGCACTGCTTCTCCTCCCTATCTCAATCAATCAACTTCTTAGCCTTTTCTTTGAATGCGTTAGCTAGATTCTCTGCAAATCATTTCATCTTTGGACTGATTTGGAAGGGGAGTGAGACCTCCCCCCACTAACATTATATCTTTGCCCATCAATGGTTTTTATTAAAATTTAATATGAAAAAAAGGTTTAAAAAAAAATGTCCTTATGTTACCCATTACAGTGATTACACCCATCCTACAAAATTACTCCTTATATTTTAGATTTTTATAACCTTAATTATTTTTCCCTCTTTTTTTGGAAATTTTTTTATGCTGGCATTATAGCTAATTTCATTCATTGATTTAACTTTTTTTTTTTAATAATGTTCGAGTCATATCATATTATTTTACTCATTAATATGTATATTAAACAAATATGATAATTATGGATGTTAATATACTACATGGCAATGATCCTAGCTTGAGGGTTTTGAAAGGATGAAAAGTATTTTGCCCTTACCAGTTAAAGACTCAAAATATTCCTTCAGAAAACCCCTTCGGATATATCTTTAGGCTACGTTTGGTTGATCGGATATAAAATGAGATAAGATATAATATATTTTATCTTATATTTGGTTAGTGATGAAATAAGATAAATTATCTCATCACTTATATTATTTTATGTTTAACCAAATATGTGATAGGATAAGTGATGTGATATATTATCCACCCTCTATTTTTCATATATTTTACATAGGATATGTTAATGACATGGGAAGATATGAGATATATATGTCTCATGTACCAAAATTTTATTTTTTATTAATTTTTTATTTTTAATATATTCATTTTATATAATATTTTTTTTATTATAAATTAAATTTACGATTAAAAAAGAAAAACTAAAATAATATATATATATATATATATATATATATATATATATATATATATATATATATATATATATATTATTTATATATATTAAATAACATAAAAAAATTACTTTTAAAGTTTAAATATTTTAATCATAAATATGGTTAAATATAAATGAAATTTCATTTTTTTTTTAAATAAAAAATATTTGAATGTGATATAATTTTTATTTTAAATGTGAAAACATAATATGTATTTCATATTAATTTTTATTCATTTCACAAACTAAATATAAATATAATATAATATAACATATTTTATTGGATATGTTATTTTAAAATATTATATTCATATAATATGTTTATCCAATAATATCATATCCTATTGGAAATCAAATCTTAGGATATACATATCTTATTCAATGAGATATGATATCCTAGGATGTATAAATCTTATTTTATCATATCCCACCAATCAAACGTAACTTTTATGATATAATAGAGGCTAAGGACGAAGGCTCTTGAGCGTGAATGTTAGAATAAACACTTCTAATTAATTCATTCATCACTTTTAATTAAATTTAATGCATGATAAGATGAGTTGTGGAATAAGATGCTATACTTTCTTATGCTCTTTTATTTGAGTTATTAATATGGCATATATGATAAATTATCTATCGAGGCTTCTTTAAGATATGTTGTATAATATGACTTTTTTTAGAATCAATGGAGTCTAATTAATATGAAATTCATATCTTTTCTTCTTGTTCATATTTATAGGTTTGAAATCAAGAGCGCGATGTTGATCTTAAGCTTGACGATCAATTCAAATTTTGGGATGTGACAAATCATTTTACTTGATCATCTACACTTCACACTTGTTTTTTTATTATTCTTTTTCTTTTTTTCTTTTTTTCTTTTTTGGGAAAACCTCACACCAAATTAGTTATTGCAAATATGATTGATACTAATTAAATTGACTTTTAGCCTTTCAACTAAACAATTGCTCCTCACCAAGGCTATGTTCCCATCTCGAAGTGTGGCTTCCTCAAATGTAGAGCAAAATTACTTATTTTTAGTCATATTATAAGTCTTCAGTGTTATTATAGCCTTATAGGTACTACACTGAATCATTTTTCATCGCCCCCACTTGTTTAGCATTTGGAGTTTTGCTTACTTGACCCTTAGACATGCTAGGAATAGTACTAGAGTTTCTACCCTCTTTAATATTTAAGATATGATTTTTAAAGTTAGACTCATTTCCTAGCTAATGCACTTGTGTAATCTATTGAATAACGTGTTATAGCACCTACTTTGAGTATTCTTTTTTTCATTTAATGACAAAAGTATATTCTAGACATTTTTTGTTGATTTGCTAATGGTAACGAAACTCAGGATTGTTCACACTAAAAATTAATATTGTATAAGGCTTTAACATTTTACATTCTCTATTTGAATTATCTTATGTATCTCATTCTTCTTTAGGCTTAACACCATCCAAAACCCTTCAAAAATTTGTATTAACCAATAGAGGTGAACATAAAAATTCAATGGCTTTAAACTTTTTCATTTGACATTATATGCAAAAAAAAAAAAAAAAAAAAATCCCTTCTTGAGTTTCCAATGGTGTTTGTTATTTTTATTGATGAAAGGTGGATAACTAATGTAAGAGTCCATACTTTGTGGCTTCATAATCCTCCAAAGAAAAGTGGGGATTGGGAAATAGTTTTGACCCACTATGATACCAATGGAAAATGTGCATTTGATTATATAACTATGTAAAATGAGGTTAATAGATAGAGATTAGATTTATTTATTTATTTAATTTTTTATTGGCCTCCTAGTTAGCTATGATTGATTTTCAACCAACTTTAAATCCAATTTAGAGAATGAGAAACAAAGCTCAACAATTAAGTTCATAATCACACATATTGACAACAAAATTTAGTATGAAAACATTCTTGAAAAAGTCTAATAATAAAATTTAGTGTGAAAACATTCTTCAAAAAGTCTTTCCTTAGTACTAGCCTTATGTTATAAAAAGTAGTCCAATAAATGATATCAAGAGTTACAAAATTTTATTAGATTCATAGTGTGCGCGCATATCATTCATGAGATTTGTGTTTGGCAAAACTTAACACTTATGACTTCATTAATTTTAATTAATATTTATTTTCATTAATCTTAAATAATAAATTTGTTTGTTAAACATGCATCCATATTTAAAATATTGTAAATATATAAGATAATAAAATATATATATATATATATATATATATATATTTACAATAAAAAAAATGGGTTATGGGTGTGGAATCATGATTGTAAAATGTACTCTCAGGCAAATGTAGTAAAAAGGTTTGAGATTAAAAATAAATGAATGATTTTAACTTAATATTTAAATTTATTTTAACTTTAAGTTGTAATATTAAGTTGTTTTATCAAATATGTTTAATCTACTTAATAACTTAAATTAAGTTATTAAATTATTATGTTGATTTACAAAAAATCTTTTAATGGGTGTTTGATAAAATTTAATACTCATTACTTAATAATTTAAGTTGACTTTAAGTTAAATTATTAAGTTAAAATTAATTATTTATTTTTTTACTTTTAAGTATTAAGTAGTAAGATTGTTTCGTAAAATTAACTTAAAATATATATTTTAAATCATCAAATAACATATTTACTCTCATTAATTTTAACTAATATTTATCTCATTGATTTTAACTTATATTTATTTTTATTAATTTTAAGCTATAAATTTATTTATAAAACATCTATATTTAAAATATTGTAGATATATAAGATAATGATAAAATATTTATTATAAAAAATGAGTAATAAATGTGAAATCATAATTCAAAAATTTACTCACACTAGTGTGGGTAAACGAAATAAAAAATATTTGAAATTGAGAATAAACTAATTAGTTTGACTTAATATTTAAAGTTAAAAGTAAATTTAAGTTATAATATTAAGTTATTTTACCAAAAATGTTTAATCTACTTAATAACTTAAAATTAAATTATTAAAACATATTAAGTTATTAAATTGATTTATCAAATATCCTTTTAGTTTGATTCAGATTTGTACATTCTTGATATTCTCTAATGCAACTTGATCAATGGTTGGTTATCTAAGGGAAAGCATTAATATCTCTCCTAAATGCTTCACATAGTGCTACTATATTTTATTTTAACAAGGTACTTTTTATGTAAAAAAAATAATCCTAGAATGGTCACCTTTGGGCCAAGATGATTTTGGATATTTTAAGAAATTAAAAATCAAATTTGAATTTAAAAAATCCAAGGAGACCAATTTGGTCCCAGTATAAAATATGTCCAGCAGAGTGAACAATTGATAATCCAATAGAACCTATTAATCAATCATATCGTATAAAAATGCTTCCAAGTCTCCAATGTGGTTGATTAATCGTCCATAAGAACTGATCAATTAATCCACAAAATCTTAAAAGCCTATTAATGCACCACTTAAAGGAATGATTGACCATCTCCACAAGGGTGACTAAGGTTGTTTTTGGTCTTCTAAAAATTCGATGGAAAATAAGTGAAAGGAAATTAAAAAAAATATATAGAATGGATAAATTATTTTTTTGCTATTTTAAACTTGTTTCACTTAATTTAATTTGAAAATACATAAATTTATAATTGATTTTAATTATATTTGATTTTTTAATATTATTTAAAATAAAATCAAATATGAGAACATTATTTTTCTTAATATTTTTTCTTTTAATTTTTTTAGAGTCAAACATAACATAATTGTGTTAGCCCAAGCTTTTCCTTATCAAGCTTTAATAATAACAAAATAAAGTTAATGATACTAATAGTTCATTAAGCTTATTTTTGAGGATTCTAAAGAATTAATAAGCTATAAGTCAAGTATCAAATAAGGACAATCATGGATAAATGAAGACTTGGACACTTTGAAGGCCTTAGGACCTTGGCTTACATTGGTTACGGTGCCTTAGGGCTAGTTTTAATATTTCACACTTAACCTTTTTAAAATAATCCAAAACATGCCTTGAATTGATTTTATTTTATTTTATTTTTAAATGGATGAATTCATGTTTTATTCAAAAGTGAGGCCTAAATCTCTCCAAAAACATATTTAGAGGGTCTATAAAATTTATGGAAGCATTCTTGTGGTTTCTCAAATTTTATTTAACTTCAAATATTACAAAATTCTCCAATCGATCAAGCTACAAGGGGAATTGGTTGAGCCGATTAGGAATTGGTCAAAGGGGTTTATAGCTCCTAGGGTTGGCATATTGATGTTTAACTAATTGAACTAGTTGCTCGACCGATTAAACCAATTGTTCAACTAGTTAAACCCAAATTGAGCATAACAAGGGTTTTGAGCTTCCTACACACAAATATGAGCTTGGAAGTACATTTATGAATAAGAGAACTTAAGTATTCAATTGCCTACTTACCAAAAATTCTCATTTAAGTCTTGTTGAGTGAATCCAATTTAAACAACTTGCAAATCTATTAGTGCACCTTTGATCCATTCCTAGATTTCTCTTATATCTTGTGAGTTTATCTTGCTATTAAGAATTATAAATTCTTATTTCTTTTGAGGAACTTAAGAGGGATATTTAAGTACGAGCAGTCACTTAAAAAAATAATTATAAAAGTTAATTCAATGGAATATTAAAACCCAAGTGTACAAGGAAAATCTTGGTTTAAATTTTTTGAAGATTAGTGGATTGCTTCTAAAGTTGGATTGAAATTGAAGAGAACGGATGAATTGTTCAACTACTATAAATATCATTTGCAATACCTTCTCCCTTATCCTTCTTTACTTATTGTATTGCATTCATTTCTCACATTAGTCAAAGTTTTGAAGAAGTAACCAACACTCAACTCATATTCTCCCTTACCCCTTCTTGGAGTATATCTAGGTTGCATTGGTGAGACATTACAAATTGTTCCTTCAAGAATGATCGATGGATGATTTTTTTTTTTTTTTGCTCTGATAACAATTATGAACAATCTAACTTTGCACTATCCCATACACAACAATACATCTATATTTACCTCATAATTTAATTTGATGAAAAGTGGCAACTTAAAATTTGATTAAATTTCTTTGATTCATGAACTACACATATAAGTCCTAATGAGGCATTGGAACGTCAAACAATTAATTAGTACATAAATTCCAAGTAACACTAAATAGCTAGCAAATAAATCTTCACGAAGAAGCATTTTAAAAATTCTCACCAATCAAGTATTTTAGGAACATTTAGTACTATAGGTTATAATTTTTCTTTTGAATTTTTTTTTAAAGACCTTATTTAGATTGTAAAGATTAATTAATTGAAAAGACAAATTCTAAAAAGGCAATTTTTATTCTAACCATTTATTAATGACAGTTGTCTCATTTTAATGTAACAAAGGAGAAAAGATCTCAACCTAACTAATCAACAAGTGATTGCTGAAAAAGGTCTCCACCTGTCTACTCAAAGGGTGATTTTATTGGAAATAGTCTCCACCTAACTAATTGAAAAATGGGTATGTAAAACCAAGGTTCAAAATAAAATTTTAATTTTTTTAGGTTTAATGATCCGGATATTCTGTTAAGTACATAGTTAGCATTTTTGTATGGAAGCTCATATTTTCTCATCCATCTCCCACTTTTCACAGCTATGATGTACGAGGGAGGGTTGATTTATGACTTGGAGCATCAAGCAATTTGAAAATAGCGAGCGTGAAGGATATCAAAATGAGGTCGTATCAAAAGTCAGTTCGAAAGGACGTTGTTCCAGCCTCTCTCTGATTTTGGAGACGCCATCTTGGAGATGACCAATATGTGGTCCCGTCCCTTGCCGTCCCTTGCCCTGTCAATCATTGTGCCTTGGAGATTCAGGCCGGCCATATAGGTCCCCTTTCTCCCGCATGTTATCTTAAGTTGGAGCTCAGATCAAGATCATAATCAAGCCAAATGATGTGATGATCTATATAACAGAGATATCTTCAGGGCTATTCTTAATTCTCATCCCAACACCAAGTAAGGCAATTCGAGAGAGAGAGAGAGAGAGAGAGAGAGAGGAAAATGGGAGTGATGGGAACTGTTTCACTGCCTTTTCTGGGAATGGTGATTGTGGTGTTTACTCAAGTTACCAACATGATAGTGAGCAAAATGGCTATGTCCAATGGCCTGAGCTCATTCGTCCTTGTTCTCTACTCTAACGCCATCTCTGCCGTCATCCTTCTCCCCCTTTCCCTTCTCTTCCACAGGTCTTTATCTCTTTTTGTTTTTCATTCCTTCATGCAACTGACACTTTTTATGACGTTTTCTTTTTTTGACTGGTCATTTCCGGCAGGTCTCCAAGGCCTCCACTGACCTTCTCCATTCTCTGCAGATTCTTCTTGCTCGCCCTGATTGGGTTTGTAAAATCCAACAATTTAAACTTATTTATGGAATTCTCATGTGGGTTTTATTTTGGCTAGAAATTTTGGATGGAAATGAACTTCCAAGTGGAGTTCCATTCTGGACAGAGAGAGGCTTGGTGACTTCTGCCTCTTTTTGCTTTGCAGATGTTTTGCTCAAATATTTGGATATGCTGGTGTCCAGTACAGTTCTCCTACACTTGGCTCAGCAATGCTTAACCTCGTTCCAGCCTTCACCTTCATACTTGCCGTCATTTGCAGGTCTTGCTCCTGTTCTTAAGGATTAAAAACACCATCCAATATGCCTTAATTTCTAGGTTACTTCTCAAAAAGAGAAAAAATTAATAAGGATGGTGCTATGATGTTGATATATACATCTATAAGCAAAAAGACCACAAAATTTCAGGTACGAGCTCTGAAATTTTTTTTTTGCAAATAAGATGCCTAAAATTATTCACTACGACCAATCCTGGCTTTCTTTTTCTTTTTCTTTTCTTTTCTAACTTCATGGTGGGATAATTTTCTATCTCTAAGGTTCTTACCATTGTTATTACATGCTTTTGTAGATTATCGATCTTTTTTCGATATTTTGTTTTGCCTTGATATTCAAGACTAAATGAGCTAGATCCAACCCAATTCCAAACCATTTTTTTTAATTTAAATTATGTAATTTATCTTTTTGGTTGGATTTAGACAAAAAATATCGAACCGAATTTAATTTAATTTAATAGTATTGTACTAAATAAATAAATGTCGACCAATAGAATGTATTAATGTCCATTTCATTTTAGATGTTATAGGAAATGATATAACATTAGAATTGATATTACCTTAAAAGAGTTGGCTATTTTGACTTTATGAATAATCAATTTGTCTTTCTTAATTTTTGTTTTTGAGATTTTATTTTGCTATTATGTTTTAAATTACTTCTAGGAGCGTGTTAAATAAGCTATTCTTTTTTTAGTCGTGATGGGTTGTTTGAATAATGATTATTAATTGAAATTTCAATTTCTTCTTGAAATATGCATGAAGTATATCGTTGACTCTTAATTTGATTGTTTACTAGGAAATTACTTTAAAATGTCCTATTGGTTTTTTATTTTATTTTATTTTTGTTTGTATTTTAGAACTTTTGATTCATGTTAATGATTGTTGCATAGAATTATAATTATTAAATTAACCAACTAAAGGGTGATATAAATTTACATATTAACATATTCATCTGCAAAGATTATATATTTTTAGTTAAATAAAGTGTTATTAATAGTTTTTTTATTTGTTAAATGTAGTTTGATCAATAAAAGTAATTAGTGAAATAAATGTTAAATTTATATAATACTCATTAACCCGATCAAATTGAGTATACATTTACTAATATGGGTTTAAGCCAGTTAAAAAAAAAATGGTTGGATTGGGTTTAGACATATGAGTTTGAGTTGATTATCAATCTAACCCATTTGAGTTGCACCCTTGTATTAAAGTTTGAAGAAATTGGATAGGTAAATGTTGTTGTAGAGTATATTGAAAATACTAGGTTTTAAGAAGTAATAAATCATTTTAAAAGGAAAAAAGTAAAAATAATACTATAACTATATAGAAAATATCTAGTTAATTGTTAAAAGCAGTGTGACATTGATTATTGGAAGTGTTTCTAATATTTTTAATATTTAAAATTTTTTTAAAATACTAAAAATGTTTTCTAAAATTATTGTCAAATACACTCTAAAATAAATAATAATAATCCGTTATTTTTTTATAAAATAAACTTCAAATTTGTCTATTGGTTAAAAATTTCCATAATGATTTTTAAATCTAAACAACTTTCTTTATGCTTAATTGTTATCGATGGATGATGCTATACTTGGAGAGATAACAAGATGTGAGAAGAAAAAATTAGAGGGAAGAATAAAGAAGAGAACAAAGGAAAATAAAGGGGACAAAAAAAAAAAAAAAAAAAAAAAGGAGAATTGGAAGGAAAAATAAATTGAGGTTTTCAAGGGCAGGGGTTATTTTTCTGAGTTGGGAATTATTTTGCCTTTCTAACCAAATATGCCATGGTTTGAATTACGAAGTATGAGACTGATACTGATTCAAATGTGTGTTTTTAGGATGGAAAAACTAGAATTGAAAAAATCAAGTAGCCTAGCTAAATCAGTGGGAGCCTTGGTATCAGTTGCAGGGGCATTTGTTGTGACATTCTACAAGGGCCCACCAGTCATGTTCTCATCCTCATTTTCTGACTCATCTAACCAAATTTTCTCATCCCAATCACATTGGGTCCTTGGAGGATTTCTTCTTGCTGATGAATCTTTGTTGGCTTCAATGTGGTACATTTTGCAGGTTAGTTTCCCTTTTTCTTTTGGAGCTGAAATTAAATTCAAAACAAAAAACTCAAATAATATACTTTTCCCCTTGCTTTTGCAGGCCACAATCCTAAAGAAACACCCAGCAGTGCTGACCATAACCTTTTTCTACTGCTTCTTTATTTCTATCATATCTTTGGCAATTTCTCTTGTTGCAGAACAAGACCCTAGCGCTTGGAGGTTAAAACTTGATGTGGGGTTGCTTGCTGTCTTATATTCCGTGAGTAAACAACAAATTCCCTTAATTTTATTACATTTCCAAGCCCAAGGTAGTGCATATCCTCCCCCTTGGAATCAATAAGAATTCAGTGGGGGAATCACATTGCAGAGGATACATATATACCCCATGCCTATTTAGTAACGAAGTTGAATCTTCCGCTACGTAGGCAATTGTTGGAAATGTAATCCGCATCAGCATGTGTACATGGTGCGTGCGGAGGGCCGGACCTCTCTTTTGTTCCATGTTCAAGCCCTTAGGGATAGTATTCGCTTTTGTCATGGGCGTCATCTTTTCAGGGGATGCTCTTCATCTTGGAAGGTATGGTTGATCTAAATCTCCAAACTTATTGTACATTAGTTTTTATTTGTGCCCATTTACATGGCTATGCTATTGCTAATAGATGTGAAACGAATAGCTAAAATTAGGATTGCAATTTGAATGGATTGGTTAGATTAACATCTAACCCAAATCTGATCTGAATTAAGAAACTATTAATACGAACTCAATCCGACTCGACCTCATTCTTCTAAGTTTAGGATAAATTTGAACTGATCAGGTTAAACTTAGGATTGATCTAGTTATATAATTCAAAATTCATCTATAATTTTTTTTTTTTAATTCTATATATTTATATTAAGATTTAAATAATAAATATAACAAAATCTTAAAATGGTATATTATGAAAAATAAAAAATATGTTTATAATTTGATATTTTTTTCTTAAAAAAATAAAAAGAAATAAATATTATTATATAAATAATATAAAATATTAAATTAGTTTGAATAGTTGGAATCTTGACCCAAAACCAACTCAATTCAAGTATTAAAAAACATTGTCCAAATCCATTCAAACATAGAATTGAGTCGAGCCAATTCATCCCAATTGCATCCATAACCGTAGTAGAAATTTGAAAAGTGTGTGTTATTTTGAGCTGGATATTCGTTTTTCTTGGTTGCATTCTGTCTTCTGCTGGAAATGTGAGTGGCATTGTCGTGGAATGTGGTTGCAGTTTGGTGGGAGCAATTATAATTGTAAGTGGATTTTATGCTGTGATGTGGGGAAAGGCAAAAGAGGCAGAAGAAGGTAGGTTAGAATGCAGCCGAAAGGTCCCTCTCTTGCAAAACCAGACAGATGTATCCGTATAGAGAAATAGAAACTAGCATGAATAGTAGGTTTTTATTTTCGTCCCTACTGTATAATCATGTTATGTGCCTTCAACACCCAAGTTGAATAAGATTATCACACCTCGTTGCAAATCAGATTTGGTTCATCAAATTCTGACTCCTATTGTAAATTATTGATTAGAATGGTCAATTCAAGTATAAAGCTTTCATGCATAAATTTTCCCATAAAAAATAACAATTACATTGTGTAGATGCTAATTTTCAAGGAGATTGATATGCGTATTGAATCCGAACTCAAATCCTAGAAGCTTAAACTTTCTAAAATATTGGTAATTCAACATGGTGCTGGAGCTTGGTTTGGCAAGAGACTTGTATTTGAGCCGTTTTTTTGCAATTTGTATTTCTCCTATTTGTTTCGTTAGATATTAACATAAGTTTTTCTACAATAAAAACTTAAATTTTTAGAAAAGTTAGTAATTCAACGCTAACAAACATTGTTTCGTAAAATTGTGTGCATGATCCACTCAAACCCTATTAATTATCTTTTCTTTCTTTTTGGACTATGATAAAAAAATTTTAAAAAAATTTTAGGAAGTAATTTTTTTTTAATACTTATGTTATTTTAATTAATTTTTCAAAAAAAAGAAAAGAAAATCTTTTCCAAAATAAGTCTACCACTTGTATAAAAACCATCTTTAAAAACAAAGTGTGGAATAATAGTTTTCAAAGAACTAGTAGAATTTATTTTGAAAAGATAAAACAATATAGAGAAACAAAAATAAAAATATAACAAAATTATAAAAAGAAGTAAATAAAATAAAATATCATTTTTTTTATTACTCTCCACCAACCACTATAGAATGGAAACAATCTTTCTTTTAATTTCCTTTAAATTCTCTTAATTTTTTTATTAAGCCAATAGATTTCAAATCAACAACACTTAATACATATATTCTATAAAAACCAATCCAATTAATAGTAAAAAGTAAAGGAAATCAAAGCCTATCCAATTAATATTTAAAATCCATGAACCAAAACTTTTTAGGAATGATTTTGATATGTTCCTTCTTTATTCATAACTATATTTCTCTAAACTTTTTTTATAGACCAAATTAATTCCAAATCAAGCAAAATGTAATGTATTGATTCATTAACAAGATTAATGATCTACTCAAATACATATAATATAATAAATTTATGAAAAAAATTAGTTAGAATAATCATGTTCCTCTCTTCTGTAGAGAGCTATATTTTTTTTTCTTAATTTTCTTGATTAAAAAAAATAGATTCCCAATCAAATAAAATTTATAATGCATTTAGGAAATTCCAAGTTTATTTTTTCTAGACAAATGAATTTTAAATCAAATAAGGCTTAATTTTTTGAACTTATTAATGAGTTAAATAATTAGACTCAATAACATAGTTTTAAAAATTGGACCAGACTAGACTGATCGATCACAATTTTGGTTTGGTCTGGCTAATTAAACCAGCCAAGGGTTCAACTAGAATCGAACCAATTGAACCAATGATGAGGGAACCAGATTACTCTACGAGGAGCCAATCCAGCCCATTTGTCATTAAACCTAAGCTTTTAGTTTTACGAGTTAATGATTCTTGCACACTTTTTATACCCTCACAATCCCGACATATTTTTTATTCATTTTTTATGTGGATTAGTTAGTGAGAAGAAAAAATATTTGCAAGTTGGAGAGTTTGAGTTGAGACATTCAAGTGTAAAAATTTAAACTTAACCATTAAGTTATGAAGTTTTTTAATTTTGTTATATTTGCAAATAAAAATATATAACAAAATTGATATTTTTTTTTTCAAATTTTTATTGTATAGAAGTATAATAACACTTTCACATTTATTTTTATAATAATTATATAATATAATTAAAAAATAATATAAATTAATTAATATAATAATTTCAAAATAATAAAATACAAAAGACATGCAAATAAAATTAAATATTATAATTTTTTTCATTTTAAATATATCTTTATATTTAAATATTATAAATGTTCTATTTAATAAAGTTTAAAATATTAATATATTTATATTTCTCTTCATCATTGAATTTGATATGTCAAATATAAAAATGAAATATTATTAAAATTTTTAATTATATATAATTTTAATTTTTTATAATTATTTAAAATTTTATATAATATATAAATTCTAATTTATAATGTTATCGGTTCGACTATAACCATGAATCGATAGTTTTTTTTTGTTCAATCACTTATTCAATTATAAAAACATTGCTCAATGCAAAATAATAATAATAATAATAATAATAATAATTAACACAATTGAGTCTAAAATGAGTTATGACTATTATTCCCCTTTTATGCAATTATTTCTTGATTAAAGAATTAATAATTTATAATTTTATTATAATATTAATATTTATATTTAACTAAAAACTAATTTATTTTTTCATTTATTTGTAATTAAAAAATTATTTTTTATTTTAATAAAAGTTGAGTTAAATTTAAATAATATTATATAAATTAAATAAATAATTTTTTTAGAAAATCAAGATCCGAAAAATAACTCAATTCAAAATAGATTTTTAGTCTTTCCCAAACCCGATGTTTTAAAAAAGTATCAAAAAACCGTTATTATTATTATTTTTTCTGTTTTTTTAAGTTAAAACCAATTTTTAAAAACAATTTTAAAAACAACAGTAGCAACGAAGCTAAAATTGGTATTTTGGAACAAATAAATTTTCGATGTCCAAAGATAATATGACGTGGATGAGATTTTCGAATGGCGGGGATGAATTAAAGACGGGATCTCTGATCTCTGACTTTGGGTTTGAATAGAGATTCCTAGGTGTAGGGTGGGTTGCGTCTTTGGGAGAATAAGACAGAGTGGTGACTGGTGAAGGCCCAAGGGGCGAGTGGGTTGCTGAGGAAGGATGGGGATGAAGGGCGCAGCAGCGTATGCTGGGATGGTGATGGCAGAGTTTGCGCAGGTGGGTCTGATGATTGCTAGCAAAGCCGCCATATCAAGTGGTATGCCCAACTTGGTCTTCATTCTCTACTCCAATACACTCGCCTCCCTTATTCTCCTCCCTTCTTGCCTGCTCTTCCACAGGTTCTCTCTCTGTCTCTCTCTCTCTCCCTTTTTTTCTTTCTCTTCCCATTCCTCTTGGAATACCAATCATAAACGACAACAATTCATCTAATTTTTGGCAGATCACCGCGTCCTCAACTCACCTTCTCACTTCTCAGCGGATTCTTCTTGCTTGCCCTACTTGGGTAGTCCTTAATCCTATCTATTTTAAGCTTGCAACTGAAATTGTATACTGGGGTTGTTTTGGTTGATCCGTTTTTT
Source organism: Vitis riparia (assembly GCF_004353265.1). NCBI lineage: Eukaryota > Viridiplantae > Streptophyta > Magnoliopsida > Vitales > Vitaceae > Vitis > Vitis riparia. The sequence continues at coordinate 10,224,733 of NC_048431.1, forward strand.
GACAGCTTTTTTGCGCAGATATTTGGGTATGCTGGTATTCAGTATAGCTCTGCTACGCTTGGGACAGCGATGCTCAACCTCGTCCCAGGTTTTACCTTCATACTTGCCATCATTTTCAGGTTCTCCTAGCTTTCCACTCACGCTCTCTCATTTGGCACACTATAATCACCCTCTCTAGTAAATATTAAGAATCCTAATTGCCATTCTCTTTGGTCTTGGTGGGTATAATTTCTGGCTACTTTGTGGAACTTATTATCTCAGGATAGCAAAACATGGGTTTAGTGATGAGTTTAATGTTTCTCCACTAAAAGAGGGGTGATTTGGGATATCCTGCAAATAGTGGGTCCATGCTTACAGTTTTGTTCTTACAATCTTTTCAGCATTGTAAAGGTGGGTTCTGTTGATTTGAAAAGTTTTGTTTTTTGGATTTTGTTTGAGTTTTTCTTAAAATTTACTCGTTGGATCTTTCATCATATCAGAGCGGGCTTCCATTTATTCATTGTTCAGTGACCAGTATACTGTGGAGTTAACAATAACCTTAGAACCCGGTCATGAAAAATTAACTCTATGTGATGATCATTCATCCATCAGACCTAATTCCCTTTAACAAGTTTTTAGTCAAATGTTGGTAACAGGGTATCTGTGTAGGCACTTTGGAAGATCTGTGAGTTCTGCCCATGCATTCTTTTAGTATTCAACTTCAGAGAACTCAATCCATTGACAATGTTTGGGACCTACCTGACTATGAAAGGAAATCTTTGAAAGAAGTTAGATTCAGAGAATTATTTGGGCTAAATTCAAACTTTTAAAAGGCATACCCAGTGGTAGAAGTTATTCAGGCTAGAACCTACTGGTTGGTGAGTATTGAGCCTCTGTTTCTCAAGTAAAATTCCATTCCTCTAATGTGAATTGATTGGTCTACAGTTACAACATGGAGTGATGAGGCCCATTGATTTCTGGTGTCTTCAATGCCTTGATAATGCTGTGGGATATTCACAATCTCCATCTTTTGCACCCCCTCCATAAGAATACATGGAAAAAACACTCAGACAACAAATACAACTTCAATTACCATTCATAGGTTAACATCTACATTAAGAATTTTTGTTAGAGATCATTGTGGCTGTCTGCTTGATGGTATATATTTGACTATGGAAGCAGACTCAACAAGAAAGTATGAATATTTAGCCTTGAGGGAAGTACTTGGGGTGTTTATGGTTCTTATTGCATCCCTAATAACTCTCTTGTTATTTAGTCTTCTTCCTTGGTTCCTTGGGAAGATCACTGGAATCATAGACCATGTTTGGGAACTATTCTCAAGAACATATTTTTTTTTTTCTTTTGAGAATAGAAAAACATGAAAATACATTTAGTTGTCAATTGTTTCCAAATCAAGTTTTTGAGAATTGTTCTAAAAACAGGTTGTTTTTAGAAAACATGTTTGATTGTTTTAGATTGTTTTCACTTGTGTTTTGGGAATGGTTTTGAAAACATTCTAAACAAACCCATGGCATCTGTTCTTGAGATCAAGGCAAGGAATGTTTGAGGAATTCATGGTGCTACAAATTGGGTGGTTTTTATTTTTATTTATTTATTTATTTTTATCTTTATAACCAAAAATCTGTCCACCTTAATGGTTTCTCCTATTCCAGCTTGTTCAGGATCTATTCTGTTGGTTTCTTTGCCCTTTCAAGAAATTGATGTTTTAAATCTGAACTGCAGTCAGCTTATGGTGTACAATTTTGTCACAGCAACAGACTGATAACACTCTTTGAAATGAACTATTTACTGCTATATATGGCTCAAAATTGATTCAAATGATTTCTTTCAGGATGGAAAGACTAGATTGGAGAGGCAGTAGCATAGCAAAATCCATGGGAACTGTAGTGTCAATTGCTGGGGCATTCATCGTGACTTTCTACAAGGGTTCTCCAATTCTGATGACACCCTCACCTTCCAACTTTCCTGATCAACTTTTTCTCTCACAACAATCAAACTGGGTCTTTGGAGGATTGCTCCTTGCTGCTGATTGTGTGATGTCCTCAGCATGGCTTATTCTACAGGTGAAATTCATGACAACCCCTTGCAGAAAGTGGAAAGCAGTTGCAAGATAAACAAGTCATGATTTTTTTTTAAATGTTTCTAGGCGTCAATTCTGAAGAAATACCCAGCAGAGCTGATTATAAACTTTTATTACTGCTTCTTTGTTGCCATTCAATCTGCGGCAGCCTCTCTGATTATGGAAAGAGGCCCAGGTGCTTGGAGCTTAAAACCTAGTACAAGGTTCATTGCTGTGATGTATTCAGTAAGCAGATAAAAAATCCCACTGTTTGTTTGATTTCAACATCTAAAGATGGTGAAAGTCATGAAGTTATTTTATGGGCATGAGTTTCATCATTTCTTTCAAACCTCGATTATATGGCCCACTAAAATCCAGTCCTTTTGTTTTGCGGGGCAATAAAACCAACTGCTACACGGTCAATGTGTTAGTGGACTGTGAAAATGGATATGAAGGATGATGTTCCTCAAGGTCACAATTATTTCACTCACTGGATATTCATCTTCTGTAGTGCCCATCTGTTGACTTAACTTTGATGTGTAATAATGTAGGGAGTGTTTGGCTATGTGTTTCAAGTTGGCGCTATTACATGGTGTGTTCACCAGAAAGGACCTGTCTTTGTTGCCATGTTCAAGCCAGTGGGTATTGTTGTTGCAGTTGCCATGGGTGTTATCTTCTTAGGAGATACTTTCTATATGGGAAGGTAAAGTTTATATATTACACAAGCTTTTTTCTCTGACAATGGTAATGTATTGTTGATTGATTATGTGTTCAGGAATTTCTCATTTAAAATTATTCCTAGTATTTTTCTCTTATTTTATTACAGAGTGCAGGAGATATCAGTCATTATTGTATTTTAAATTTGTGCAGTTTGATTGGAGCAACTGTAATTGTTATTGGGTTTTATTCTGTGATGTGGGGAAAAGCCAAGGAAGAGAAGATTGATGAGGACATTGGGGTGAGGAGCTTGGAATCAACTAGCCAGAAGGCCCCTCTCTTGCAGAACTATATTGAAGGTCCCTCACTTCCCAAACAAAATTGAAGAAATGAACTCTTTGTATGGTAAATGAAGGGCCCTATCCTTGCCAAAAAAGAAGGTAATCTCCATTTATTTTATCTGGACAAAGAATTAACAAGTGAACCACTCTAGGAAACCTGGTGCTGCATTATTTTCAGATGGGCTTTGGTTTTACCTACAGGTCTCTTGCTTATTGGAAAATCCAATGGCCCAGACCAATGCTGGAAAATGGCTTGAGTGAAACCAACTCAATTCTAATATTTGTCGTTGACCCAGTTATTTGGCTAGGTTAGCATACACTTCATTGGAACATTGGAACTCACTAGAGCCCATTTCACATTCAAAGGCCAAAAACCAATTCTAAGTCTAGTTACAAACGTGGATCTTATTCCCTAACAGTGTATACCATTTCTCAAAGTCTGTTGGAAACTTGGTTCTTGCTTTTTTTAAATAATTCTTCATGGGACACTATAATTAAAATTGTGCTAATATCCTTTCGAACTGTCATATATCCTTTTGAACTACCAAAGGTGATATAATTTGTTGGTCATTCAAATACTATTTTTTTTTTTTTTTTTTGGTTGGGTTTGAATCGATCCCTTGATGCATTCTTATGTCAATGCGCTTACTTGGATAGTCTTCCTTTTTAGTGAAATGTATGAGGCATTATAAATATATATATATATATATTTCTCAAAGTCTGTTGGAAACTTGGTTCTTGGTTCTTTTAAATAATTCTTCAAGGGACACTATAATTAAAATTGTGCTAATTTGATCAGGCATCTATGCAGGTGGCGGCTGATTACAACTGTCATATATCCTTTTGAACTACCAAAGGTGATATAATTTGTTGGTCATTCAAATACTATTTTTCTTTTTTCTTTTTTGGTTGGGTTTGAATCCCTTGATGTATTCTTATGTCAATGCGTTTACTTGGATAGTCTTCCTTTTTTAGTGAAATGTACGAGGCATTATAAATAAATATATACATTTGACATTTTTCATGATAATTTTTTCTATTTCTATGGTGTTGGCATTAATATTAGCAGGCAGTGGCCTGAAGGGTGGAAGGAGTCCATGTATGGAGTCTATGATGTGGCATGAACGTGTTCTTTTCCATGTAGTGTGAACCAATGGAGTCATAGACATGGGGGGCACGTCCAAGAACTGGCCCTGCTTAAAAGTATTGAGTTTCCTTTGCTCCACATTCCATAGGCAAATAGCCTCCTAAACCAGGCATTGGTTGATATATATACTCTTCTTTCTCATACAAAGCATTGACAAACCCAGTGGGACTATACAATACAAAATATCTTCTCCATTTCCTTGAGTTTCTTTAGCATCTTAAATGGAACGAGGCGAGCTTAGTGGCTAGCTTGGATGCTTCATGAAAACCGAAGAATGATGTACTCAAATTTGTTGAAAATTTTCTATTGTTATGCCCTTTGAGCTTCTTACTGGCTAGCCCCACGATCGGCAGTATGTTACATTTTTCCAATATATAAAACTAGTTTGAGGATAATGTGCACGCGTGCCAGGCGGGCGTACATGGACTAGGTATATTGTTTTCCAGGAAGAAACAGATACCTCCTTTGACTGCCCTCTTGAATTTGAATGCTGACTTAGGAAATGATGTGATGTCTATGGCCCTATCTAAATCTTGTTTCAGCATCCTTTCTCTTCACATTTTTTATTTTAAGTTCACAAATGTTGATTGAAGGAAGACAAATTTGAGAAGACTTAAAAAAAATGTAAATGTTATATATATATATATCTTAAATCATTATTTTTAATCTGATAAGAAAAACAGATGCGATGATTTGTATTTCGGTCTTTTCCTCCCGTTTGAAGGAGTTTCTTATGTGGTATAGAATAAGAAGTGTTTGAAGGTTAAATGTAATATGAAGACATTTCATAATTTAGTTAAAATTTTTAATAAAAATATCTCTAAAATAAAATCATTTACACCTAAGTGAAATCAACCAGCTGACCCTTTGAACCCCAGAAATTGGTGATATGTATATATGAACAGTTGAAAAAAAAAAAAGAAATTGTCATAATGTACATTTAGCCGTGGAACGGCTACCAAGCCATCTGGCCCCTCATAGTTTCTGCAATTCATCCAGCTTGTTTGGTATCAGCATAAAACTACAAGGCAGCTGGCTTTTCTTCTAGTTTAATACATATATTCTGAGTCATTTATAGGCTTCTTGGTTAATCATGAAAAGAACAAGAAATCTAATAAAACGAAAGTGGCTTAAGATCAATAACTTCGATTAAATTATGTGATACATATCTGTGGTTGATATTTGATATAACACCATAAAAAGTGAGAGTAAGATAGTGGGTGGCAATGTTGGTCATGACCCTAGTTGATTACCCATTGACCTGTTGGGTAAGTTTTCTTGTTGCCGAAGCCGGGTCCAGCCAAAACCTCACCTGGGTCCTGGGATATTGCATCTCCCTCAAGTCTACAGTTGATGAGGAGTTAGGTACAGATGGGAGAGCCAAAATGATATACAATTCTCCCCAAGAGGAGAACAAATGCCAGAGGCTAGGGTTTCTAGTTTTTTACATGGTGGGAGTGACATGGCCCCAAAACTGAATTTGATATTTGTTTCTTGGTGGGGTCTTTTTGAATGTAAACCACAAAGAGCCTCCACGAAAGATTACAAGATTTGGGGGTGTGGGTCATGGTATTAATAATAGAAAATTGATAAGAAATTATGTAAATAAAAGGGAAAGCGACTAAAAGTTGAAGATGTGCCTTAAGTTTTGCCCGAAATGATACCCATTATCATTATATAATAAGACTTATGCACGTCAGCTATCTCCTTTTGTTTATGGTTTGGGACACCCAGAGTAGTTTTTTCCACATCACAGGTAGCTTCAGCGCTACCTGAAAGGTTATCACAGGCCTTCTCTCATTCTCTCTCTCCCCATGTAAGAAACTCGTTGCTTCTCCATAAATACTAATACTCACTCTCTTTCTCTCTCTATCTATATTCAGTGTGAATAAGATATAGAGAGAGAAGGAGAGATGGAGGTGCGAATGAGGCTATGGGAAGTAATACCATTTTCAGTGATGGTGTTGATGGAAGGTTGCACAGTGGGGCTGACAATTATGACCAAGACAGTGATGGCGAAGGGGATGAGCCAATTCGTCTTCGTGGTTTATTCCAATGCTCTTTCCTCTATCATTCTCCTTCCTTATTCCCTCATGTTTCGAAGGTCTACTTCTTTTTCTTGAGGCAAGCCAGTTGCCATAACTGTTGATTTATTAGTTATTAACACTTCATCTTCTTTTTATTTGCAGGACGCAGCAGTCCTTCTTCACCTTCCCTCTCCTCACTAGATTTTTCTTCCTCGGGCTTACAGGGTATGTTCCTCTTTCTCTCTTTCTTTAACGAACACACTCGCACAGCCTCTCTCCCACACACACAAGGATACACACACTGATCAATCTCTCGCTCACGTCACATCCACGCAAACTGAGGAGTTGTTCAGGAATCAGGACACTATCTCGGACAAACTAACCCGTGATCCAGGTGTTCTGTTGATACCGGCCGCGTGGAGCTCCATTCATATTAGATGTCACTTCAGTGTATGACCCGACAGCACACGGATGGACCAGTGGTCCAGGTGTCCATTTAATATTGGAGCTCCATCAAACTTCTGTTGGAGTTCAGCACTAGCATAGCTTTTTTACACTTAATAATTATATTTTAGAAATATTTGAAAATAGAAAAAAATAAAAAAATAAAAAATAGATTTAAATTAATAAATTAATTTTTTGCAAATTTATTATACTTATTTTAATTTCTTTGTGTAAAGAGTAAATAATTTCAAACTTAATTAATTATATTTATTTTTTTTCTTATTTTTATAATAAAATTAAATATGATAGAATCATTATTTTTATTTTTATTTTTCATACATTATATTTGATTCTCAAAAAATTTGAAGCAATAAATTATTTTTATATATTATCTTAAACTCATTTCACATCTTTTAAGTCATCAATAAAAAAATTAAATAATTTAAAGATATATAAAATTTTGATTTGTTTTAATTATATTTAATTTTCTTTGATATTTTTTTGTAAAACCATCAAAGATAATCTTAATATTTTTCATAACTAAACTAATATTTTTCGGAAATAAAACATAGCCTCAAATAGTCTATAACTCCCTTGAGCAGTATTTAATTGCAACTTTTAAATACTTGCTTCATTTTAAGTGTTAAGAAGAGCCAAAGAAAAGTATTTGATTGGTTCATTTGAAAATCTTAAGGCAGGGCCATTAGTATACAAAGGCTGGCTTTATTTTAAGTGTTAAGAAGAGCCAAAAAAAAGTATTTGATTGGTTCATTTGAAAATCTTAAGGCAGGGCCATTAGTATACAAAGGCTGGCTTTATTTTAAGTGTTAAGAAGAGCCAAAAAAAAAAGTATTTGATTGGTTCATTTGAAAATCTTAAGGCAGGGCCATTAGTATACAAAGGCTGGCTTTATTTTAAGTGTTAAGAACAGTTGGCCGACGGAGCGATCAGTTTTTTGACGTACTTGACGGGGCGCCTAAACTTAAGGTTTTGGTGCATTAGTTTATGTGCCTGGAAGGATAATTCAAATTGACTGTTTGTGCCTGTTGCAGGATAACCATAGCTCAGATTTTTGCCTTCACTGGCCTAAGCTACAGCTCACCCATTCTTGCATGTGGAATGGGCAACTTGATCCCTGCATTTTCTTTTGTGCTTGCTATTATTCTCAGGTTAATTTTCCTTAACACCCGTTTCTTATTTTGAATCTCTATTTTGATTATGCCCATAAAGGGAAAAAGAATGAGAAAATTGTCTGGATTATGGTGAGCTGCATCAACACTGGTTTAGGAATCAATATTTTAATGGGATGTGGCCTAATTAACAAGTGGACCATATTTTGGATTGGACCTCTAATATGGTAGTCATGAACCTTTTGATGGTTGCTAGATATTTTTAAAAATTAGGCCTTTTTTGTTTTTGGTTTCTTTTAAACGGGGCCTGCTGCAGAGTTGGTGAGAGGTTGGAATGATCAATGGTGATCAATGTCTACCAGTTCATATAGAGAAGCTCAAAGAAGCCCAAAAGTGAAAATTATTGATGAGCTTCGGCCTGGATAAATATGGAGAAATGATCACTTCTCCCCATCGATCCATACGAAGCTCAAGTTGGTCGAAAATGATCAGTTCCCTATATGCTTGTTTGGATTCTTTTTCCCACCGGTTCTAGCGAAATAAAATTGGAGAAATACCTTAGTGAATCTATTCAGGAAACCTGGTATTATTCATCATTCTTTCTCAGGGCATGGTATATTGATTCAGTTTGACTGTTTTAGGACAACAAAGCTGGATTGGAGAGTAACAAGTGGCCAAGCCAAAATCATTGGTACCTTTATATCCATCAGTGGAGGAACTCTAATGATTCTTTACAAGGGTCCACTTGTCAGGAAAACAGCATTTTCTGCACCTTTCCATCATCTCGAACTCATTCCTCGACATTTCATCTTCTCCTCAACACCAGAATACTGGGCTCTTGGAGGCATTGTGCTTGCAGTCGCTTCTTTATCTGCTTCAGTATGGGGCATAATCCAGGTATAATTCTTTGACGTCATACACTCATTGTTTAGTTTCTTGGGAAAGATATGGAGACTCAAAATTTCCTTTTATTTGATCAGGTGGGCACTGTCAAACAATATCCAGAACCGATAACCATAGCCGCTTTATATACTTCAATGGGGACAATCCAAAGTGCAATTGTGGCTTTTGTTGCAGAGAGAAATCTAAGTGCTTGGAAGTTGGAGCTCAACATGGAGCTCCTTCTCATTTTTCTATCAGTAAGCACATACCAAACTTGAATTTTATACATATGCATCACTCTAAAGGGTTTCAATGACCTTACTGATTTAGACATTTGGTGCATTAATAGGCAATTTTTGGGAGTGCAATTCGTTGCAGTGTTCATATATGGTGCATGCACAACAAGGGCCCTTTTTATGTGCCCATGTTCAAGCCATTCGGGATTATCATTGCATCTATTGCTAGTGTAATCTTCTTTGGAGACAGTCTTCATTATGGAAGGTAAAAGACCTCAGTTTTCACACTCACCAACTGGCTAGCTAGTAAGGTCCTCAATAAACATTATACTATTTTCTTAAAATTACTACGAATAGAAAGGAAAAAAAATGGGAGCTTTTGTCTCAATCTCATATTCGGTTTCATTATTTCGTTACCCTTTTCCTACCAAATCCCAGCAATCTAACTGGGGATTATAAGGAGGTTAGGCTTTAGTGCTGGTAGCTACTTCTAAGGCACTCCCCTTATATATAATAAGAATACACAGTTCAATCTACTAGCTCTCTAATGCAGACAAAGTTTTTGACCTTTTTGTATGTCATATAAGAGTTTAGCTGTTCTTGATGAAATGAACAAAATGGTAGTGGAAAATCTCTCTTGAGAGCCATAGTTTTAATTTTTTATCGTGAGTTTCTCCATTTGAAATTGCAGGTTTCCAGTGAGATCCCATGACAATTGTGGCAAATTCTGCATAGGTTGTCTATTATTTTCATGCAAAACCTTTGAGCACACATAATTTGTATTTCATGATAGCAAAAATTTCACTTTCCTTTTGGAAAATCAATCTAAACAATAGAGTTCCAGGCATGATCATTTGACTTGTTATTGTCAATATAACTAACTATTAATCATATGAATGCAGTGTCATAGGAGCATACATAATTGGAATAGGGTATTATACTCTGATGTGGGGACAAATCAGAGAAGATGACATGAAGGCAGGCTGTGAAGGCATCGATTCTTCTGAGCAGAAGGTCCCTCTATTGCAAGAAGAGGAGCAAGTATAGAATCTTACTGGCTGCTATCAGAAACTTAGGAGACAAAGGTTTCCTGAATTAGAAGCTTTCACAAGTATGCATTCTGATATGTCATTAATAGTTGTTATAATCGATGTTTGAAATGCTAATCTAATCCTTATTTTGTCTTTTGTTTTCTTGATTTTGTGTTAGCCAGAGATTGGAGGCAGATTCATTGTGCTTTGCAAATTGGTTGTGGGAAAACATGTATTTTGTGTTAATAGATTGGGAACAGGACTTGCTGTATATATTTGCATTCAAAGAGGTAGGGTTTTGGGGTTGTGTTTGTATTATATCAGAGATAGAGAGAATGTAATTAAACTGTACTTGCAACAGTTTTTTTCAATGCAAGGAGACTCCTTTGATTTTCCTTTCTTTTAGCTGACTTCCAATTACTTACTAAAATATTTATTTACTGTTAGGAAGTGATCCTTGCAATTCCCCATAATAAAATTATTTCTTGCTTCTCCAATATGCTAGTCCATGTTTTGATAAGAAAAAAATGCAAAATCAAATAAAGTATCATTTCGACTTGCCTTACTCTATAGTCGACACACACATATCAATATAATGCTTTCAAAGAGGGTTCACTACCAAATCCATTTATACTAAAAAGTGAGATCAATCATAATGTGTAGCATAGGCAATTGATTTCCATTACTTTATACCTTGGTCTCATTTTTGGTACTTCAATCCCACTATTTATACTCTCATCCAATGACTTAAATTTCATTATATACTTTTAAGGATCAGAATTATAAATTCGATAGATACTAACTTGGCATCCAAGCATGTTCCTAAGTATCTATTATTACTTATATTTATTAGAAGAGATTGGAATGAGGTAGTAGCATTAGCTTTAATTAGCACTAATGGCTAGTACAATAATATGTAATATTATTTATTTTGGATGCTTAAGAAATAATGTCATGCTCATTGATTTAGAAAAAGAAAATCAAACTAGTCTATGTCATGCTTTATAATATGAAAAACTAAGAAGAAAATTTTGGTTTATTTTCAAGTGATGGATAAATTTATTAAGGTTAAACAAGAACAAGTATTACATTTTAAGTGAGCATAGAAGTAAAACTTCTCCAGCTCACACAAGTTTCAACTTATATAATGATATATATAGTATTGATGGAGGGTTTTAATAGAATAGGAGATGAGCCATCGAGGAGACATCAAAGCTGGAGAAAGAGTGGAGGTCTTAAGGAGGCCAAAATCCAAGGTGAAATAAGTTGAGTCTTATTTCTTTTTTTTTTTCTTTTTTTTATACAAATTAATCTTGTAATACATCTAATAAGGAGGTAAATTGGGTGATGGCCCATTTTTGCAAATTTATAAATCAAGAATAATTTTAAAAGTTAATTAAGATGCAATACAACAAACATAAAGCAAGTAAAAGAGAGAAAAATGAGTGCAAATGAAGATTTCCATACAACCCTACCTTCGATTATGACTTGAAACCCCAATCCCATCCCTCATAAGGAAACCCACTAGAAATAAAAAATTCTTCAATTCAAGAAATCCTTCAAATTATACTGTCCCTACAAATGAAGTCTAGTCACTTGAAAACACTCTTTCACAAATTATAGTGGAAATCGATAGTAAAATGTACAATATCTATCGTTTATAATGAATTGTAAGGGAAAATAGCTCCAATCTAATGGTACAATTAAAAAGAGTATTCAAGTTTTGGAATAAATATAAAAAAGTCTTAAAAAAAATTCTCAAAGGATGACAAAATTAATGTTTAAATAGTTAAAAGCATCATAAATGAAGTTTATGACATTTAAATAGATGGTTGCACAAACTAGCTCTTAGAGACACTTTCTTGTGCTTCTAGTTGATTGTTTGGTCAATTTTGATTGTTATTTGTCAACATTTAACGAAAGTAGTAGGTGACCATTGAGAGCATCAAGGCATTAATCAAATTTTGGAAACCTTGAGATAAGTTATCTAATTGTCCTAATTCTAATTTAATTTTCCATATCTTCTTTTTTATTTATTTCTTTTGATTTTCTTTCGAACACATTAGAATAAGTTGGGTGTAGACAAATTGGGTTATATATGAGTGTTATTAGATTCAACATTTAGGAAATTATTTGATTGGATGTTGATTGTTTGATAAATTATGATTGAGATTAAGTTAATTTTTTTTTTCTTTTTTCTTCAAATTCTCTTATCTAGACAAGCCATTGGATAATTTTATGACAATTGGTTTTGAATAAATGCATTAATTTGGTTTCATGCCTTCTTGAATTTATGTTTTCGGTTAATGTATGCTTTTGGCTTACCTATCACAATTCATATACATTTGACACCAATAGATGATTACTTGTCCAGGCTTGATTAGGCACATATTTAGGACACTTTTGTATCATAATTTAAAACCCAAATTAAGAAACAATTAGTTTTGAACACAATTGCACCTTGGGTTAATATTTAGGACACTTGAGTTTCACCTTGGCACACTAGAGAATTCACATACACACTCTTACACTTTTCATTGATAGTTTGTGTTTGAGATTCTCTATGTTTTAATATTTTTAAAATTATTTTCAACTTTTTTTCATAGCCAAATCAATCTTCTAATTTCATTTTAAAAATAATCTTCAGTCATTGGGTATTGGTCTGACCGGTTGCCCAACTAGTCAACTGATTGTTTAACTAGTTGCCACTACAAAGAGCCTCCGTTTTCATGCACATGTCTAGGTGGAACTAGTCATTTGGTCAAGCAAAAAGCCAGAATATAGTGATTTTTACACACTTTTAAATTTCATCAAGTGCCGACTAGATATATAATTGTCTTTCAATTTTAAGTATTGACCAAAAGTTCAGTTTTCATCATTTTAAGTATTGAAATTTTTTTCAATTTTGTACTTTTGAGGTATATTTGGATTAAAAAAAATACTTTAAAGTGAGACATGCTTTTGACGAGCCAAGATTCTTAAAATAATGCATTAGCCCTAAAGACTATTTTGTTTAATGATCTTTCTTTCTAATTGAAGTGATGTTATGTCTTCATCTTTATAAAAAACATTTGTATTTTATAACCTACTCAGTCATACTTAAACAAAGGATTACAAAATCATCATTTGTTTAATTATTATTAAAATATCTTTTGTTTTAGTATTATTAAAATAGATTTAAAGAAACCTTGGATTAATAATCTTATTTTTTTATGATGGAAAAATCAAAGATACTATAAAGCTCCCTTTCAATATACAACACTAAATAAATTTCAATAAAAATAAAATACATAAGTTAGGGAAATAAAAATGTTTGAATATCATCAATAAGCTTAAGCAAGATGTGAGATATTCATTATCACACCCCAAAACCCAATTTAATGACATGACTGTAATTTAATAATTCAAGCCCGGAGACTCAAAGTACAAATGACTCAAACAAGAATCTTACAATTAGAAAGTTACTAATTATCAAATATTTGTTTAGAATAAGTTAAAAAAAAATACATATTACATTCCTCAAAAACTCAACTTTAAAAAAGCTATTAAAAGTAAAAACATCATACACAAAAAAAACTGCAAATATAAATAATCTAAATAGTCACCATTTTATAACATTCGAGCAATGTGTGCTAAGATAAAATTCTAAACTGAAATCCTAGTAGAGAATAATTTCTCATCCTAACCATTACTTCTTGTCCTACTGCGAGAACCTAAAAAATAATCAACAAATGGGAATAAACTCAAAGCCTAAAGCTTGATACAGTTTTATAGATAAAAAAAAAAAAATTAAAATATGAATACAAATTAGAAGATATAATTTAACAACCATTTTCATAAAATTTCTTAAAGTTCAAACATGTCTAGATACTCAAAAATTTCAACTAACATTATTTATGTCAATAGCAACTTCATATAAAATCAAATTATTTCAAAATATTTTTACTTTGACTATCAAACAACAAATGATGCCCAATTAAGTTAGACCTTACAAATTGGTGGCTAACTTCAAATATTATTCCTTTTTTAAGTGGATGAAATAAAACTCCCTAGTAATAGTAGGTCTAACCAAACCTCAAGAGGTTAGAGTTTAATGTAAATTCTCCACTAAAGGAATGTATAGGTCAACAAAAATTCACTTGCCAATTAAGACCAAACAAACCAAAGTCAAATAACAATGAAAAATATAATATCTCCATATTTTTTTGTTATCAAAGATGATCTAATATATTTTTCATGAAAAAATGTATTTGATTCATAGGAAAAATTTATTTTTAATTTTTTTTTATAGTACTAAGGATGATTGAAATACATAGAGATAACTAGGTGAGATGGCCTGATAGGAAAAATGTGATTGAGCTAATTATAAAAACAAAGAAAATTTAAAATGAATTAAAATTAGAAATTTATCATATTATAAATTGATAGTTTTGGTATAATAGGATAAAATATTTATTTTTTAAAACATAAATCAAATTCATATTTATGATTATCATGTATGTAAAAGTTTTAGAAACATTTAAATTATGAAAAGTTTTAAATTTATTTTAAAAGTATATAAATGGTATTTCATGACTTAGTCTTTAAGAAAATTATTAAACTAAAGAAACCTGACAAATTTTAAAAATATTGAGATCAATAAATCATTTCTCTTCGAAATTTATTCTTGCTTGTACAATATGATAATAAATTATAAACTTTTAAAATAATCATGCTCTATTTATTTTTTATGATCTCAAAAAATAAAATAAGAGAATGTAAATCAAATTCACAGTTATTAGTACTACATGATAAAAATGCATGAAACATTTTAAGTATTCATTAATAAATATTTTATTATTTCCTCTGTAAAAACTTCCAAATTATTTTCAACACCTAATTCCATAACGAGTAAAAAATGCTAAGATTTAATTTGACTTGTTTGTATATATTTTTCTTTATACTTTTACTAATAATTTTTTTGGTAAAATTTTATGAAAAACATGGGTGTTTTTTTAGTTTTTATATTTTTAATGTTTTACCTTGTAAAATTCTTATGATAGATTAATTCTTTGAAAATTTCAATAATCAATATAATATAGAGTAGTAAAAGTTTGAAAGAATATAAAAATATATTAAAGAAAAAGAAAGTAGATATTATATGATAGATTTTGGCCTATTTTTTACTTCTATTTTAATAATTTTTATTTGGTATATAATATTTAGGATAATTGACAAGGTAAATGAAATTAAATACTAAGAGATAATTGCATGAGATAGTTTTATAAAAAATATAAGATAAATATGATACTAAAAGTAAAATTATTATAACGGATTAATTTTTAATAATATTGCCTTATATAATTCACATTATGAAGGATTAATTTTAATAATATTGACTTATATAATTCACATTATAAAATTTTCTAAAAAAATTAAAAGAGAATGGATACATTATTGATTGGGAAAATTCTTAAATATGTTGGGTTGAGACGAAAATTACCTGAAAGGTCACTTGCTATGATAATTCTCATGACAAGTTTGTCAAATTCCTCTAAAGGCCATTTTTTAAAATTGTCGAAAATATTTTTAACAACCAAATAAATAAATAAATAAATGTCTCGTGACCATGAAGTCAAAACCTCCCCAAGAAAAAAAAAAAAAAAAACTTTTTCATGTTGTGGGTATTAACAAGGAGTTTAGCAAGAGTTAAGGTAAGAAAAAAAATCTCAATTTGTGAAGTGAAAAAAATCTCCAAAATACTTCTTTCATATGTGTACAAGGAATCTAACCTGGATAAGGAGAAATGTTTTTTTCTCATTCACCCAAAAAATTAAATAAGCATATGAATATGTGAAGTGAAGAATAGATCTGATATGCTTTATTTATTTATTCATTTTGTATTGTAGAATGATATTTATTTTTATTTTTTTTAAAAGGTTTAAAACTTATATTAGGGAACGAAATGATCATGGTTTTAACAATATAAATCTTACAAATTAGATCTAATAAATTGAATGAGGTTTTGAGAAAAAAAAAAGTCCTTATTTTTTATGTGATATCCTATCAATTTTTTCTTAGTTGTTTGATATGATTTTTGTCATTTTTTGTGTAATCGTGGAAACATATTGGATTATCATTAAAAATGTTTTTGCTTTAAATTTATTGTTGGAACCACTTAAAAATATCACAAAAAAATAAATCTTATTTATTTTATGTTTGGTTGGGGCCACTTTGTTTGTGTATTTTTGAAAGAAGGGTGTAAATAAAAAATGTTATTTAAATTTCATAATAAATAAATAAAATGTTATTTAACTTTCATAATAAATAAAATTTTAAAAATGTAAGAAGGGTACAAAAAAATGTAAAGATACGAAGACTATGAGAAAGGTATAAAAAAATGTGAGAAGAGTATAAAGATTTTAAGGAGGATACAAAAATGTGTGGTAAGTACAGAAAATATAAGGAGAGTATGAAAAATGTGAGAGTATAAATAATATGAGGAGAGTATAAAAAATGTAAGGAGGTTACGAATAATATAAGGAAGAGACGAAGAATGTGAAGAAAGAATGAAGGGTGTGAAGAGGGGATGAAAAATATGAGAATGATATGAAAAATATGAATAAGATACAAGGATTGTGAGGAAATTATACCCTTCTCATATTTCTCATACATTTTCTCATTTTTCATTCTCTTCTCATATTTTTTTGGTATCTTCTTATCATTCTTTGTACTTTTCTCACATTGTTTATGTCATCATCACGTTTTTCATACCATCCTTATAATTTTTGTACCCTCCTTACATTATTTGTACATTCATTACATTTGTTGTACCTTCTTCATATTCTTTTATACAATCTTTACATTATTTGTACTCTTTTCACATTTTTCGTATCCTCCTTACATTCTTTATACTCTCATTACATTTTTCATATATTCCTCACATTTTTTATACCTCATCATATTTTTCAAACCTTTTTCACTTTTTTTTATATATTATTCTCATATTCTTTATATTCTCCTTACATTCTTCATTCTTCCTCACATTCTTCGAATTCTCCTTGCATTATTTGTACCATTCTCACATTATTCACACTATCCTCACATTCTTATTATTATTCTCATATTTTTCATACCTCTTGACATTTTTTATACCATCCTCACATGTTTTTGTATTCTCTTTACATTTTTTCACTTTTCTCACATTCTTCGTATCTTCCCCACATTTTTTGTATCTTTCATAAATTTATAATTTTTACTTTTTAAAATTTATTTTAATATTCTAATTGAGTTAAAAAAAAAAACACTCTCAATATTTCACTCAATAATCTCCATATAAAAATTGAAATATCATACTTTATTAACTATAAATTAAAACTTAAAAACATAATTACAATTAAATAAATTAATAATACTATTTTGAATTGATAATAAATTCAATATTCTAATTTTTAGGAATAAACACTTTAATGAATATATTTAAAAAATAAGTTGTTTACATAGTCTTAGAGTAATAACTTAATATCATAAAATAAATTGTAATTATTCTCTTACTAAATTTTTATTAATACTTAAAAGTGGTGAATTTGAATAATCACTTAATATGATCCCTAGACAATCACTTTATAAATGATTATTTAAAAAATCATTTTTTCTATATATATATATATATATATCAAATGCATTACAAATAAGATAAAATATTTACTAAATATGTAGTAAAAATAATTATTTTTAAACATGATTTATGAATTACAACTTTTTTTTTCCAAATTTGTTTAAACATAACATAATTTTAAAAAGTTGTTAATCTTCCTTATTAATTTTTTTATTTCATAAAATATAAATAACTTATTTTACCTTAATAATCAAATCTTCAACTTTAAAATGTCTTCATTACCAAAAAAAAAAAAAAAAAATCTTCGAACTCCTTTATTCACCTTTTTATTCTCAATGATAATTCTTCATTCAACTTTGCAATGTTTCAATTTATATTTATAATTTGGCTCTTAAGTAAATTAAATTTCATTTTAAAATTTTACCTTATTTATAAAATAAATTTTTAAATGTTAGGATTGGTTATTTTAAATTCTTTTGTTGGTATAGTTAAGTAGGTAATATTAATTTTTAATTCTTAACCAATTAAAAATCAACTATAAAGATAATTGGAATGTTTAATGCATAGGATTTTAACTCTTTGAAATTTACTTTAACGAGTTGGTGATTTGTTCAATAGTTTTTTTTTTTTAATTATTATGATACTTTTCACATGTCCTCATTTTATTAGTTGTAAAAAAATAGGTAGTGAATGAAAAGTGTCTTTCGATACCAAAGCAAAACCTTTTTAAAAAAAGTGAAAACATCATCTTTGAAAAGAGTGGTCATGAGGGTCAGAATGGAAGTAAGTAGAAATTGAAGAGCATTGTGAGTGACCATAAGGGTCAAAATGGAAATAAGTGGGAATGAAATTGTGGTGGATTTCATATGATGTGTGATGTGTAGTGAAATGAGTGGTAAAAATAAATATATATATAATATAAGAAAAATGCTAAAGTAGCGAAGTGATACCCATGGAATAAAAGTAAGAATAGATCTAATGCATGCAAACCCAACAAACCCCCCCCATTCCATCTCTGAAATTATTTGAACTTTTTCCCATGAATATGTAAAGAGTGTCTTGTTACCATTAGATTTCATACACATTTCATTCAAATTTTGCCTTCTTGAAAGTAATAGTCAAATTTGCTCCCTTCTCTAGCCATTTTCTGGCTCCACAACTGCATAAGAGATTTAACTCATTCAAATATGTATGGTGAAATTTAGGTCATTAAACAAAGGTACAAATGAATGAGGTCAAGGTATAAGGATATAAACAAATGAGATTAAGATAGAAACAATGAGATCAAAAATTGTATATATATATGGTGAAATCTAGACCATTAAATAAGGGTACAAATAAATGGAATCAAGGTATAAAGGTATAAACAAATGGGATTAAGATACAAACAATGAGATAAAAAAACTGTACATATGTATAGTGAAATCTAGGGCATTAAATAAATGTACAAATAAAAGAGATCAAAAGATAAATGTACAAACAAATGAGATTAAGGTACAAACAACGAGATAAAAAATTGTAGTGTATGGTGATGAATAGAAAAATGATAGAGAGAAAATAAGAATGGAAGAGTAGTAAGGTCTCATATGATATGCCGTAAAATATGTGAAATAATAAGGGTATGTCTAATACTAATACTAAATAATAATTATAAATAAAATTATATATATATATATATAAACACCATACTTACCAAAACAAAATTAGGGGTCTACACCTTCATTTTAAAATGTTTTTATTCATCGAAAAGAGTTAATCTATTTTCTTTAAAACAAATATATCATATTTGATATATGATTTTCAAAAAAACTCAAACTTTTAAATAAAACATTTTAAAATTAGTTAAATTACAATTATTAACTTGATAGGTTTTTTTACAATCTTAAAGTAATAACTTAATATAATTATAAAATAAATTCAATTATTCTTTTACAAAATTTTTATTAATACTTAAAAGTGGTAAATTTGAATAATCACTTAATATGATCCCTAGACAATCATTTTATAAATGATTATTTCAAAAATCACTTATATATATATATATATATACAAATAATATAAAATACTTACTAAATATTGTAAAAAATAATTATTTTTAAACATAATCTATGGGTTTGAATTTTTTTTTTAAACATAACATAATTTTTAAAAGTTGTTAATATTCCTTACATAAATTTTGGTTTCATAAAAAATATATAAACTTTCTTACCTTGATAATCAAATCTTAAACTTTGCAATGTCTTTATCACAAAAAAAAAAAAAAAAAAAAAAAAAAAAAAAAAAAATCTTCTAACTCCTCTATTCACCTCTTTATTCTCAATGATAATTCTTCATTCAACTTTGCAATATTTCAATTTATATTCATAATTTGGCTCTTAGGTGAATTAAATTTCATTTTAAATTTTTTACCTCATTTAGAAAATAAATTCTTAAATGCTAGAATTGGTTATTATAATTTTTTTTTTTTTTTTTTTTTTTTGGTTTGGTTAGGTAGGTAACATTAATTTTTAATTCTTAACCAATCAAAAATCAACTATAAAGAGAATTAGAATGTGTAATGCATAGGATTCTAACCCCTCAAAAAATTTACTTTAACGAGTTAGTGACTTGTTCAATAGTTTTTATTTATTTATTAATTATTTTTATACTTTTCATATATCCTTATTCTATTAGTTGTAAAAAAAAAAAAGATAGGGTATGAAAAGTGTTTTTTGATACCAAAGCAAAACTTTTTTTAAAGAGTGAGATGAATAAAACATCTTCTCATAAAAGAGTGATCATGAGGGTCAAAATAAGAGTAACTGAGAATGAAAGAATGGTGTGAATAGCCATGAGGGTCGAAATGGGAATAAGTGAGAATGGAAGAATGTTGGATCTCATATGATGTATGATGATATGTAGTGAAATGAGTGATATATATAATATAAGAAAAATGCTAAGGTGTCGAAGTGGTACATATGGAATAAGAGTAGGGGCAGATCTAATGCGTGTCCTCCCCCTTCGAAATTATTTCAACTCCTTCTCATGAATATATAAAGAATCTTTTATTACCACTAGATTACACATATTTTGTTCAATTTTTACCCTTCCCCCTTCCTTGAAATTAATAGCCAAATTTGTCTACCCCTCCCCTCCAAGCCATTTTCTAACTCTACCACTAAATAAGAGATTTGGTTCATTAAAATATGTATGGTGAACTCTAGGCCATTAAACAAGGATACAAATGAATGAGGTCAAGATAAGAGTACAAACAAATGGGACTAAGGTATAAACAATGAGATAAAAAATTGTATGTATGTATGGTGAAATCTAAGTCATTAAATAAGGATACAAATGAATGAGGTAAAGTATATGGCTATAAACAAATGGGATTAAAGTACAAACAATAAGATAAAAAAATTGTATATATGTATGGTGTAATCAAGGCCATTAAACAATGATATAAATAAATGGAGACATGGTATAAAAGTACAAACAAATGAGATTAAGGTACAAACAATGATATCAAAAATTGTAATGTGTGGTGATGAATAAAAAAAATTAAGGAAAGAAAAATAGAGGAGTAGTGGGTCCCATATGATATATGGTGATGAATAAAAAAAATATAAAATAAAGGAAAATAGAAAAGTAGTAAGGTCTCATATGATATGTCGTAAAATGCATGAAATAGTGAGAGTATATATAATACCAATACTAAATAATAATTATAAATAAAAATAAAAATAATAAAAAATATAAACACCATACTTACCAAAACAAAATTAGGGGTCTACACCTTCATTCTAAAATGTTATCATTCATTGAAAAAAACTAATTTATCATCTTCAAATCAAAGATATCATCTTTGACATATGATTTCCAAAAAAAATCAAACTCTTAAATACAATATTTTAAAATTACTTAAATTGTAATTATTAGCTTAATAGGTTTTTTACATATGGAATAAGAGTAAGGACAAATTTAATGCATGTCTCTTCCCCTCAAAACTATTTGAACCTCTTCTTATGAATACATAAAGAGTCATTTGTTACCACTAAATTACACATATTTTATTCAATTTTTACACGTCCCCCTCCCAAGCCATTTTTTAGCTTTGCCACTAAATAAGAGATTTGGCTTATTGAAATATGTATGGTAAAATATAATTCATCAAACAAGGATACAAATGAATGATGTCAAGGTATAAGGATACATATAAATAGGATTAAGATACAAACAAGAGATAAAAAATTGTATATATGTATGGTGAAATTTAGGTCCTTAATTAAGGGTACAAATGAATGAGATCAAGGTATAAGGGTACAAACAAATGAGATTAAGGTACAAACAATGAAATAAAAAATTTCATATATGTATAGTGAAATCACAACCATTAAATAAGGATATAAATAAATGAGGTCAAGGTATAAGGGTACAAACAAATAGGATTAAGTTATAGACAATGAGATAAAAAATTTGTATATATGTTTGATTAAATCTAGGTCATTAAATAAGAATACAAATATATGAAGTCAGGGTATAAAGATACAAACAAATGGAATTAAGGTACAAATAATGAGATCAAAAATTGTAATGTATGGTGACTTGTTCAATAGTTTTATTTTATTTTTTTGAATTATTGTGATACTTTTTACATATCTCCATTCTATTGGTTGTAAAAATGAGATAGGATATTAAAAATGTTCTTTGATGTCAAAGCAAAACTTTTTTAAAAGAGTAAGAAGAATAAAACATCATCTCAGAAAAGAGTGATCATAAGAGTCAAAATGAGAGAAAATGGGAATAAAAAAGTGTTGTGAGTGGCCATGAAGGTCAAAATGGGAATGAGTGGGAATGGAAGAGTAATGGAACTTATATGATGTGATGATGTGTAGTGAAATGAGTGGTAAGAATAAATATAAATAATATAAGGAAAATGCTAAGGTATTGAAGTAGTACATATGGAATAAAAATAGGGGTGGATCCAATGCATGTTCATTCCCCTTGAAATTATTTGAACCCCTTCCCATGAATATGTAAAAAGTCATTTGTTACCACTAGACTACATACATTTTGTTCAATTTTTGCACCCCCTAAAATTAATAATTAGATTTGCACACCCCCCACACCACTACCACAATTTGTTCAATTTTTGCACCCCGAAAATTAATAGTCAAATTTGTCATCTCTTCCCTCTTCCTTTCCTACTCAAACTATTTTCTAGCACCGCCACTAAATAAGAGATTTGGTTTGTTGAAATATATATGGTGAAATCTAAGTCATTAAACAATAATACAAATGAATGAGGTCAAGGTATAAGGGTACAAACAAATGGGATTAAGGTACAAATAATGAGATAAAAAATTGTATACATGTATGGTGAAATTTAGGTCATTAAATAAGGGTACAAATGAATTGGGTCAAAGTGTCAGGATACAAACAAATGGGATTAAGATACAAACAATAAGATTAAATTGTGTGTGTGTGTGTGTATATATATATATATATATATATATATATATATATATATATATATATATATATATATATGTATGTATGTATGTATGTATGTATGTATGTATGTATGTATGTATGTATGGTGAAATCTAAGTCATTAAACAAAGGTAAAAATGAATATGGTCAAAATATGAGGGTATAAACAAATGGTATTAAGGTACAAATAATAAGATAAAAAATTGTATACATGTATGGTGAAATTTAGGTCATTAAATAAGGGTACAAATGAATTGGGTCAAAGTGTCAGGATACAAACAAATGGGATTAAGATACAAACAATAAGATTAAATTGTGTGTGTGTGTATATATATATATATATATATATATATATATATATATATATATATGTATGTATGTATGTATGTATGTATGTATGTATGTATGGTGAAATCTAAGTCATTAAACAAAGGTAAAAATGAATATGGTCAAAATATGAGGGTATAAACAAATGGTATTAAGGTACAAATAATAAGATAAAAAATTGTATACATGTATGGTGAAATCTAGGCCATTAAATAAGTGTATAAATGAATAACGTCATTGTGTGAGGGTACAAAAAAATGGGATTAAGGTATAAATAATGAGATAAAAAATTGTATATATGTATGATGAAATTTAGGTCCGTAATTAAGGGTACAAATGAATGAGGTCAAGGTATAATGATACAAACAAATGAGATTAAGGTACAAACAATGAAATAAAAAATTTCATATATGTATGGTGAAATCTTGACCATTAAATAAGTGTACAAATGAATGAGGTCAAGGTATAAAGGTACAAACAAATAGGATTAAGTTACAAACAACGAGATCAAAAATTTGTATATATGTATGGTGAAATCTATGTCATTAAATAAGAATACAAATATATGAGGTCAAAGCATAAATGTACAAAAAAATGGGATTAAGGCATAAAAAATGAGATCAAAAATTGTAATGTATGGTGATGAATAAAAAAATAAAATAAAAATAAAAATAGGAGAGAGAAAATTTGAAGAATAATGGGTCCCATATGACATATGGTGATGAATAAAAAAATGAAAATAAAGGAAAATGAGAGAAAGGAAATAGGAATGGAAGAGTAGTAAGGTCCTATATGATATGTTATAAAATGCATGAAATAGTAAGAGTATATTAATACTAATACTAAATAATAACTACAAATAAAATTAATAATAATAATAATAATATAAGCATCATACTTAAAAAACAAAATTAGGGGTCTACACCTTCATTTTAAAATGTTTTCATTGGTTGAAAATAACTAATCTATCATCTTGAAAATACAAATATCGTCTTTAATATATGATTTCCAAAAAAAACTCGAACTCTTAAATAGAATATTTTAAAATTAATTAAAAAAATAAAATTCAAAATATTATCATTATTTGCCATCAATCCTAATGTCAATAAAACTCTAAATTAAAGAACAAATTTTTTAACTTTTACATTTCTCCTCAATATCATTAATCAAAGTCGAAACAAATAAAAAAAAATCGGTAATATAAGTAAAGAAAGAAGATAAAATAAAAAGATGATATATTAGAGAAGAAGAATGATGAATTCTTGAGAAAGCAAAAAATGATTAAAATAAATAAAAATAAAAACCTAACATATAGAAGGTTAAGAAAAAGAAATTTAAAAGGTTTTCATCTCCTTAGAAGTTTTTTATTAACATCTTTTGTAATGCTTATGTATGATTCCTCAATTTATTAATATCCCATAAATCTATGTATGTTTCTACTCAAAAGCCTTTAAAAAATGTAAAACAAAAATGAAGAAGATGAAATGACAGTGGTGATGAATGATAATGAAAACATCTGTCATCGATATAAAATTTAGGATTTTGGAAATGAATGTAAATGAGATAGGAAAATAAAGAAAAAGAAAATATAAGGATGATGGTGAAAATATTTTTCAAAAAGTGTGATTTAG
This sequence comes from Vitis riparia, assembly GCF_004353265.1. Taxonomy (NCBI): domain Eukaryota; kingdom Viridiplantae; phylum Streptophyta; class Magnoliopsida; order Vitales; family Vitaceae; genus Vitis; species Vitis riparia. Next base: position 10,249,714 of record NC_048431.1, read on the forward strand.
GATTTTATATATTTGTGTGTGAAGCAATTTAGGGTTTTGGAAATAGGAAAACAGGAAAATGAGAAAGAAAAAGCAATGCATAATTGAGATGAAGAATAAGTATTGCGATTGAATCTAAGTTTTCAAATTTGAGGATTTTCTATTTGTATATGTTTTTTTTAATATAAAAATTAATTGAAACTCATTATTTATCTTAATATTAAGTGAGGGTATATCAAACAATGCTAATTGAAAATATCAGTTAGAAAATGCAAAAGTGTTGATATAATTGTTAGATACCTCAAGAAAAGACAATTGTAATTTACCAAGAAAATATTAAGGTGAAAATTATAAATAAATAAAAACATTTAAATTAATTATTTTAAAAACTTTAATTGTATAGAATGGATGAAAATAGATAAAATCATCAAATTTTGAGATCTTCATTTTCTACTCTATACATAAAAATGTTGATTATTTTTTATGAAAATAATAAGAATACAGATTAATTTTTAATATTAAACTAGTGATGTGTTTACTTCATTCCTTAGGAAAAGAAAGTGAGCAACTTCATTTGTAATGATCGTAGTTTTTTTTTTTTTTTTTTTGAAACTAAAACTATCAATAACTTTACTCAATTCCTTTTTTTAATGTCCTACTAGTGAAATAACCTAAAGCTATATCGAGAAGATTTCATTGGAATATAATAAGGGGCATTAGTGTATATTACTAGGTAGCAGTCCTTAAATATAAATCTATGTATTCATGGTTTAATATGACTTAAAAATTCAAAACATGTTAAGATAGATTGTTATTATATACCATGCTTCATTATTTTTTTGCACCTCACTTCTAATAATACTCTCACATGATGATATGTTATATAATCTCTATCTTGATTTGGATTATTTGTTATGATAAAAAGATTCAATTACACATTTAAGAAAATCAATTCAAGACAAAAGAAATACTTTAAAGCAAGAACAAGAAAAAAAAAACCTAAAAATGAAAGTGGTTCCAAGACCCCTTCCTAAGGTTGACTCCAAGAATGATCAAGAACATGCAATAACTCTTTTCCCCAAGAAAGAAGATCTAAACCCCCTAGATGGTTATCAATGTTTTCTTTTATAGCTTCCGAAGCTAGCTCTCAATCTTTTGCTATGTGGAAGCATCTTCAATCCAAGTGAAAGATCCAATGGTGGGTAAACAAGTGGGCCTCAAGTGAAATGAAAAAAGATGAATTAGATTACAACTTAAGTATTTAAAGGTCGCAATGGGCCTCATTTAAAAGCCTTTGGTAGGCTTAAGTGAGGGTTACATGTTAAGCCATGGAGAAGGCCCAAAAGGGGCAAATTTAGAGCAAAAGGGCAGTAAGCTTCACCTTGCGCTCTTGTGAAGCCTTTTTTTCCAAAGAAAGAGGGAAAAAGGGTGGCAATAGTTGGGTAGTGCCCTTGTGAGGCCCTTGTAGATCCTTTATGTTGTGACATCACTCTTCTAGTTGGTTCTCTGGGCAAACGACCTTCAAAAATTCTAAAACTTGATCAAATTGAAGTTCAAGAAATGGGAGTCCAACAAATTTTTTTTTTTTTTTTATAGTTTGTTTGGACATATTTAACTTCTTCAAGCACTTCAAAACATTTTATTAGTTGAACAGCGACAATGCTTGAAAGCTAAGAAGATCATCATTTTATTTCAAGTTGGTTTCATGGGAAAATGACTCCCAAAAATTATAAAAATCGACTAAATCGAACTTTAGGAAGTCAAAAATTCAATAAAAATAGTTTTAGATCATTTGGATATCTCTAGCCACTTTAACCACTTCAAAACATTTTATTGGTCAAATCGGGATAGCACCTAAAAGCTTCATGCAATCTTAGTTATTCCTTTTAGTTCAATCTCCATTTTCTCATCTGAAATGTCCCGAGATGATTTCAATGCCATCATTATTCATAAAACATAGTTGTAAATATAAAAAAAGTTACAGAAAATATGATAAAATTGGGTACATATAAGGTGACATACAATTACCTAGTTAAATGACACTTTTAATGCTAGAATTAAGCTTAAAATTTGATCATTATCCCTATTTCTATGCAAAATATGATTTTAATCACCTATAAAGCTTCTTCATTGGATTAGGATTAATCTAGGAACATCTAAATATCAGGTATGACACAAAAACCCTCTAGATTTAAGTTTTATGTATATATGCTTCTACAATTTAAATATAGATAGTCCTAAAAATAGTTTGCGTGCATCATAAGTGATCCAAGGTTAGAAATGGAGTGATCCAAGGATTCCTTAAACTAAGAAGTGAAGGTGTCAACACTCCTCAGTTTTGTAATCTAGTTCCTTTGTTATTCACAATCACTACTACAAAAATTGAAATTAATGACGCTTTATTTTATGACGCTTTCTAAAAGCGTCATTATTGAGGGTATACAATGACGCTTATAAGAAGTGTCATAGTTGTATTATTTATCTTGATACTTATTATAAGTGTCATTATTTGATGTCATCTTTTTCCTTATAACTGTGTATATAATGACGCTTATAAGAAGCATCATAGTTTTATTATTTACCTTGATACTTATTATAAGCATCATTATTTGATGGGTATGTAATGACGCTCCTAATAAGTGTTATAGTTGTATTGACTTTTAAAATTTTTGTTTTTAAGTTAACTTATACAAATTTTGATATTAGAATTTTATTCTATAAATTAATTATGGTAAATTGACATTAATATTAATGACATAAAGTTGCTACATTAAGGTTTTTTAAAAAAAATTGGATATAAATAAAATAAAATCCTAATAAATTATTTTTTTATTATTTTATATTAATTTTTTTATAGTTTGTATCAATACAATCTATTAAGCTCATTCTATTAAATTAGTTTTTTTTTTTAAATATCAATATTCAAATTAAACCAACATCAAACTAAAATATCAAATAATTAAACAATATAAATTCATTATGAGTTTAATATATAAAAATTATTATTGAAAGATGAAATAAAGAATACTATTTTTAATTTATTGAAAAAGGACATGCATGGTATTTTAGAATTTGTTATAAAGTCTCTATTGAAAACCCTAACTTTTGGAAGACAAGGGAGAAGGGAGAGAGCCACCGTTTTTAGTGAGAAAGAAGAGAAGAGAGAAAAACGCAAGTTTTTCTCATCCAGATTTCATCAAAGGTCCGATCCTACTTCGTCTGTGGTCCGATTGAGCTGAAATTTGGAGGAGAGTTTCGTGACTCATTTATCTTCAATTTGAACGGTGAAGATCGGATTTGGATTTTCGGAAAACCATTATAAAGAAAGAGGAGAAGAGAGAAAAACGCAGGTTTTTCTCATCATGCCCAGATTTCATCAAATGTCCGATCCCGCTTCGTCCGTGGTCCGATCGAGTTGAAATTTGAAGGAGAGGTCCGTGGCTCATGTATCTTCAATATTAACGGTGGAGATCGGATTTGGAGTTTCGGACAGTCATTAGAGAGAAAGAGGAGAAGAGAGAAAAACAACGGTTTTTTACATCATGCCCAGATTTCATCAAAGGTCCGATGTCGCTTTGTTCATGGTCTGATTGAGCTAAAATTTGGAGGAGAGGTTCATAAGTCATTAATCTTAAATTTGAACGGTGAAGATCGGATTTAGAGTTTTGTAAAGTCATCTTTCAGCCAAAAACAGAACCTTTATTTTGGTGGGCTTTTTTCAGCCAAAGATGGCGCTTCCTGAAAGTGTCATTGTTGCCTAAGACATACAATGGCAGAGGCGGAAAGAACGCTTTAGAGAAGCGTCATCTGTTACCTTTCTTGACGCCTAAAAAATGTCATTGTTTCCCATTTTTCTTGTAGTGAATGGTGACTCCGCTCCATCTACAAGGGGTCTTCTCTCATAAGATTTGGCCACTTAAATGTCAGAATGTTATGGATCATTAGGAGTTAAGTCTAAGTGATTGTGAGGATGGTTGCCCAAACGGTTTCTCTTTTACCCTTGTTAGGTGTCCTCAACTTCTTACCATCCTACATGGGACATTTTCCCAACCACTTCTTGTTCTAGTTTTTGGCTTCTTGAACTGGGTATGACATGGTCAAAACATATTAAGAGATGGCTCGCAAGTTGTCTTTAAGCATCACACATTTATTGGCCCTTTTGAACAAATCATCTAAGGTCTCTAGAGGTTTTTTCAAGATGGATTCAAAAAAATGAGTGTTTAGGCTTATGCACCTCTTAAAAATTTGTGTTAGGGTGTTCATGCTACAAGACTCCACCTGTAGCACAACTTGTCCAAACCATTTGATCGATTGATTTTTCTGATTTATTGTATCAAAACATAATTTACAACCTAATTCACTATTCTAGAGTAGTTTGTATCTAATCAAAAAGTGGTTATAGTACAAACTATTGTAGTATAATGGTTTTTAGGTGTCATCCACTAGAATGGATTGTTCTCAATAATTATGGCTTGAATGAAATAGGAGAAGAAATGATTGTGATCAAGTGAAATTGATTTGACAATTCATGATAAAAGTTTAAAATAACAATGATTCCAAATTAAGATGAACGATAAAATGTAAAATAAAAGGAAATTAATAGGAAATGAAATTCTGGGAGTTAGGATTTTTAATAAAACAATTTCATGGTGAATAGATGTTGAGATCTAATTTTCATCAAGTTAGATTGAAAACCTAAATTTTTCATCTAAACCGATTTTTGATTTAGCTTTAGGTCTAAATCGAATTTCTCTTCAAATTAGGTTATTTAATGCAAGAGATCAATTCAAACCATATATTCAATTCATCTTAAATTGTCTTTCAATGATTCACACAATGCAACTATTCAATCTCATCAAATCTAACTTTAAGAATTTAATGAATCTACCTAATTTGGATTATAGTAGTCATTAAAGACAATTTGAAGAGAAAAATCCTCAAAATTCAATTAATCAATCAATTGGATTAAATTATCTTTGCAATTAAAGCTAATTTCTCTAATTCACCATAGATCTTGCCTCTAGATCCTCATTTCTTCAAGAAAAACGAGATTTAGTCATTCATGCTTGGAGATTTGGTCTCACAAGGCATGTTTGGATATTGAAAAAATGAGAGAAAATGAAGGAAAATAGAGAATTCTATTAAGAGAGAAAATTTGGAAAATTCTACAATTAGAAGTGTCCAAAAAGCTCCACATGAGAAAATCAAGTTTCTATTTATAGGTTAAGGTTAAGTGGACACTTGACATCATCTAAGAGGTCTTCCGGAAGCTTCTTCATCAAGTAATCTAGAGTTTAACAACAAAATGACCATTTCGCACGAGCTCAACAAATTTCGCATGGTTGTGCGAAATCAGTAATTCAACAGTAGCAATTACAGCTTTCTGAAGCATTTCACATGATTGTGCGAAATTTTCGCATGATCATGCAAAATCAGCTTTCACATCTTCCTTAACCTGCAGCATAATTCCACTTTCTGGTCCATTTTGCATAGTCATGCAAAATGGAAATATTTGATTTTTAAGCTTTCTTTTGTCATTTATTCCATTTCTTCCTTTTGAATCCACTTCAACTATCTCCAAACTAGTTCAAAATCCTAGTTCAAGTGCATTGATTTTTCCTCATCATCCACATTATTTGTCCTCCTCAATTCTATTTCTTTTGTCACTCAATGCTTCAAAAATCACCTTGAAATATCTCCAAAACTTTACAAAGATCATTAGTATCTCTTGCAAGAGCAACAATGTATTACTTGGGCATATTAGACATAATTACTACTCAAAATGTATGAAATTCATGATAATTATTATTTTCAATGTGTTGTTTTTAAGTAGTAATCACCACTTCATAAAGTAACACAACAACTCATTCTCCATCATTTTCACATTTTATAGCTCGCTAATGTTCTGTTTTTTTCTTAAGGAGAGCATAAGTAATGGGCTGTGAATACTTTGGACATATCTCTAAAGGAGCGGATGAAGTGGATGAAGTTTGGAGGCAAGCGATGGAACCAAGATAGAGTTAGTTTGGGTAGACTAGTTGGGAAGGAGGAGGGCATCATTACCAACATCTAAAGTCATGACCTAGTAATAGTGCATGATGTGGTCACATGAGTCATAGGATCTATCATATATCATGAACTTTGGGACTATGAATCCCTGCAGCAACTCATACTAGACTATGTATGGGGCAAAAGGAGTGGACAACATGTCGTTAAGGCAGACAGTTAGTTGATCCCGCAAGTGCACGAGGTAGATCTTCAGGATGGAACCATATTGGGAGGTGACGTAATCCAGTCTTTCAAAGTCAACATTTCGAGGAAAACTGACTAAGTTCCAGTTTTCGAGCCAGTTCAACTCTAACGAGAGTATCTCCACCCATGGTTCAGGCAAGGTTGGCATGAACATAGGACCATTGGCGAGATGTCACCAGTCGCAAAGCGGCAAAAGGCGATGTGCAGAATATGGTTCTTTCATGGTGGTACTTTTTACGACCTCATGCAGATAGCATGCAAAGCCACTAAGGTTTTGATGGCTCGTCTGCTATCCTTTCGCTAGTTGTGTTCAAAGAGCATCATTTTCCTATTTGAACTGCTCGGAATGTCTATAAAGGGTTTCCCTTCTCCTTTCATATTTTGACTGTCGCGCTTCCATTTCTGTGTGAGGAGAATCAAGTCTTTTGCCCAAATTCACAGGGGGGCACACTAGCTAGGTCATCCATTCGTGTGTTGAAAGGAGTAGTCACCATGCTTTTAATGCTTCTTGGCTTTTTGTTCGGTTCCACATACGGCACCAATTGTTTATACTCATTTTCATCCGACGATGATGGGTAACTCGAGCCACCTGCAAGGAAAATACAGGTATCACTCCGAGATCCTCATCCAATGATTAAATTAATTAATGGACTTAAAGCTATTTTGAGATCAAAAGTGTGTCATTTTTTTCTCCTTTTGCTGATTGTTGAACTGATCTTTTTGAAGCTCCTACTCTTACGGTCCATTGCTATGCCTGGGCAATAAGTGGCTTGGTGATGGCTTGCGAGGTACCCCTTCCCATCTGACATTCCGGTCCTTGGTTAAAAAGAAAAAAATGGGGGTGGTGTGGTCGACTACTCTTGCAGGAGGCCATCAAGGCCATTACTAGATGTCGACCATTCTTACACCCTAGCATCCTTTCGACTAATGTGGAGTTGCTATCAGTGGGTGAGTAAAGCAGCCCCTGCCATTTGATGCTGCCACGAAGATGGGGTGGCAGTACGTGCTCACATTCCTTTGCTATTGGGGGCAAAACAACTTTGCGATCAAGTAGCCAACTTTGGGTCCTTAACTAAGGTATCCCTTCCCACTTCCCAGTCTTTGATGCTCGAGCAACTCGCCCGAGAAGCTTGCTAAGACATGTTTGAACACGACCCGATCAAGATTCACGAGGACACATATAACATCCCCGTGTACGAAAGATGGAGACTCCACGCCCATCCTCTCCCCACTAATTGGAAATACTCTGTCCTTCCTCAACATGCACTTTCACTTACTCCTTACGACTAGAACATCGACCTTGAATATGTGAGCTTCACAGGTCTCTTTCCAGTCAAAAGAGGTGTTTTCTTTTACGGAGATTTCACGAGCTGAATTAGGAATATTGGAGGGAGTGTTTGGAAAGGAAAAGCCTTGAGAAGGATCCCAAACAGGGTTCAAAAAATCGGTCGAGTCGTATTCGCTTCGAAGCTGATCGCGATGAGTCCGAGACCAGATACCTAGACTCGGCCTGAATCGGTTGGACTTGGATGAGTCGACCGATATTCCGAGTTAACTCGGTCAAATTAGGGAAAAAAATTCAATAGATTCTCTGCAAAAAAAGAGCCCCATTACAACAAGTCTTGATTTTTCAGAGAAATCAGAGATTTCTTTACAAAAGAAAACCTATGAAAATTTTAAACAAACCCGTGAATATTTGAAACAAACCCATGACCCTTTCAAAAGCCTTTAAAAAGAGTATGAGTTGAAGAATAACTTACCTAACCCTAAATCCACCATTGTCGGAGTGTAGAATCTTCGTCTTTGGTGCGGTGTCTAGTGGGAAGGTAGCATATCGTGGTCCGATAGTCTAAGAGGCCGCGTCTTCGTGGTGTTGCTGTGTTGGGGAAGAAGAAGAAGACAGAGGGCAAAACATCTTCGTGGTGTTGGGGAAGAAGACACCGTGCTGCATTAGTGCATCTTCGTGGTGTTGCTGTGTTGGGGAAAAAAAAGAAGATAAAGGACAAGGGGTTTGAAAGTAACCAACAGGTAATAAATTAATAAAGGAATTCCTTTTCAAATATTGTTTAATATTGTTGCTATATTGTTGCTATATATAATATGTTATTCCTTTTCAAATTAATATATATACTATCGGTTTAATATTGTTACTATATATAATCTGTTATTCATTTTCAAATATTGCTGCTATATATGTCTTATAAACTAAATTAGACATAATTAATAATTTTAAATTATTTCATGAATTGTAAAATTTTTAAAAATAATTTTGGATTCAAAAAACCAATCTAATTAATTACATATAAAATCAAAACATTTTATAATATTATGTTCATAATTCAATTCTAAACGAGTACATGGAATGAAATTTTTGACTCATTTTTAAAAAGTTAAACTTTATTAATTATTCAATTTAAATATTGTTGCTATATATAATCTGTTATTCATTTTCAAATATTGTTGTTATATGTCTTATAAACTAAATAAGATATAATTAATAATTTTAAATTATTTCATGAAGAGGATGTGCAAGAGCTTGAGGTATACATAACAACATTGAAGGCTAAATGTCCTATATATGGGTGCACAATCATGTGTGATGGTTGGAGTTCTAGGACTAGAAAGTTTATCATCAATTTCATGATTTTTGTGATAGAAGTATGATATACCATTCTTCAGTTGACACTACCAACATACCTAAGACAGCAGACTACATCTTTTCCCTTATGGATAAATTTGTAGAGGAGGTTGGGAAGGAAAATGTTGTTCAAGTAGTCACTGATAATAAGGCAAGTTTTAAAGCAGTCGGTATGTTGTTGATGGAGAAGCGGAAGCATTTGTTTTGGTCTCCTCGTGCAACCCACTGTATTGATTTGATGCTTGAAGATATTGGAAGCATGAAGCAGATTAAGGAGACATTAGATCAAGCTAAGATGATCACAAAATTTATTTATAATAGCTCGAAAGTAGTGAATTTGATAAAAGTGTTCACCAATGATAGATATCTGTTAAGGCCAGGAATAACCCGTTTTGCCACTGAATTCATTTCACTTGAGAGTCTTATACATTATGAGGCTAATTTGAAGAGAATGTGCACAACAAATGAGTGGTGTGAATTCAATAAAGATAGGAGCAGAAAAAGTCTAAGAGATAAGGTATCCAACCTTATTTTAACTGATCGATTTTGGAAAAAGGCAATGGAAGTTCAAACCATCATGGAACCTCTCGTCAAAGTATTGAAATTGGTTGATCAAGATAAAAAGCCCACACTATCAATCATTTATGAAGCAATGGATAGAGCTAAATTGGCTATCAAGGCATCGGTCAAGCAATGGGAAAAGTATTGGGAAGTCATTGATAGAAGGTGGGAAGGTCAATTGCACAGACATTTGCATGCTACAGGTAATAAAAAAATTCTTTAAATCAATCTTTTCTAAGTACTCAATACACTTACATATATTACAAATAAGAAATTATCATCATTTTTTGTTAAATATATCATAGTGATTAATAAGTATGTATTTTCTTTATTATAGCTGAATGGTGGAACAACTACGGCGACGAAGGTCCACATCTACAAAAGATTGCAGTTAAAATTTTAAGCCAAACTTGTTCTTCATCAGGTTGTGAAAGAAATTGGAGCACATGATCATTGATTCACACAAAGTTGCGCAACCGTTTGGCAATGAAAAAGTTGCATAAGTTAGTTTATGTGCACTACAATATGCGACTTCGAGTTAAGAATTTGATGCAAGAGCAAAGCAATGAAGATTTATACAATCCAATTGATCTGAATTATATCTTTAATGATGATGATATATTAGATGAGTGGATACGAGAAGGAGAAGAGCCTATTTTATCATCTGATAATTTGGATTGGTTGGATAAAGGTCTTCCCACTAATGAAGAAGGTAGAGAAAGAGATGTTGATTCCCGTCATAAAGGTAAGGCTTCTAGAACAATTTCTTCAAGTTCTAGTAATGATGATGGTAACAATAGGGGCAGTAGGCGGGGTAGTGGCACTAGTGGGAGCAATAGAGGAGTTGGTGGCACTAGTAAGGGTATTGGAGGAGATGGTAGCACTGGGGGCAGTTATGTTAATCAAGTAGATCCCGGCATGTTATGGGCGCAAGGAGGTGAAAACTACTATGCCACACAAGATATAGATCATGGATATTGACTAGGGATATGGGAACAAAAAAAGCATTTGGAAAGACTAACTACATTTCCCAGTGATGATGATTATTCCAATGGGCAATTATCATAAATCAAATTATCACCGTATTGATGAGCACTTACAAAATTTGGGTATAGGATCAAGGCTGTATTCCAGAGAGGTAGATGATAGATCATATCACAACTTTAGAGACTGTGATAGCTCTTCCAGTACTTTTAGTATAAATGATTTTAATCGATTCCCAATGATGCATCTAGAGGGATATTCAAATACTGGAACACAAGCTAGTGACTCATATGGATATGATCAATCTTCTAGTAGCAGTAGCATTGCTTATCGAGGTTTTGGATACTATCAATCTGGTGTTGATCCCGAACAGTCTTTGAAAGCATATTTTCCTGATTATGGATCATCAAGCCAATCATCTCACCCAACATATTTGAGTTATGAACAACTCTTTCAACCATATCCTCACTATGGGAATTGCCACCCTAATTTGTATGCTCGTCGTAGGACTGATGATGATGATTTTGAACCCCCTTCGTCATTCAACATGGAATTGATTATTGTATTGTATGTGTTGTTAGTAAAAATGTTATTATATTTGAAATAAAATAACTTTCTTTTATTAGCATTATCATAAATAACTTTGAGCAGATACTTTTGTAACTATTTAAATAATGTTGAATGTGAGACAATTTTATTTTATTAATTTTTTGAGCTTATTTAATTGTATATATTTTTCTAATGATTTACATAATATTTTTATATTTTTTTGAATTTTCTAATTAGTTTATTTTACGTATCGCCCGATACTAAACCAATACACCAAGACCGATACGCCTCCGAACCCTCCAAGTCAGTGACCGATACCGCAACTTTGAACCATGGTCCCAAATGTCCAGAGAAAATGGGTGGAAGGCGCTACTTTGTCGATTTGGAATGATGAGAGAAGACATCTCGACGCACTCTTTTCTCAAGTCTAAAAGAGTTCGAGTGTCGTTTTAAAAGACTTTTGAAGAAATCATTCTGAGCTTTCGACGACTCTTGTTAATGAAATTGATGCAAATGCGTGGCTTATATAATGGCAAGAAAAAGTATTCTGGTAATGTCCTTTCTTAACTTCTACAAGTGACTCTACTTCGAGAGAGTTTCAGAAGCTTCTACCACCTTAGATTAGGCTTTTCCAGATCATTACCCCTCATTCCCACACGCATGCCAAAATATAGAAGAGTGCTTAGAGCCATGACCCCACCTAAAAGAAGAGGTATTTATGACTTCATCCTTTGATTTCTACCAGAATTCCTGTGTATTGGGTTGTTAAAAACATTCATGATCTTATAACAATGAGAGAAATAGAGGAACAAAGGAACAGAGGAAAGGGAATGTACCACGCACGGCTTCTCATTCAAGTAGGAGATATAAATACAAGAGATTGTAATCGATTGGAAACTTATCACTAAAAATAAGTGTTTGTAACAAATTGGAAACTTATCTCTAAAGATAAGTGTTTGTAACAGATTGGAAACTTATCCCTAAAGATAAGTGTAAGCTGTAACTTAAAATACAAATTCCATAATTAAACAACCTAAAGTAATTACAACAATTTATGAGAAGGAATCGGGAGACATCTCTAATATGCCCCTCAAGATTGGGGTCAGGTGACGAGACCAATCTTGGATTTAAGTGAAAGAAACCGAGACTTGGGAAGAGGTTTGGTAAGGGCATCAGCAAGTTGATCATCACTTGAAACATGAGAAACACGTAAAGTGCCATTTTGAACTTGCTCACGAATAAAATGAAAATCAATGGTAACATGCTTCATCCTGGAGTGAAAAACTGGGTTTGAGCACAAGTTGGTTGCCCCAATATTGTCACAATAAATCACAGGGAATTGAGGAAGAACAACACCCAGTTCTGTCAAGAGAGAACTGACCCAGTTAAGCTCTGCAACTATGATAGCTGTCGACCGATATTCAGCCTCCATGGAGGATCTAGCAACTGTTCTTTACTTCTTGGAACTCCATGAGATAGGATTACGGCCAATGTAAACAACATAGGCACTAGTAGATGTGAGATCATCCTTGTTTCCAGCCTAGTCAGAATCGGAAAAGGCATGTAGAGAGAGGAGGGAGTCATGGTAAAGCTGAATGCCATCACTAGAGGAACCACATAGATAGCGTAGGAGACGTTTCACAAGGATCCAATGTTCTGTAGTTGGCTGATGCATGTATTGAGAAAGCTTGTTAACAGCAAAGGCAATGTCTATCCGTGTGATTAGTAAGTATCGTAAACTTCCAACAATTGTTCTATACTCTGTGGGATCCTTGAGGAGAGAGCCTGAGTGCAATGTAATGGGAGGACTGGTAGGTAATGGAGTATGTACTAGTTTAGCATCCATCATTTTTGTGCGAGTAAGAAGATCAACAATATAACTTCGTTGAGAGAGGAGTATACCATGATCATTTGGAATAACTTCCACACCAAAAAAATATGATAAGTGCCCCAGATCTTTTAGAGAAAATTGGTGAGCAAGCAGCTGCATAAACTTGTGAACCATAGTATCATCATTTCTGGTAAGAATGATGTCATCCACATAAACCAGAAGATTAGAAGGTTACCACCAATGTTTAGAACAAAAAGAGATGTATCGGCATGAGAATTGTGAAAACTCGAAGCAATAAGGAATTTGCGAAGCTCGTGGAGCTTGTTTAAGCCCATAAATTGCTTTCTGAAGCTTGCAAACATGAGTTGGATTATCTAAATCAAAACCTAGAGGTTGAGACATATAAACATATTCAGAGATATGACCTTGCAAAAAGGCATTGTTTACATCCAGTTGTCGTAGAGACCAACCATGACTCACAGTAAGGCTAAGAATTAGACGGATTGTAGCAGGCTTCACCACAGGACTGAAAGTGTCATGATAGTCAATTCTTGGTCGCTAATGAAAGCTTTTCGCAACCAAGCATGCTTTGTGCCTATCAACAGAACCATCAGAGTGATGTTTAGTTCGAAAAATCCACATACATCCAACTATATTGTGAATAGAATCTGATGGAACAAGCTCCCATATCTCATTTCGAACAAGAGCATCATATTCTTCAGACATGGCCCGATGCCATTTTGGATCTTTGAGAGCTTGGGTCACAATGGTTGGTTCTACATCACAAGGGTGAGAGAGTTGTGTGGAGAGATTAAGTTTCTAGATTGGTTTTCGAATGTTGTTTTTGGCTCTAGTGGTCATTGAATGTGGGGGTGGTGGCTGTGAAGTGGTGTTAGGGACAGAGATAGATGTGTTTGGTTGAGTGTTAGGTGAAAGCATGGAGGTGATTGGTTGGATTTCATGTGAAGGCAAAGAGATGGTTGGGTGAATAGTAGACTCATGTGATATGTGGGGGGGTTGTGTTGATAGTAGGAAACGAAGCATCACATGAGAGTTGTCCTTGAGGTTGAACTGCAGATGGTGTGTTGAATGTCCCGGTGGAAGCCTGGTTGGTAGGAACTGTGATGATGGGAGGAATCCATGTAGAGATAGTGTCGGGTTGTGGACAGGCAGATGGCATGGATAAAGTAAGAAAGGGGAAGACAGACTCAACAAATTTGACATGACGAGAGACATACATTCTAGATGTGGGGGGATGATAGCACAGATAAGCACTTTGAGTAAAAGAATAGCCGAGAAAAATACAAGGCTTGGAACGAGACTCAAGTTTGTGAGATGAATAAGGACGTAACCATGGGTAGCACAAACAACCAAAAATCCTAAGTTTAGAATAGTTTGGGGGAGAGCCAAAAATGTTTTCATAGGGAAATGATAGATTTAGTGTAGGAGTGGGCATACGATTTATTAGGTAAACAACAGTGGCAAAAACATGAGTCCAAAACGTTAAAGGAAATGATGCATGAGAGAGGAGAATGAGACCTGTTTCGACAATGTGACAATGACGTCTTTCAGAGTACCCATTGTGTTCAGGAGTGTGTGGTGGAGTAGTAAGGTGAGTGATCCTATGGGTAGTAAGAAAAGTTCGAAGAGCCAAGTATTCACCACCATTATCGGAATAAAGTGTATGAATTTTCTTTTGAAAGTGTGTTTCCACAAGGGCTTTAAATCTAATAAACATGGTTTTAACTTTAGATTTCTGTTGAAGGGAATAAAACCAAATGTATTTAGTGAAGTGATCAACAAATATGACATAATATTTAAAACCGTTATGGGAGATAATAGGGGAAGTCCACACATTAGAGAAAATAATTTCAAGTGGTTGAGAGGAGACAACAGTAGATGTAGAGAAAGGTAATTTATGGCTTTTATTGCATTGATAAGCATTACACAAAAAAATCAGAGATGAGAGAGGAAGATAGGTCTAACTAATAATGCGAAACAATGTGTTTTAAAATGGGAAAAACAGGATGGCCTAATCTATGATGCCACTCAGAGGAAGAAGTTTTAACACTAGAAAAAGCTACTAATAGAGCTGTTGGGGAAGAGGAAACTGGCCATATATACACCCCATCCTTCGTGTGACCCTTCAAAAGGATTGCCCCCATGCGAAGTTCCAGTGTGAGTTATAGGAAGACTTGATCCATCGCCAATCATAATGTCATCGGAACCAGTGTAAGGTGTATGGAGAGATAGATTACTCAGGTCAGTAGTGACATGATGAGAAGCACCACTGTCCAGTAGCCATTACGAAGTAGTGGGAGTAGTGTTGGCTGCAAAATGAGCATGGTGTTAGAGTGTTGTTCACTGGTGCAACTGGAGTTGTATTGGGTTGATTTGGCACCAAGCGAAAAAAGGGACATCTCTTGGCAGTGTGCCCCTGTATTCCACATATCTGGCAATAGCCAAGATAGGGTCGAGAAGGAGGTCGTTGGCTGCGAGAAGAGTTTTGTCCAGCATTAGGAAACGCGGGGGAGCGATTGTTGGTATTAGGTGAGGGACACCAATCTGTTCTGTTGTTACCAGAGTGTGTTGATGGACACCAATTGTTGCTAGTATTACCAGAGTTGAAAGATGGACGCCAACTTGTAGTGTTACGATTTGCAGGATTTGCTGAGGCTGGAAAATGAGAGGGTTCAGATTTTGCACCTTGAGGAGACGCTTCAAAATTTAGAAGCTTTTCGTGGAGCTCATCGAACATGATCATGGTATCGCGGGCTTGAACTGCACATATAATCTCTTTATAGTCATCCCCAAGACCATCAAGAATTTTGTCTATGAGGTCATCTTCATTCATTGGTGCCCCAAGAATAGCAAGTTCATCAGCCCGACACTTTACCAATTGAAGAAACTCTGTAACAATTTGAGACCCCTTGGTTAGATTTTTAATTTGATTCTTTACTTGCTTGATGTGCCCTCGAGATGGCTTAGCATATGTGTTTGCCAGGATCAACCAAGCTTCTGCTGATGTTTTGGCTCTAGCAATGAACGGGATAATTGTGGGAGAAAGAGATCCAACTAAAGCATTAAGGATCAGTTGGTCTTGTCTAATCCAAGTGTTGTGAGCAGGATTTGGTACAGTGGTGTTGTTTTGAGTGATAGTGGAGGGTGGACAAGGTTTGGATCCATCTATATATCCTAAGAGGTCATAGCCGACAAAGAAAGTGTGGAATTGAAGTTTCCAGGATATGTAATTGGCTGTGGTGAGTTTGAGTGGGGCTTGGGCAGAAATATTGATGGATATGAGAGATGTGTTTGGTTCATTTGTATTTTGAATAACAGGTGGAGAGTTGGAATTATTGGTTGTTGTCATGGTACTGGTGGCTGGAGAAGAGAGCAGCAGCAATTAAATGCTCTGATACCATATAACAATGAGAGAAATAGAGGAACAAAGGAACAGAGGAAAGGGAATGTACTACACACGGCTTCTCATTCAAGTAGCAGATATAAATACAAGAGATTGTAACCGATTGGAAACTTATCCCTAAAGATAAGTGTTTGTAACATATTGGAAACTTATCCCTAAAGATAAGTGTAAGCTATAACTTAAAATACAAATTCAAAAATTAAACAACCTAAAGTAGTTACAACAATTTATAAGAAGGAATCGGGAGACATCTCTAATAGATCTGACCTTTTATTATTTCACTCTCTATTGAATTATATTTTCCCTGCTACAAATTTACCCCCGGTAGCATGTACATACTGCACATTGACAAGTCATTTATGATAGTAGTGCGTTCCAAATCATGGCGCCACTGCAAATATACTGAAAACTAAGTGCAGCCAATAAATTGTCCATTAAAGGGTCTGGAGTATTCTGAAGATCTACACTCTAAGCTTTGAATATTTTTTT
Source organism: Vitis riparia (assembly GCF_004353265.1). NCBI lineage: Eukaryota > Viridiplantae > Streptophyta > Magnoliopsida > Vitales > Vitaceae > Vitis > Vitis riparia. The sequence continues at coordinate 10,266,421 of NC_048431.1, forward strand.
TAAATAAACTCCAAACACAAGGTTGATGAGGAGATTAGGTTAGAATAGCAATACATCCCTACCGGTCTGTCAGGTCTAGCCATTATAAGATGTGGCCCATCAGGGGGCTGGAAGACATTCTCTCTCCAAGTGGATTCTGGAAATCCATGGAGCCTCTTAGTTTTGGTGGTGGAAGGGGACCCAATTAGTGAAAGGGTCCTTACATTTAAAGGCATTCCAAACATTTCAATATAAGAGATAATAGATTAATTAGAACTGGGTGAAGGAGACATTAAGCCCAGGGTGGAAAATGCTTATTCTAATTGTATTCGATTTGTAATTAAATTCACCCTTGGTATTAGCTGAAATTTCTCAAAAGCTGGAATACCCAGAGTTTGAGTCATTTAGGATAATATCAGGAAGATGAGACATCTGGAACATTAAATCAGGCAGCAAATAGAAAGGCTACATCACGCCATAGACCAAATTAAACTTCTCACAATATTAACTAAGACGAGTTGCAGAGGGGGACTCCACATTATTTACTTAGAACAACATAAGCCAACTTATTCGCAGAGGGAACAGCTAGTGTTTCTCTATGCCTGCATTGTCTTGTGAATATAGTCATCCAGCTCTATGAAGTTCTTGACAGCAAATTCTTTTATTACGTTTGGATCAGGAATCTCTGCACTTGCCTTCTCAAAGTCACAGGTCCATTTCACCAAGCTCCCATCTCCCTTTGGAGTGATAACCAGTGTGGCCTTGAAATTCTTGTAATACTTGAGGAGATCCCCACCAATAACACTGTAAGAAACCTTCTTGTCGGCTTCATCCACTATGTCGACCCTCTCTTCAGATTCCTTAACAAGTGGAGACCCTACAAAACAAATCACCAATTAGTTTCTTTCCTTGATTTTAAGATTAACCACAAACAAGTATGAAATTTGGTTTTCATTGGTACCCTTTCTCATCTTCATTCATAGTTTCTCTTTTTGGCTGAACTCTAATGTTATTACAATCCTTAGGGGTTTTCTATTCTATTCCACAAAGGGAGCACATCACCCCATGCCACGTCCCATGTGAAATTTTGTTCAATAAAAGTACATGAGGCAATGGGCCATTCTCACAAGCAAGAACAGACAGTAAGGGTATTGATTTGCACATTTAAAACCACTCCATTGGACACATTTTAGGACCCTTGAACCAGAGGTCTCGTCCAGGTTTGTTAATCACTAGTAATACCAACAAAAATTTGAAAAACTTTTACCTTCGCCATATGTTATGTGACGAACAGATCCTACAGACTTCCCATCTCCTTCCAGCACTTTAATGCACTTGTACTGGTCAGGGAAGGCCTTGGGGAAGATAGTGTTGGAGTCCCTGATGTTTTCCCAATACTTACCTGCATTGCACTTGACCTCCACATCTACTTCAAGCTTGGAAGCCATTGTGATGTGATGATTGCTAGAAAGGTTCAGTGAGAAAAAGGAAGAAAACTGTGTGAAGAGTTAGAATCACTTGATTGATATATGTGAGAACCCAACACAGATGTGTGTATATATAGTAGTAGTGTTGGCTGGGTTTGCAGATAGGTGCTTTAAATTCAATAGGGACTAGTTCAACTGCCATTCATATCACGCGTCCTACCGAGAGAAGCTAGTTGATGAAGTCAAGTCATACAGGAGCAGAGTAGAACAGAGATTAATGGTTGAATGTGATTGAAATGTGTTTTAGCAAATGACTTAGAAGTATGTAGGTGGGAGCATTATGAATGGGTATGTTGTGATCATAATTAAGATTACTAATCATAAGTGTTTGATCATGTTGTGAATGAATTGAGATTGCTATATGATGCGACAGTGACACAAAGGTTAGAGGGTGAATGAAGGTTCTTCCATGGGGCTATGGGCTACCCATCAAAACCTCAACTTTTTAATGTTCCCTCAATCCTGACAGTTTAAGGGTTGAACTTTCCGACCATGTGGTAAATTTGGCGGTGCACAACCACCGCCGCCCCTCCACCAGTCACGCACAACTGATATCTTGAGGCCAATCAATGCTTACTGATGTAAATCCGTCAAACACTATACCTCCCTCCGTCCAATAATTTCAACACCCTGCCAACAAATTGTAGGTGCTTTAATTTTATTGCAAAAATTCTAAATGCAAACCCATGATGGAGCGGTGACAAGTCCCCTCACAGTGACCACCACCTGTGTCTCCAGTCTACAATGCCCAGCTCCACTTTAAGATCAGTGGCATGGTAACCCTGCCAATCCTATCATAGCTCTATTGGTACCTATTCTAAAAAATGTTTTTAAAATAAAAATTAGGTACTTGACAAATTTGAAAAAATAAATAAATAAATAAAATAAAAAATCATCTAAGTTGTTTATTGTTTTGTAGAAAAATGTTTTGAAAGTGATTTTTTTTAAAAATACTTTAAAAAAAAACGTTTTTATTTAAAACAATTTAAAGAGAAACATTATCAAATAAACTCTTATAACTTGTTTAATAATAATTTTACAAAACGTTTCCATCATTTCTAATACTCAAAAATAACTTTTTTTAATAAAAAATTTTAAATACTAGAAAGATAAAAAGTGTTTATTATCAAACGGATTATTAATCAAATTTTTTTAACTATTTTGAACCAATACATAGAAACTTTCTGTGACAATAGCTTAATTAATTATGTTCTTTCTTTTAAGAAAAATAAATAAATAAAAGGAGAGGTGGGTTAAAAAGGGTATAGTAAGCCATATTTGCAAGGTCTATCCATAGGCCACATCATATTATGAAGGTTATGGGAGAGGCAAGGAATGGAGCATTTAATTTAGGGATAACCCAAAGGAGTAAGTAGGGAGTGGGCGGGCAGTTGCACTTTTATTAGGTCTGAGGCCCTCTTTTAATGAGTGCAGATGGTGCCGACAAAGTTGTTTGCAACTGCAAACCTTCAATTTTACCCTGACCCTCCCGTTAGCTTGGTGTCTAATGTTGTGTGATTTTCAGAGTTGAGTCATTGATTTCATCATCTGCTTTAAAAAGGAGACTATTGATATAAAACAAAAATTGCAAGTCTAGTATAGATGTGATTAATAGAAAGAAAGTATATGTGAGCACCACTAAGACATTGATGGTTAGGACAATTGAAGATGTTATGTGCAGCCTCTTGATTTCAGAGGTGGCAATGCATTTCTTTTTCTTTTTCTCAAGTGGGAGAATTGTTGGTTAGATAGAAAAACAGACTTTGCCAATTAAAGCCAAAGATCAGCACGGTGGGCTCTCTCTCTCTCTCTCTCTCTCTCTCAACCACCGAGACTGAAAATTTCAGTATGAGCCTTGATATCATAAGGTGAAGTGTTGTTGGAGCTTAATTGAGTGGCCAATCCTTCTATTTGGTCAAGGAACTCCCATGAAACAAAGTGTGTTTTGATATACATTTAAAAAAATTAAAATAATTAAAATTTCAGACACATTTAAATTAAAAGTACAACTTGTTGGCGCATTGAGAAAAGGATGATATCTTAAGCTAAAGCGTTGTCCAGTTGTGCTGAGTGGTGGACCATTTCCATTTGGTCAAAACTCAAAAGAGCTTTTGCAAAACAAAAGATGCTTGTATAATTAAGTTAGACAATTTGCCATGTGAAGGAAGAAGATCGGAATCAAAATAACTACCTCATTTTTCTCTTATGAAAATTTTTTAGGCTTGCATCATTTCTCCTTTGGCTAGGCCAGCAACACATGGTCCATATGAGACATGCCGTACGCCTTTATGAGATTTGTGTCATAAGCGACAGCCCAAAAAGCGGTCCACAGTTCCTGTTGCATCAATGTTGTGGTATTGTTGGTTGAGAGTGTTACTGTTACTAGATGTTGACACACCTGAGTACAAGTCTCTCATTCCCATTAGAATATTATATATCATTAAATAAAAAATATATATCCATGATTTTTAATTAGATATAATATTTTTAAATAGTACATCTATATATTATATTATATTATATTATATTATATTTATAAAATAATATAAAATATATATTATTTTTAATATTTGAAATAAAAATTCTCACATTTTTATATTTTCTATTTAAAAAAATTAAATTCATCTTCTATTTAACAACATTCATGATTAAAATATTTAAACTTCATAAATAAATAAAAAAAATTGGTTTGATAATCAAAACAAAAAAACACTTTTGATAATAAAAACTATTTTTTGTTTTTTATTCTTAAGAATATAAAATAAGATGTTTTCAAGAAACATTTTTTTAATTGTTTTTTTTTTATTTTCCCATGATGATTTTAAAAAATAATAATAATAATAATTATGCAAATATATAGAATAATTAAAAATGAAACAATGGATTTAAAATTATTTTTAAAACATATTTAAAAATATTAAAAACCAGGTTTAAAACATTTTATGTTATCAAACTGATTTTTGTTTTACAAAAACATCATAAAACAGTTTTCAAAAACTATTCTCAAAAATTTATTTTTTAAAATTGCTTTTGAAAACCATTACCGAACATGACCTTAGGTTATAGCTTTGGATTTTCATCCAATTCATATATAAAGATAGTGTGTTTTAGTACGGATTGTTACATGGGTTGAGAATCAAATATTTCAATACAGTATCACATGGATCCTGTTTACTAGGGTTGTTAATTGGGCCGATCTAGATGCCAAACCTGAGTGCCAGGACTGTTTTAACAGCCGTGGCTTGCCCAGCCCACAAAACTTGGCCCAAGAGCGCTTCATTACTTTGAGCCAGGCGCCATTAACAGCCCAAACCCTGTCCTGGTTGTCTTTGAATCCAGGTATTAAAATTTTAATAATTCTTTCATCCAAAAATTAAAAAAAATTAAAAAAAAAATTCTAAGACAACCCATTCTCTAGGCCAAAAATCAACATCATAATCCTCTCTGTAGGCCGCAAATCAACATCAATATGATAAAATTAGCAGCATTTCAATTCCAAATTTCCCATGATATTTTCTGTTTTCAATTTTTGACCCCTAAAATAAAATCATAAAGGGGATAGTCCAGCTTGTATGATCAACTTCTTGTCTTATCAGTTGATCTCAGATGTGAGGCGACACTTCATATTTAACTCATCTGGGAAATTGAAAAAGACATCACCCCCTAAAATTAGGGCATGGTGGATGAAGAGGCTAATCAATTTCTGGGTTTGTTATAGGATTTATGCGTACTCCTGCAATTGCCACAACATAACATAATTATAAGGGCAACAATATTTTCCGGTGTACCAAACACATACTTAGAAGTTGGTAAGAAACAACATACATACTGCATAATGAACCTGTTTGTTTTGAACTTCATCTCAATATTTCATTATTTTACATGGAAAACAATAATGAAAAACTCTTTTTAAGAGCCTACTTCTTTGGATTCCCCACATTATGAAGAATTATGAGAAAGCTACAAAAAGAATAAACATAGCACCCAAAAACTATTAAAAGACATGGGAAACAATGGTACTGAGAAGCACAATTATATTAATAGAAATAATAATGGGCATTTTTCATGATGTAAGAGAGAAGGGTGGAGAAAGAAATAATTAATAATTAAAGAAAAACATGATAACGGCCCCTCAACTTCCAACTTTCCACCCTTGGGAAAACCAGGTAAGAAAAAGGAAAAGGTTAAGAGTCCAATTTCCTTATCAAACACACCCCACTCCTGTACCTCTAATCCAAAGTTAAGCAAGCACTAGCCTATTTTTTCCCTTTCCTTTCTCTGCTTTTTCTTATTCTTCAAGTACAACTTTCTTCCTTCCCTCTCTCCTCTCTTGGAAATCCAGGTTGTTGGGGGATGGTGGTGTTGAGTACTCTCCAAATCTAGCTTCACTTGCGCTATACGTAGTCTTTAATCTTTATGGGGTTCTTATACCACACAATGCTTTGCAATTTCTTCTTCCTCCTTTTTTGTTAGGAGTTGGGTGATAATTGGGCTTGAATATTCTGATTTACCCACTCAAGTTTGTTGGGTCGAGTGTTTTTCTCTTTTCTTCTCTCCTTTTCCTTTATGGGGGTGTCAGGAAATTGATTATCTCAACCCCATTGTGTGCTTCCTGTGATAAAAACTGTCATTTCGATCCTTGAAAAGGAGAAGTAGCTAGAGTGATTGGGGAAGAGACACTATGCCTTTTGGGTTGGTCACAGCATGGAATAAGCGCAGGAGAAGCAAGTCTCAGGATCACTCTGACCCTTGTATGTTTTTCTTCTCATTCTCATTTTCTTTTGATGAGACGAACTGGGGAATGGTTTTCACTGTTTGAATTATGAACACTCATTTTCAGGGATGTATAAACCTGTGGAGTACTGGCAGCTGGATGATCAAAATCCATCTACAAAAAGACGGCATGCATCAACAGTTTTCACGCTCAAGGAAATGGAAGAGGCAACATGCTCTTTCAGTGATGAGAAATTGGTGGGTAAAGGAGGATTTGGCCGAGTTTACAGAGGTACTCTGCGGTCAGGAGAGGTATGTTTATGGAAATCATTGTAATCGTATACACTCCCTCAAATTGAATGGGGAAAACATAAGAAAGAATAGCTAACCTTAAGCAATTCAGTTTCAATACACATACTAACTGATTGGCTTCTCTCCGGAATCCCAAGGTTGTAGCAATCAAGAAAATGGAACTGCCTCCATTTAAAGAGGCTGAAGGAGAACGCGAGTTCAGGGTAGAAGTTGATATCTTGAGCAGACTCGACCACCCAAATCTGGTTTCCTTGATAGGCTATTGTGCTGATGGAAAGCAGCGGTTTCTAGTGTATGAATACATGCACAATGGGAACCTACAAGATCATTTAAATGGTTACATTTTTTTTCCCACTCAAGAACACTCTCATCTCAAATTTCTAGCTTTGAAACTTCTGACTGTGTTACTGGTTTCTAGGAATCGGGGACACGAAGATGGATTGGCCTTTGAGGCTCAAAGTGGCCCTGGGAGCAGCAAGGGGACTTGCTTATCTCCATTCAAGTTCCAATGTTGGGATTCCCATAGTTCATAGAGATTTCAAGTCCACCAACATTCTTTTAAATTCCAACTTTGACGCTAAGGTAATTAGCTTGAGGCTGTAACTCGAACTTTCGTTTCAGAGATGTTTATAGCTCAGACTCCACTGGCTGTTTTACGCAGATATCTGATTTTGGGCTTGCCAAGTTGATGCCGGAGGGCCAGGATATCTATGTGACTGCCAGAGTACTTGGCACTTTTGGCTATTTTGATCCTGAATACACATCGGTATGTTACCAGGTTTCATCAGACTCTATGTTTATATATTAATACAATCATCTGTATGTCATGAATAGAGCTATGCCTCCACAAATTCAAGTAAAGCATCTTGATGGTAGTTAGGTAAGTAAGATGGTGGCAAGACGGGTTTGGTAGATGGTGACAGTAGAAAGTCCGAATATGAATCTTGACCATGCTTAAAGATTTTCCTTATTCTTCTTTGTTAATATAATATTTTAGATTTTCCAACTCTTTATGTACCATAGTTGAACTCAGAAATGAATTATTCAACAAGTTCTCCAAAAAGAGCTTCTGTGTTGATACAGGCACTATTGGGCTGATTGAGAACTGTTAAGGGTTTACCGGTGAACACTATGGCACACAATATTTGTCAAAAGATTGAACCGTGCCCCCAATTCAATGCACTTAAACTCATAGAGCTTTGGATGTAGCTAAGTTTGGATTGATCCAAATCCAGTGTGGTTATTGTTTTCAAAAAGAATGTTAGCCCAGATATTTGCCAATATCTGCCTAACATCTGTTCAGTTTCTCCCGTCATTTTCTTCTTTTTTCTACTTTCTTGACCATACACTTTGCATGTCCACCGCATTCATGGTTTTATGATATAAAGTGATTCAGCAGGTAGGGGCAGCCTTTTTCTTCTTTAATTTATTTGAATGACAGTAAGGAATCTAAGTATTGGATGCATCTCCCTTGGTTACAGACAGGGAAACTCACTTTACAAAGTGATGTTTATGCATTTGGAGTTGTACTACTTGAGCTTTTGACTGGACGACGAGCTGTGGACTTGAACCAGGGACCCAATGATCAAAACCTTGTACTACAGGTGGGACCATTTCTTTACATCCCAACACATTCTGCTTCTCTACTCCTATGGATATAGATATTATAGTTCAAAAAAAAAAGGGGGGGACTCATAAATGGTATATGAATGCTTGCTAATGTTTCAGGTTAGGCATATATTGAATGATAGGAAGAAGTTGCGTAAGGTGATAGATCCAGAAATGGGTCGAAGTTCATACACAGTGGAGTCCATAGCAATATTTGCAAACCTGGCTTCTAGATGTGTCCGTACAGAGAGTAGTGAGAGACCCTCAATGGCAGAATGTGTAAAGGAACTCCAACTGATTTTCTATACGAATACAAAAGGCTTGGGCATGCTCTAAAAAAAAAAAAAACTAGATGCCATTAACACAAGGGAGAAACTGTTCCATACCAATAAAACAGATGCTTTATTTACTTTTTGGAACTTGGAAGCTTGTGGGGTGTCAATGAGCTTAACAGTGCAACAGTTATCCATTATAGTAAGTGATGCATACAGAGAGAAAGCTCTAAACTGATTTATGAGAAACCATAATCGAAATTCATGCAAGATCAGTAAGGAGGCAATTTCCTAAATGGAACTAAGTGAACTTGACCATGCATTGAGATGACTAATGAGAGATGGATGGAAAAGAAGAAGTTCCTTATGTTTGGGTTTCCTTCTAGTATCAAATTTTCTTGTGGAATATTTTTTCTTTGTTGCCTCTGTTTCCATTTGATATATTATTTTTCTAAAGATATTTATTGTTCAAATACATTACAAGGAACGAGTATTTTGGTCTTGAAGAAAGATGTACTCCTGAATAGAGTTTGCATTGGCTTGTTGTGGAGAAAACAAAACTGAAATTTCTTCAAACCCCAATGGTTCTATATAAAATCAATTTTGCAGATAACAAAATCCTTAAGAAAGAAGAACAATGCTAGTATAGGTTCAACAGATAAAAATGCACATTCCAACTCAAGGTTTTGCAGCCTCCTTTTGTCCCTAATTGAGAGATCCTGCATGACATAAATCAAAGAAATGATGGAATACAACAGTCTTCAGGACACTGGAACCAAAAGCTGCTGAACTATTATAGTATCTAGTTCTCATAATGTGTCCTAGCAATTGATCCAGCATAATAATGCAAGCTGCTAAATGGAGTAGACATAATTTGGCATTATATAACATTGTTCAATCATCCAATAATTTTATAGGAAATAACATGTAGAAGAATTAATCACTCCAAAATTCATACTCATACTCGTTGATGTTGAATTTATTCACTCTATAAGATGAAGGAAAAAAATGGGAGAAGAAAGTTCAAGTTGATACAGATACAAAATATGAATCCACATATAACAATACAGGAGGGAAGGAAGAAAACCTTGCATTGGAACTTCTGGTCACCGCTACCAATGGAAATATTCTTCTCTCTAGACCCTTGGTTTTTGAAGGCACTCCCAATTCCATTCATGATCTTGGCAAGACAAGCAATGCAACAACTCAAATGATAAATACAAAAACTCAAAGGACTAGCTTCACAGATTGAGAGCATAGGATAGGATAAGGGATAAGGTAATCAAGCATATCTTTGCAACCATTGAATAGAAGTTTTATTTCAGACTCTGCTCACTAAGAAAAACAGATGAATAAGTTAGGCCAAATGATGAACTTAGAAGTGGTTTCTCTGTACAATAGTATGACTAGGCAACGCTGGAGCAAGATGGACATGTCTAGTGGAACTCAACCACAAGAAAATGGATCTCTACCAAAGACATGATGAAACATAGGCAATGGAGCATGGACCATCAGATTTGAACACAGCCAAAAATCAACCTAGCTGGATGAACAATGTTGGTACCAGGAGAATCCGAGATAGCAATCAAATACACATCTTACAAGGGAGATGTTAGGAAAAGAGAAATCCGAATATCTTATCAAAAAGAAAGAAGCAGTGGAAAAAGAACAGTAATTCCTCCACATGTTTAGAGAGAGGAAAGAAAGGGAAAAGAGTGGGTTACTCGAGAAACTATGAGTTTATGTGGCAGAGTAGGAACATATAGCAGTTTCCACATGTCTACTCATGAAGTGCCTCATCAGGGCCAGACAAATAGGTTTCTGAAGGGTTGTCTAGGACTGGAAGTTTCTTGCACATCAAGTGCTTACGCCTCTGCAATGCCAACAGGATCAAGATGCTGTCTGTCTTAACAATCTTGTAACCTGCTTTTGTATACATGTTGAAGGGAGCTACATCAATCATTCTGCAGTGCAAGTATATGTCTCTCATCAAACTCATCTGAGAAATCAGCTCCTCACTTGCTTTTAAAAGATTCCAACCAATGCCCCTCCTGAAATAGTCCAAGACAAACACTTGAATTCAAAGTTTGTTCAATATGATGTACAGAACTGCTATGGGATTTGATACTGATACTATAGCACCAAGCAGTTGTCTGTATGATTACAAGTCATCAAGCAGTCAAGAGTACAAACAAATCAAAGATAAATAATAATAAAGGAGAAATAATGACTAATGTTATCAGTGGTACAACACTGCAATTTCCTTTTTATGCCACCAACAGCAAGTGAAAGATGAGTTTTGGTACATCACAAGTTTGAATGTAATGGTGGTGACATTGAAGAAATTTTACATAAAAAAATTGCATCATTTTCAGAATAAGTAAATTTAGGTTTTCAGAATGTTTTCTTACTCAATTAAAAATATCAAATCGACTAGAGACATTTTGTTTCCCTTGAGCAACCACCTATGAGTCCACATAGTTATTTATTGTCCCATCCCTCGAATCATTGGCGAAGCCAAAAATGTAGGGTAGGGGGCGCAAACATGGTTCAAAGTCGCAATATCAATCACCAACTCAGCAAGTCCCGAGGCACATTGGTCTCGACATCTCAAATCAGTATTGGATACACAAAAAATATAGTTTAAAAGCTCAAAACAATTTAAAAACATTATGAAAATTATTAAATAAATAAATATAAATAGACAAAGTGAAAATTTAATAAAATAAACTTCTATTATATATAAAATTACTCGAATTGTGATAAAAGCATACATTCAGAATGATTTATAATAATATTAAAAATCTAAATAAAAATTAATTTAATCACTTAATATTAAATGTCTTATTGAAGATCAAAATAATAAAAAGTGAATTTATTGTTTATAAAAAAAATTAAATTAAATATTTTGAATTTTAAAAAAATATTTTCAATCATTAAAAAAATACATCTAGGAATCATCGTTAAAAAAAATAAGCATCATTTTTCTTATCAAATATATTCTAAATAAAACAATTGTAAAAATGGAGAACATTTATTTGAATGAGCATATTTGAAAATAAATATATCTTTCCTATAAATCTATTCATTAATCTGAATTTTATATTAATATTTATTTCCTTTTTTTTTAACGTAAACCTAAATATTCATTATTAATTTATTAGAATCCTAATTCACATCAAATTTTCATTGTCCATTCAAATACAAATATTCACCACATATTCATTAACCACTTAAAAAACAAATACCCATGATTCAAAGCCCAAATTCTTAATTCTATCAAATACCCATAACCCATTCACCCAGAAAAAACACCCATTTCCCTTCGTTGCACAATACCCATTTCCCCTCTAAAATGATAGCTCCCTATTTCTCTGCACAATACCCATTTTTAAAGGCTCTAAATCGAAGACAAAATAGCTCTATGAAGATGCAAATACAAGGATGAAGATGCAAAGGGTCCAAACTCTCCATACTTTTTCACTTTTATGGGTTTCAATCTTCTCCTCTTATCAACCATTTCTGCTCCAACATTACCGTTTTTTCCATCATTCATCACCCAAAGAGCTTAGTTTGGACATAATCTTAGGGTTATCTCAAAGTTGCTATGTAATTCACCAAGCTTATTCACGAGTTAACCAAATATCAAACTCGGGTATTGGTTCGTACCAGTCATGGCCAAGGCAGATATGACTCAGCCAAGTCATAACGATATCAGCTGAGATTTTGAATCTTGGGGGCAAAACAAAAATAAATAAATAAATAAATAAATGAGGCAATGTGATATCAAGATGTAAATTTGGCTAAGTGGTTAAGTCTCTAACAGTTTAATGAGAATTTGGTTTTTAAGGGGGGGCGGACTTGTCCCCCTGGGCATATACGAGCTTCGTCAATGCCTCGGATCATGCAAGTCAAAATTTGTGAAAACTCATTTAAACTTCAGTTGGTATCACGAACACATTCCCACAATGTAGACTATAAGATCACTGACAGATATTAAAATGCATGAGATTGTCCTTTATGTCATACAAAGTTCATTTCCAAAGTTTTTTTGCCAAGCATCCAACATATATTTGTCAATGCTGATAATTTTTTGCACTAACACACGGACCTATGATCCTACATCATATGAGGATCATGATATGCAAGATTGGTGACACATGGAAGTCGCATCACTAGAAGCACACTGTTATTCTAGTGTTACCAACTATAAATGATGCAAGGATATAATTATCACCAAGTCACTTATTGCTTCTATTACAATGAACCACCCTCCTGCTATTTTGGTAGTATAAAAAAGACACTCACCATCTCTAACCCATCTGAAGATGAAAGGATTCAGAGATGAATAAAGTAAGGGTCACCTTACATGCTAAGATGGGTGATGAGAGGTCCTTTTCCTACCTTCATTGTGGGCTTCACTAGATTTCTCACTCCATCAAGATATCTCCAATAGTTGTCTCCACGTTCCTCTAATTGGGGTTCTCTAAGTGTAATATGATCACCTAGAGATACCTTCTATACTTCTATTAAAGATGCACGGTGGCTTAGTGCCCAAATGTTTCACTTGTACTCAAGTTGGAAGCAAGACTCATGGGTCTAGTTGGACTTGGTGCATCTCATTGATGGATTTGGCTTTCCTCACCATCAAGTATATGGGATGATTTAAGAACCTTGCTTTGACATTATAGCTAGAAGATTATCAGGCTAGCAAAGTATTTTTTTTTTTTTTAGCCAATTTTGGCCAAATTGAGAGGGAGAGAGGATCACCTAGTGAGACACTTTTGGTTGTTGCCACATGCTTCACCATTTAAAAGGTTAAAATTTTAGCTCTATAAAATTAGTTCTCTTCATTTTTGAACTCTATTAAGGATTACTATCATTCTCCAATCTTCTCTTACCCTCACTCTACTCTACTCTCCCTTCAAACTAAAACACCTCTCACAATTCACATGGCTAACCTCCTCTAACACTGATGTAGATAGTCAAGATACAAACAATCATGAGTTTGAATGATCAGAAGATCCAATAGTCTTAAAAGAGTAACCAAGAGAGGTAGAAAGCTTTTTGCCACATGACAATCAATGAACAACCAGGTTAAACCAAGTGAGACCAAACACATGTAATAGGATTCTCAATGTAGACTTTCTTAGTCTCAATAATTCGACTTAAATAAATTTGCAAAAGAGCGAACTTATTCCAGTGGGGGAAATGGGTAGATTGACATCTTTATTTGGAAGTAAGGGAGGTAGGTTCCCTACTTCTTGTCTTAGACTACCTTTGGGAGTATCTCATAAGTCTTATATAGTATGGGATGCTATAAAGGAGAGATTTAGGAGATTAGCCTCTTGGAAGAAGCAATACTTGTAAAAGGGAGGAAGATTAGTTCTTATAAGAGCACTCTCTTGAACGGGAGACACTCACACAAAATTAATAAGCCTAAAAAATTAGGTCATGGGAGACAGTCTCGCAAAAGATTATCCACCATGTATAGTCTCTACAAGTTCATCTCTATCTCATAACTTTTTTCCCCTCATGACCTAAAAAATTTATAGAGATATTTTTAATAACTTTCCTTATTCTATAAGGAAATCTAATGTTACAATGACATATGAATATAGAAAATATTCTATGTAATGTTCTTCACAAAAGGAATCTACACTAATTAGAAATTTGACACACTGTCCAACAATCTCCACCTTGAATCAAATTCCATTATGTCAATCTTCCATCTCTCCATGATACAAGCTTTTTGTATCACATCCCCACAAGAGAACAATCAACTCTACTTTGACTAAAATTCCTTTTGTCATCTTCTTGTATGCTTTATTCTCTTTGACTTTTCTAGAAATCTTCATCTTGGGCTCTGATACCAATTTGTCATGCCAATGGAAGCTTTTTAGTTCAAGAACACAAAGATAAAACAATTCACACAAAGGTACATATTAACGTGATTCGACCAATCATACCTACATCCATGAATAAGAAAGAATTATTCTACTATACCATAAATAATATTACAAAGAACAAAATCAAATACAACTATTGGGTTCTCGAAACATCTCATATTTCCCCATTTCTTGTATCTACACCTTGCACCACGAGCCCCTCGCTCCTTCGGGTGTCTCTCATTCTTCCTTACATCTCTATCCACCTCATATAATCTTTACAAGTCTATCTTTATCTCATAACTTTTTCCCCTCATGACCTATAAGATTTATAGAGATATTCCTAATATTTTTCCTTATTTTATAAGAAAATCTAATATTACAATGACATATGAACATAGGAAATACTTCATATAATATTCTTGACAAAAGGAATCTATACTAATTAAGAATTTGAGATACTCTCCAACATTATAGTGTAAGATCTTCAGTAAAGAGAGTGTAGAGTCAGTTGATCACAGCTTGATTCATTGTGATAGGACAAAAGAGTTGTGGATGTTTCTTTTAGCCATCCTTGGCCTAAAGTGGGTGTTTCCAGCTTTAGTTAAAAATCTCCTCCTCGAGTGGAAGTTTAAGGGGATGGATAAGAAGAGATGACCTTTTTGGTGCATGAATCCCCTACGTCTATTCTGGTGCATGGGGAAAAAGCAACAAAAGGGTAGAACTTTTAATGAAGAAGAACTTTTAATGAAGAAGAACTTTTAATGAAGGAGAACTTTCATATCAAGGTTAAAGGAGTGCTTCATTAAATCCCTTTTGGAATGGCTCCAAGCTTTGTTGGAAATGGGAAATTTCTCAACATTGGAACTCTGAGATAGCCTCAACTGTGGGTAGCTTAGGTTTTCTAAGATTGTTTTTTGTAGATACCTTTCAATATGTTTTATTGGTAGCTTTGTGTATACTACCTATATACAAAGTATGAATGCCTTTTTCTTGGTGCTCTCTATTACTCTCTGTTTGCTTATCAAAAAAACCTTAACTTGAATGATAAATACGTTAAGAGAAATAAATCTCAACGAACTATATCAAATCTCCCTTTGTATACCTCCCGTGTACTTGGAGTGCACCCTCTTTTTTTATTTGGCATCTTTAATATATTATTGGTTGCCTATCAAAAAAAAACATGATGAACGTGCAATGGCAAACTGAAAAGCACAGCAGGATGGCAATCCGAAGTTACATTCTGGTTACATTAGCTTTGCCATTAAACATACATAATTGACTAGTTTGGCACAATTCCCAGAATTGATTTTTAAGATAAATACTTGAACCTAGTAACTCTTTTGAAAAGTAATTTTTTTTATGAAGTAAGCTGGTAAAAATTATGCAACTATTAATTAGTTTACATAAATAAAATATAACATGATCTTCTATATTGATCATGTTATATTTACATAATTCAAGGGAGTTACTAGGTTCAAGTCCTTATCTTAGAAAGCAATTCTGTTACAGTAATTTGCTAATCATATATTAGTTTTACTTCAGGTGAATCTCTAGTTGGGTTGGTCCAGAGGAAAGCAGGTATGGCCAACTTGACCTTGGTTTATACAGTTTGATTGAAACCATGCTGCATAGTTTGACTTGCACCTCTAATGGGTCATTCAACTTAAATGAAGGTTGATGTCCAGGATACAGAAATTTGTATTTAAAGAACAATACTTGGATACAACATGATAGTCCTAAACAAGGCCCAAAAATTTTTAATTCACATCCCTGGCATATCTGATGATGTCATGATGTCAGCCCAATCTCAACAATAAGGCCAAAGGTAAGTGCTATCAGCATGCAATTAGAATGCAAGTGAGGATTCAAGTCAAACTTCATATGATCATATAGAGGACTAAAATACTACCTGCCTACAAGATTTTGATCATCTTGTTGTACAACAGTAGAATGGTTAATACAACATTGACAAACACTGGCATCAGAAGATGTTATCAGGATGAAAACAAGAATAGGATTGAGGATGCAACTCAAACCTCAGATGTTAAAACCTATAGATAAAAAATAAAAAATAAATAAATAAAACTAAAATACTATCTGCTTATCAGCTTAGGGTTTTGATCATTCTGTTGAACAGCAGCAGAACCACTAATACACCTTATGCAAAAACTAGCATCACCAAGAATCTAAGAGCAGCCAATCGACTGTCTACTTAGACCCCTATCAGCTAAAGGCAAAGCAAATGTAAATGCCATGATGCCAAGTACTTTGGTGGACATATTAACCTCAAATTCCTTCAAATGAATATGTTCCTATAATAACACCGTTAAACATGTCATGGGGCATTACATGCCTCAAGTGTTTCCCAAACTTATATACTATTGACAATATCTGGAAAAGAACAACCACATCTTGAATTTGTGCTGGTTAAATAATAAAATAAAATAAGAGTTAATTTCCTCTTTTAAGGTTTTGGCCAAATACACCTAATCTTCATTGGTTTGAAATTTCATCGAATACCGTTTCTATCCTTTTAATTTGTTATTTTCACTCATCTTCCCTCTCACCCAAAATTGGGAAGGTATTTGATGAAATTTCAAACCAATGGGATCAAGTATGTTTAGCCGAAGTCTGGGGAGGGGAGTCCAATTAACCCATAAAATAAAATAAAAGGCAGAAAACATGATCTGTAGAGCACAAGATCACTTGATATTCACATCTTGGCCAGTTATATTATAGAAGTAATGGCATAAACAACACAGATATAACAGATCAAATGAATGGAAATTTATCACAGCTCAGTGCAATTGATAGACGTAATATTTTTTTTTCTTCTATTGGTCAGTGTTCTCTAGCACAGTTGTCCATAATACTTTCTAAAAAGAGAAGGCGAAACCCAATTGAGTAATAGACTTCACCTCCTATTATGTTTCAATAATCTACAATCCCAAATAGTAATTTGACTCAAAAACAATAATCCATCCAGGGCGCGCCACAATTACAGTGCTGCAATATAGAATGATGGAAAGAGTACATAGAAAGCCCGTATGAGGAAATCAAAACATACCTTCGAAGCGGCTCCCTGACTGTCATATTACAAATATAAGGCGAATTCTTGGGAGGAGTGGGTGTGGGAGGAGAGGCATTAGCTCCTCGCTTGTTGAAAGAAACCTCCACAGTCCCAGCCAATTGTTCTTCTTCTTCCCCACCGTCCACACCTTTGTAAAACCCAACCAGCGTTGCTGTATGCGGCATTAAAGCTCTTTTCTCAATCAAATACTGCTTCACCAGGTACGCCAACAGCTTCACATACGCAATAGGCAATAACAAGGACACGGCAAACGATTCGGCAAGCAAATTAGCCGTAATATCAATCTCCTCTGCTCTCATCACCCGGACCCACATAGACCCAAATTCGAACTCATGCGAATACCTGAAATTTTCGAGAATTCGGAGCTTCTCAAGTTCTTCATTGCTCAGAAACCGACCTGTTCTTAGTGGGTCTTGGAAAAATGAAGAGGTTGAAGAAGGGGAATCGGAGGAGGAAAATAAAGGTAGTACGAGGCGGTAACAGCCGGATTTGTGTTGAAGGGGAAGAGGGTGTTTGGGCTTTGGTGGTAAGGTATTGAAATATGGTGCATGGCGGGGTTTGAAATGAGCGATATGGTGGTGGTGGTGGTGGGGGAGGGTGTCAAAGGTGGAGGAGAGAGAAACTGTTGCAGCCATAACAGGAGCTGTCTATTAGTCTGATCGCTGTGTGGATGAGGCGAATGAAATAGAAGTAGAACTGTCACTGTGAAGAAGAGTGGAAAAAAAATAACCAAAAATAAAATAAAATAATCACTTTGAGGGCTTTCCTCCAATTTTGGATTTTCTGGGAAAATACTAAAATCATCCATTTCGTATATCAAATAATAAAATATTTATTTTATATAAATTATTATTATTAACATTCGTAATTGATAAAATAAATTAACAAAATAAAATATTTCATTGACGAACATAAATTATAATATATATATTAAAAATCGATTACCATGGTGAATATATAAAAAGTTAGAATTTTATTAATATAATAATAAAATAAATTAGTTAAATATGGTGTAGTTTGATACAATTTTTTGTTTTCTAATTCCAAAAATATAAAATAATTGTAACTTTAATATATATAAAAATGAAAAATAATTGTAATTTTTGTATAAAATATAAGAATTTTAAGACTTATCTCAAAATTTAGGTTTGGCTTGGTCATGTTGATTTATACTTGTTTTAAACAATTATTTTTAAGTTAAAGAATAAAAAAGTGTCATAAAATGTGAGAATTTTTAGCATTATGGGAACTTATGGATGATTATCTGTAATAATGTTTATCTTTTTATAGCTCTCTACAAAAGAGAGGGACCCTTATGAAAATTTAATAATTTTTCTCTCTATACATTCTATTATCTCTTTCTTACTTTTCTTTTTCTCTCACTTTATTTTACAACATGTTATCAACACGAATAGTGTCTACAAAAGAAATAGAAAAATTTTCCTCTATTTAAAGAAATAAAAAGACGTTCTCCTCTTTAGAGAAATAGAAAGAGTGTTCTCTCTTCTTTTTCATAAAAAAATACATAGATCTTTCTCATACCTTGATACATCATGCAACATCCAATGTAGATGCATGCCTTGCAGATTGTGCCACAACACACACAATCCTTCATGATAAAAAATATTTTTCCAACATATTGTTGGTTAAGTCTAATGTTAACACAATATTAGGTCCTATAGACTTTATTCAAGGCTCTGGAAAAGCAATTATTATTTTACCTAGTGGAACTAAAATCCAAATTAATGATGCTCTTTATCATGCTAAATCCAAGTGAAATCTTCTTAGTTTCAAGGATATCTGTCGAAATGGATATCACATTGAAACTATGAATGATGGTAGTAATTGAGAAAATAAAGGCTATGCTTAAATGAAAAAAACACCCAAGAGGGGGGTGAATTGGGTTTTTCAAAACTTTTTCAACACAACAAATTCAAGCACAATATAATCCAGAAATAAAGAGATAAAGTTAGAGAATTCAAACTCGGATTTTATAGTGGTTCAGCACTTCCTTGCCTACGTCAACTCTCTTCAATCTCCTATCCGAGTGAGGGTTCCACTAGCTTGAAGCTTCAACCAAGCTTCCAATTCTTTACACTTGGATTCCGGTTCCAACGGGCTCTTACACAATCTTTTCAAGATTCAAACCTCTTGAAGGCTTTAACACTCAAGTTTCATAATAAAGAATCCCTTAACCTAGCTCAAAGATAACTCAAATACAAAACAAAGCTAGGATGACTCACAAGGGTGCACTAAAAGGTATGCAAGTGATGGTTTAATGCACTAAGAAAGAAATGAGAGCTTTTAAGCCAAGAATAGGTAGGTAGACAATTGATTGCAAGTGTTCTCTATATCATAAATGAAGTGGAGCTCTCAACTTATAGGTTTCTAAGCTTGGGAGCCAAGAAAAGCAAAAGGCAGCCTCGACCAGACGAGTTGGGGGTCGACCGGTTCACTAGCCGTTCGAGCATTTAATGCTTTAGTAGGTTACCGTTGCCTCGACCAGAGGTCGACTGGGAAGAAGGAAACCTCAACCGGGAAGAGGAAGCTACTAGATGAGAGAGTGTGTTTTTGGCACTCCTCGACCAGACCTCTATCGGACAAGGGCAACAGGTCGACCAGTTCCCCAACCGGTTGAGCTGGTTGGCCAAAGTCTCAACCGGTTCAGCCCTTTAGCCCCGAAAACCTATCTTTTTTAATTTCTTTCTTTTCTAACACTTAGGCAAAGTCTTTAGGTAAATTAATATGCCAATTTTGAAGCGTTTTTCCTAAGGTACATTTGATAAAACTCGAGTTTTAATGAAATCAAAATTTTAACGAATAAACTGAGTTTTCAAAGATACATGAAAAGGTATGAAAAAACCTAAGTGCACCCATGCATTCATCTTACATTCGTTTCCTATGATCAAAAGTCTTTCAATAGTCTCGATTTTGTATCTCTTTAGCCCGTTGATGAATTTCCAAATTTATACCTGAGATTCTTTATCATTCAAACCAATTAGTCACTTAACCATGGTTTGTTATCATCAAAACCAGATTGGGAGAACCCTTGGGCTAACAGTAATGAATACCTTTTCATTACTTCAATTATTTTTGGGGAAAAACACATCTTGGAAAAGCTTCCTTCTTATTCTTATGGGTTATATGAAACAATCATTAAACCCATTTGAGTCATATGTTGTCATGAACTAGAAGTTCTGTGACTTAAAAACTTTTATGATTTGGCATGAACGTTTTGGTCATCCAGGATTATCCATGATGCATCGTATCATCAACAATTCTTTTGGGCATCCCTTGAAGAACTAGAAGATTCTGATGCCCAATGATTACAATTGTGTTGCTTGCTCACAAGACAAATTAATTATTAGACCACCATTTACCACGATTAAATATGAATCACTAGTCTTTCTAGAATGTATTCAAGGTGATATTTATGGACCTATTCATCCACCTAGTGGACCTTTTCGTTATTTTATGGTTTTAATTGATGCATCAAGTCATTGGTCTCATGTTTGTTAAAGATCTCTTGAGGAGTTGGTGGCAGGGGATGTCGGTCAGTGGTAGGGCTAGCTATAAGTTGGCAACAAAGTTGAAGGGGATTAAACAAAACTTAAAAATTTGGAACAAGGAGGTGTTTGGGAATTTGGAGAGTAATAAATTGGCTGCCTTACAGCAAGTGGACTATTGGGACCAAGTGGAAAGTGAGAGGAGGCTGTCAGAGGAGGAATTTTCCAGAAAGAAAGAAGCAAAAGAAGGATATGCTAAGTGGGTCAAGCTGGAAGAGATTCACTGGCAACAGCTATCTAGGGAGTTGTGGCTAAGAGAAGGGGATAAAAATACGGGGTATTTTCATAGAATGGCAAATGCGCACCGAAGAAGGCATACCATGGAAAGAGTAAAAATCAGTGGGGCCTGGCTGTCAGAGGAGCATGCAGTTAGGACCGGAATAGTAGATGTCTTTCATCGGTTATTAACGGAAGACTCGGAGTGGAAGGCAGATATAGGGGGATTAAATCTGAATCAAATTAGTCAACAAGAGGCAGACATCTTGGAGCAGCCATTCATGGAAGAGAAGGTCCATTTGGCCCTAATGGACATGAATGAAGACAAGGCTCCAGGTCCGAATGGCTTTACGGGAGCCTTTTGGCAATTTTGCTGGGAGTTTGTAAAGGAGGAGGTTTTGGAGATGTTCAAGGAATTCCATGAGCATAATATTTTTCTCAAGAGTCTCAATGCCACGTTTTTTGTTCTGATCCCCAAAAAAGGTGGAGCGGAGGAGCTGGGGGACTTCAGGCCGATCAGTCTATTGGGCGGATTATACAAACTATTGGCTAAGGTGCTGGCCAATAGGATTAAAAACGTGATTGATAGAGTGATCTCTTCAGACCAGAACGCTTTTGTCATGGGTAAGCAGATTTTGGATGCGTCTCTAATCGCAAACGAGGTGATTGACTCATGGAAAAAAGAAGGAAAGAATGGTCTGATCTGTAAACTAGATATTGAAAAGGCGTACGACAACGTCAATTGGCAGTTCTTGATGAGGATAATGGAGAAAATGGGCTTTGAGACTAAGTGGAGGGAGTGGATATGGAGCTGCATATCGACTGCCAAGTTCTCAGTATTAGTAAATGGGGAGCCAGCTGGTTTCTTCCCTAGCTCTAAGGAACTTCGGCAAGGCGACCCTCTATCCCCATATTTGTTTATCATGGGAATAGAGGTGTTGAGTGCTCTTATTCGAAGGGCTGTGGAAGGGGGCTGCATCACTGGATGTAGAATCCAGAGGGGTAGGGGGCAGGCTGTTAGTATTTCTCACCTTTTCTTTGCGAACGATGCCATAGTTTTTTGCGAGGCTAAGAAAGAAGATATGACCTTTTTGAGCTGGACCTTATGCTGGTTTGAAGCCGCTTCAGGGCTGAGGATTAATTTGGCTAAAAGCGAAATTATTCCAGTGGGGGAGGTGGAGGAGATCCTTGAGATGGCTGTGGAGTTGGGATGCAAGGTAGGGCAGCTACCATCAACCTACCTGGGGATGCCCCTGGGTGCGCCAAATAAAGCTGGTTATGTGTGGGATGGGGTGGAAGAACGGATGAGGTGGAAATTAGCCCTTTGGAAGCGGCAATACCTCTCTAAGGGTGGTAGAATCACCCTCATAAAGAGTACACTAGCTAGCATGCCATTATATCAACTGTCCCTATTCCGTATACCTAAGGTAGTGGCGAGAAGACTAGAAAAATTGCAAAGAGACTTCTTGTGGGGAGGGGGAAGTACGGAAAGGAAAGCACACCTAGTCAATTGGGAGAGGGTGTGTGTGAGCAAAGAGAAGGGGGGCTTGGCTTGAGGAAACTAGTCCTTTTGAACAAAGCCCTTCTTGGAAAATGGGTATGGAGATTTGCTCGTGCCAAGGAGGAGATGTGAAAACGTGTTCTTGTGGCAAAATATGGGCAAGAGGAATTTGGGTGGAGAACTAAAAAAGCAAATGGGGCGTTTGGTGTTAGGCTATGGAAGGAGATTATGAAAGAAGCAGATTGGTGTTGGAACAATATGATTTTTAAGGTTGGAAAAAGCACCAAAATCAGGTTTTGGAAGGACACTTGGTGTGGGGATGTGGAGCTGGCCCGGAGATTCCCTCAACTCTTTAATGTGGCTGCCCAAAAAAGTGCCACTGTGGGGGATTTATGGGACCAGAATGCTGGCCAAGGAGGCTGGAACCTAAGGTTTATTAGAAGCTTCAATGATTGGGAGCTGACCTTGGTTGACGAATTGCTGCAAATCCTAAGGAGTCAAAGAATTACCTTGGAGGAAGACTTGGCCTTATGGAAGGGGGGAAAAAATGGGAAGTTTGAAGTCAAGGATGCGTATGGGCTGGTGACCAGCCATAGTACCCCTCTGTTTCCCAAAAATGGCGTTTGGGTGGAGAACGTTCCTTCCAAGTTAGCCTTTTTTGCGTGGGAAGCTACTTGGGGGAGGGTTCTTACTATTGATAGGCTTCAAAAGAGAGGATGGCAGATTCCTAACAGGTGTTATCTATGTGGTAGTGATGAGGAAAATGTAAATCATCTTCTTATTCATTGTATAGTGGCTAGTGTGTTGTGGGGGATGGTTCTTAGCCTGTTTGGAGCCCAGTGGGTCTTTCCAGAAACTGTAAAGGAGGTGATTATCAGTTGGAAGGGTTATTTTGTGGGCAAAAAGAGGAAGAGAATTTGGAGATCCATACCGTTATTTATTTTTTGGACGGTGTGGAAAGAAAGGAATAGATTAGCATTTAGGGGGGGGGAGGGGGGAGTTAGCTATACAGAAAATTAAATATTCTTTTGTTTGTAATATGTGGGGTGGGCAAAGTTGTATAATGGTGCGGAGTCTCGCTCCCTTATAGGTTTCCTGGAGTGGCTAGCCTCCAGTTGAGCGCTGGTGGGTTTTTTGTTGTTTTTTGGTCCTTTGATGTGAGGCCGTCGTCGCCTCGTATACTCCTTGTATGCTTTGCGGCGTTTGCCTTTGCTAATATATGTGTGTTTACTTATCGAAAAAAAAAATGTTTGTCTTCTTCAAGTAGAAATGTTGTCTTCGCTAGGTTACTTGCTCAAATAATTTGACTCAAGGCACAATTCCTTGATCATCCTATTAAGACAATTCGTCTTGATAATGCTGGTGAATTCTCCTCTCAGACATTTCTTGATTACTGTATGTCGGTTGGTATTGATGTTGAATATCTTGTTGCTCATACCCACGCTCAGAATGGATTAGTTGAATCTCTAATTAAACATTTGCAACTGATTGTAAGACCATTACTCTTGAGAACAAAATTGTCTTTGTCTACTTGGGGGCATGCTATTCTTCATGTTGCCACTTTAATTTGAATTCACCCTACAGCTAATCATGAATGCTCACCTTTACAACTTGTTTTAGGCTCCTAACCAAATGTTTCACAATTACGTATTCTTGGTTGTGTTGTTTATGTTCCCATAGCTCCACCTCAATGTTCCAATTTAGGTCCTTAATGTCGACTTGGTATATGTGTTGGTTTTAATTCTTCTTTCATTACCGTTATCTTGAACCATTCACAGGTGATGTTTTTACTGTCTACTTTGTAGATTGTCATTTTGATGAAAATGTTTTCCCGCCAGTAGAGGGAGACAAGCCAATTCCAAAAGAATGGCGAGACATTACATGGTATGTATCCTTCTTATATCATCTTGATCCTTGTACAAGACAATGTGAGTTAGAAGTTCAAAGGATTATTCATTTGCAAGGACTTGCAAATCAATTATCTAATGCTTTCATAAATATAAAAAAAGTAACAAAGTCACACGTGCCAGTTGTGAATGCCCCAACATATATTGATGTCCCTAAAGGACAATTGGAGAATGTCATACCAAGTGAATCTAAGACAGACTTGAAGCGTGGTAAACCTATTCGCTTAAAGGATTCAATTCCTAGGAAAAGAAAAGAAACAACATATGAAAAGTTTGGTGTTTTTGAAGAGTTCACAAATATGAAAGGGTCAAATGATGAAACCCAACTTGATAAACAATTAGCCCCTGAAGAGGCACAAATTGATCAAATACCGGTATCTAAAAGTGAAGAGATCTCAACGAGTAACACGGGAGAAACAAAGAACTATAGTGACATTATCATAGATAATATATTTGCATTCCAAGTGGCTATGGACATTATAAGAAATGACAAAGATCAAGACCCACAAATTGTGAATGAATGTCGAAAAATGAATGATTGGCCAAAATGGAAAGAAACAATCTAAACAGAGCTAAACTCGTTAGCAAAACGAGAGGTATTTTGAGTTGTAGTTCAAACACCTGGAAACATAAAGCCTGTTGGATATAAATGGGTCTTTGTGAAAAAACGAAATGAGAATGATGAAATCATAAGATATAAAGCACGACTTGTTGCTCAAGGTTTCTCTCAAAGACTTGGTATAGACTATGAGGAAACTTATTCCTCTGTAATGAACATAATCACATTTTGATACTTGATAAGTTTAACAGTCTCTAAATGACTAGATATACGTCTCATAGACGTTGTTACAACCTATTTATATGGGTTTATAGATATTGACATATATATGAAAATCCTTGAAGGATTCAAATTGTTTGAAGCAACTAATTCAAAACATTGTAGCATATACTCCATTAAGCTACAAGGATCCTTGTATCAATTAAGCAATCCAAATACATGTGGTACGATCACTTCAATGAATATTTGAAGTGAGAAGTATGTATGTATTACCTTATTTGTCTATGCATATTTATTATGTTGAATTTGCAATTATTATAGTATATGTGGAACATTGAATTTTGTTAGAACTCCTAAAGAACTTACAAAAATAGTTGACTATTTGAAAAGTAAAATTGAAATGAAAGATCCTGGAAAACAAGATATTGCCTTGGCCTGCATATTGAGTATTGTTCAAATGACATATTAGTATATCAATCGACATATATAGAAAAAGTATTAAAAGAATTTTATATGTACAAATCACATCTGACCAATTCCCCTATGGTGATTCGTTCACTTGAAGTGAACAAAGACTCATTTCGTCCTACAAAAAAATTAAGAATTGTTTGGTCTAGAAGTACCATATCTCAGTGCAATCGGTGCACTAATGTATCTTGCAAATTGTACTCGACCAAACATAGCATTCTCTATCAACTTGTTGGCAAGATACAGTTCTAGCCCAACTAAA
This sequence comes from Vitis riparia, assembly GCF_004353265.1. Classification (NCBI taxonomy): domain Eukaryota; kingdom Viridiplantae; phylum Streptophyta; class Magnoliopsida; order Vitales; family Vitaceae; genus Vitis; species Vitis riparia. Next base: position 10,292,472 of record NC_048431.1, read on the forward strand.
AGGCATTGGAATGGGATTAAAAATATATTGTGATACCTTCATGGAACAAGTGACATGGGCTTATATTATTCAAAAGAATCAAAATCACAATCGATTATGTATACATATGCAGGATATCTTTCAGATCCTCATAAAGTTCGATCTCAAACGGGATATGTCTTTACTTATAATGGAACGACAATATCTTGGAGATCAGTCAAGCAGACAATGGTAGCTACATCTTCAAATCATTCCGAAATTCTTGCAATTCATGAAGCAAATCGTGAATGTGTATGGCTAAGATCAATGATCCAACATATTCAAGAAACATGTGGACTACCTTCCATCAGAGGCAATGCAACCACATTATATGAAGATAATGTTGCTTGTATTGCACAAATTAAAGAAAGATTCATAAAAGGTGACAGAACTAAGCATATCTCTCCTAAATTCTTCTATACTCACGAGCTCCAAAAGAAAGGTGAGATTGATGTTCAAAATATTCGATCATGAAATAATCTAGTAGATTTATTCACAAAGGCGTTACCTTCGACCACATTGAAAAAGTTAAGGTGTGACATTGGAATCCAAAGATTGAGAGATCTACCAATTGAAATGTTGAAGAAATCATAATCATGTCTACATGAGAGGGAGAATACTAATATAGATATACTACACTCTTTTTTCCTTCATCCAAGTTTTGTCCTACTGGGTTTTACTGGCAAGGTTTTTCATGAGGCAGTTACCTTATTCTTATGATCATCCAAGGGGAAGTGTTATAAAATGTGAGAATTTGTAACATTGTGGGAACTTATGGATTATCATTCGTAATAATGTTCATCTCTTTGTAGCTCCCTGTAAAAGAGAGGGACCCTTATGAAAATTCAATAATTTTTTATTCTCTCTTTCTTACTTTTCTTCTTTTCTCACTTTATTTTATAACAAAAAGTAATTTTTTAATATTTATTAAAAACAACCATATTGGACAAGTAGTTATTAAAAACATTAAATAATAAAAAATTTATTTGAATGAGTTATTTTTAAAATTAATTTTTAAATTTGAATTTTATAAATAAAATTATAAATTCAATTTTCTATAATACTAAATAAATTTAATTCAACTCTAATTGAGTCGATTTTTTAAATTCCCAATTCCTATTAAAAAGTAGAAGATTCTTTAAATAATTTATAGTATTAATCATATTTCACTTAATTTAAAATCTACTTAATTAGAAATTTTAAAAAATATAGTTACACGTATTTGACAAATATTGAAGTCATGACCAGTAATGTACTAGTTTTGGTTCCAGTTATTTAAAAAAAAAAATAAACTCATTAATAAATTTAACACATAAAGCTTTGCTTAATTTAAAGTTCATTTTTTTAGTAAAAAAATTCATAAAAATGTAGTAATATATAAAAGAAAATCGATATAGTCAATGTGCACCAATTTAAATCCATGAATTTCTTGTAATAATTTCATTTTTTAGTTATAAATTATTTGTAAAATTAATAGACTTATTAACAAAGTTGATGCATTAAGTCTTACTTGATTTGAAGTATATTTGTTTATCGAACAAATTTTGAAAAATATAGTTTTATATAGAAAAGAAATGATAAAATTATGTTGAGCCAATTTTTGTTTATAGATTTTTTATATTTGTTTGATCACGCTTTGAATTTCAAATTATTACTAGACTTGTTAATGAATCCAATGCATTAAGTCTTACTTGAATTGAAATTTATTTACTTAAAAAAAATTACAAAATTATGATTATTTTTATATGAAGAAAAAACTTACAAAGTGATTGAAAATGAATTTTTGTCTATGACGTTTTAATATTAATTACATTGGTTTTGAGTTTCATAATTTTCTAATACTAATTGAATCGGTTTGTGAATTTCAAATTATTTTTAGAATTTAATAAATTTTATGTATAAAGTGTTGTTTGATTTGGAATGTATTTACCAAATGCCTAATCCCACAAAAAATGTAGATGCAAACAAGCAATTTGAAGTAGAATGTAGCCAATTTTATTGTTAACTTTAATAAAGATCAAATATCACAAAACATCAACATACATAACTTGAATATCAAACATGAAGAGGGAGAAATGACAGCGCCAAGTGACTCATGCACAACACAACCAACACAACGAGACAGAAGCAGACTCCAAACAAATCGAACTTGACCAAAGAGGGGTAGCTAGCTAGCTCATGCGCTGTCTCGGACTGCAAGGAAAGAAACAATGAAAGCAAGGAGTCCAGTGAGCAGCGCTGATGAAGTGATGGTGCGGCCAGCATCATTGGGGGTGGGGGCGGGGTTGGGGCCGGGGCTGGGGCTGGGGCTGGGGCCCATGTTCATCCCGGGCATGCTCCCGTTGGCAGCAGCAACCACCACTAAAATGGCAAAACATGCGATCAAGGTTGCAGCTTTGTTCCAAGAAGCCATATTTCCAATACGTTCAATGGGTGAATGCCGGTGGCTTTCAATTACTTGTCTCAGACTCCCAGTTATCATGCTCATTATATAGTGGCAATGAGCAACCTGGCCAGCTGGAGGCCACGCCCAATTGGAATGAGTTGGTCGGTTGTTCCCACTGGGCCGATAATTTTGATGAAGTGCCGCCTAGATGGTTCTGGAGTTTGTTCTAAACTAGACAGGTGATCCACACTATGCTATCCTGATGAAAGGACCAAAGCAGGATTTAATTTCATTTTGTCATCTACACGAGTGCCTCCGTGGTAAAAGCCAAGATGGGGATTTAAAATACAGCCACTAAGTGGCATTAACACAAAGACTAGATTTTAAGTGGTGTTTATTTTTTAAAGTTAATGTTGAATACAATTTGTTTCACACTTTAGATGATTTATTTTTACTTATTACTTATTAATACTTAATATTAAATAAGATAATAAATAAATAATTTTATATTTAGTATTATTAAATTATATTTAAAATTAAGTTCAATTAAATTCTATTTAGATTTAAGTGAAAAAACAAACCATCATTACTTTAGTCGAATTGTTTAAGTAAACTTTAAAATTCAAACTCATTTAACTTTTTTTTATATATATATATATTCATTTTCCTTCTAGTTGTATAAAAAAATTGTGTGCAAAAGGAAATGAAGCATCTTGCTAAAATCTTTTTATAATTAAGGAGTTAAATAATACTTGTTAAACATTTTGAAATTAAACTTTAGAGGTTAAATATAAATTACACTTACTAAAATTAATTCTAACTTTATATACTAATTGAAAATTTTAAGATATTGTTGATAATTTATTTGATTTTGTAAGATTATTTTGAAATTATTAGGAATTAAAATTACAGCACTGCAATTATATTTGTTTTTTCTCAAATTACATTTATAAGTATAGGATTTATAATTTGTTTACTGAAAATTGTTAATATGTGTTTAAAGTTATTAGCTAAGTTTATTTCAAAATATGCTTCCTAATTTTCCAATCCCACTCTTTAATTCTCTAATTTCGTTCTCAAAATAAAATTATATATAGTTCCAAAACCTTGTACCAAAGTGTCATTTAGTTGTACAATTGTACTTTGATTACATTTATTTATATGTATGACTTTGTATCATATGTTACTTCTATACTACAAATAAAAGTACAAAGTATTTAACCATTTTTTTTTTCAAAATAACCTTATCGTTTCTATTATATTATATGCACTTGTGTCCTATATCATTATTTAAAAAAGAAAAAAAAAAAAGGGAAAAAACTTGATTGAGATAATGATTGTTTTTTAAAAACTTATCATAATTTAATTTTTCATTCTTAATTTATTCAATAAAAAATATATTTAAGTTAAAATCAAATAAATACAAAAAATTGGTTTGAATTAAATTGTTTTTTTAACCCAATTTTTAAACAGAAATTTTTCTTTATTGTGTATTCAATTTATAAGATAATAATATATTATTGTTTAAATGGTTATTACAATCTTTTTTAAAATTAATATTTGAAGATGATATAAGTTTTTCATTGAAAAAAATTAATAAATTATCAATGTATCATGTATTTATTATTATAGTCACTCAGAGTATTCATTGTTTTATTAATTGAAATTGATATTTTTTTATGAATATTTGTTTATCAAAATAAATATTAAGAATTATTATCTATTTATTTTATATTTCTTACTAAAATGAAATTGTCTTTTTTACATCGTTTCATTCCTTGTAATAACTTTTAATACATATTCATTTTCATATTCATTAATTCCCTTTATATGACTTTTTATACGAAACCATTTATATCCATTAATTCCGATATTTAAATGTAATTATTTCAGATGATGATAATGTTTGCTTTGGACAATATATTTTTTATAAAAATTATCATCATATAATTAAAATAATTTTAATATCTTCCTAAAAAAACTTGAATTAGATAAATATCCTCTTTGAAAAAATAATGATAATTTAATTCTTTATAAAATATGGATAAATAGAAAAATATATTTTTTACAATACGAATTGCATTTTTTTCTATACAAACACTTATATTCTATCATTATTAATTATTAATTAACAATAATTAATTAATAGTTCAAATAATGTTTTTTTGGACAAGCTACTCTTTACAAAAATTATAATAATTTAATTAAAATAATTTTAATCTCTTAATAAAAAAAACTTGGATTAGATAATAATCCCCTTTAAAAAATTACATTTTTTAGTTACAATTTAATTTATTTATATAATATATTATTTGTTTATCCATATTAAACCATTTGTATATTTATTGTTGTTTTAAATATTATTGATTATTAAATAAATTAAATGGACACGTGAACCGCCACTCATCGCGATTCATCATATGTGGCTTCATTCATGCACCTAATCACATTTAAATTGTTTTCTTTCTAATTAACCGTTATTAGCCACTTCTTCTCTTTTTGTAGGTGGGTTGAGAGAATTGTAACTAATCCTATATGGAAATTGCACCAAGCAATCTCTTTGCATTCTAGAATCCTCACATTTGTCACACTCTTTAATATCTTCCAATTAAAATGTTGGTTGAGATCATGATTTGAGTTGTAAAAAACATCATCATCGGATTTTCTCAATGCCAAAAAAAGGTGCGCATCAAGCCTTTGAATTTTTTCTAAACAACACCTTAAAAAACTAATATCTACATTTGTATTGTATGTAAATGAATGATCATCCTTTAAAACATCTTATACCCAAAAACCTCCCCTAAATTTATTATTCTCTAAAAATCCTTCAATAAATGCTTATGACTTTTGATTTCACATTTCTCCATATCTTTTTTTGTTTGTCAACACTAAGAGTTTTATAAATTTTATATTTAATGTCTTTTAATCTTAACTTCCATATTTAATATCTTTTGATTTTATTCACTTATAAATAAACTCATACTCTCAACTCATAAATCATTTGTTTTTATTTCTCTCCCTTTTCTTTTTCATTGTCAAATTGTATTTACTCACAAAATGACATAAATTAGTATTTTCTCATTGTTAGATATTATTTACTCACAAAATGATATAACATGAAGGGTTTTATTTTTATTTATTTTTACATCATATAGTCCCCGTATTGGATACCATCTTCACACATGCTCCATTGCTTGATACTGGATTTATTTTTTGTTTTTTTTTTTTCAATATTCTTGGATGTTATGTCTCTCTTTAACGTAATGATTGCCTCCTCTTTGGTATTTTCTCTACTCACAAGCATATGTAATGAATTTGTTTCGCATAGATCTCTTCAACATTCTTTGATGTTGTATATATCTCTTTAGCGTCATTGTTCTTTTCCCGCTCTCATCTTTTATTGATCAACACTATTTTTTATGAGATTGCATTTTATTAAGGGATTGGAAATGGTATTGTATTCATGAAGATTATGTTGAATTGGTTTGTGATTCACATTATTTTATATTAAATAAATTTTAAATTTATTATAAAAATATTAATTAATAATTATCTTTATTATTATTTAATTATTTTACTCTTTCATTATAAATCAAATTAATATGATTACCAGAAGAAAGATACAAATATATTTAAATCAATGATGTTAATATTCTTTTTCATTCTATATATTGAAATACCATGGAGAAGAAGTAGGAAAAATAAGCCCAGTGATATTTTATATATTATTTTAATTAATTTTAAGAAAATAATTTATTATTCAACTACCTTTTATATATATATATAGAGAGAGAGAGAAAATTTCCCAATTTAATTTAAATTATCTCATGGTAAAAAGTAATTCAAGAAAAGTTTCATGTATTTAAAATAATAGATTCAAATATTCATAATCACTATTAATTATTAAAAATTAAAAATTAACATTAAATTTCAAGCATTAAATTATTGATATTAATTTTCAAACATTAAATTCTAATTACTATAATTATCTTAATAAATTTTATTTTAAGAATTTAGTTGAAGTAATAATTAGCACAAAACTAAAATCTAGCTAATCCGATTTTTTTTTTTCTTTTATGAAAAAAAGGGAACTCCCACTTCGATTAATATTGAAATTGGAAGTGGAAGCTATGATACATGCACATATGTGTATTCAATCGAAAAAGTAAAACCCTTTTATTCTTTTAACTGTTTCTAATTCACAAACTATTATAACTTTTGATATGGAAAGAAGTATATAATAACTTAACTAAATTTTTTTGATTAATTTAAATTGCTATTAAATACTTCAAATATTCAAATAAAAAAGATACAATTAGTCAAATGATACGATCAAATTAGTACTTACTACTGAAAGGTGAATGTTTCCTTATTAATTAAGATATTCATGAAAATATATCATAACTAAATTATAAATTAGTATTTAATTTAAATTATCTTATATAATATAACTAAAATATAATTCACAAAAAATTATATTTAATAATAATAAATTTAACCATTCATGTGAACTTATCAAAAAATAATAGTAGATTAATTTTCAATATTTTAAGTTTCTAAAGTTATCATAATTAATTTTAAATTTATTTTAAAATATTTGTAAGTAATTATTTTTATTCTTATTTAATTATTTTACTATTAATCATGATCAAATTAATATTACTATTAACATGGAACAAAGGATGAAGGAAAAGAATGAGGAAGTTGGAAAGATAATTATGATGATAGTTATTTACATCATTTTATATATTCATATCTTATTTTAATTAATTTTAAAATATAAAATTTTTATTTAAAATAGTTTGAGGATTTAATGTAATGTTATGATATAAATCATTAGTAATTATTAAACATTAATTTTTAATATTTTATATTTATAAAAGTTACCATAGTAAATTCAATTAAAAATTGAATAGAAAACTAAAAAATTTAAGGTGTTTACTTAATTTTAAAAATGTTTGAAAATAATTTATCAATAAACTACTCTCAAAACTCCCAAATTTAATTTAAATTATCTGATTTAATACAATTAAAATACAATTCTCAATTTTTTTGGATATTTAAAATAATAAATTCAACTATTAGACTTTTAAAAAAAAGTAATGATAAATTAATTTTCAATATTTTAAGCTTCTAAAGTCATCATATTAAATTTCTAACTAAAAGTCTAGATGCTTGTAAATATATATATATATATATATATATATATATATATATATATATATATATATATATATATATATATATATATATATATATATTTAAAAAATAAATAAATTACAATCTTATATTATTATAATATATTACAATTTATCATCTATTATCATAATATATTACCATTTATTATATGTTAATAAATTATTATATTTGATATATTTATTTATAAATATTATTTATTGATTAGTATCAAAATTTTAATTAAATTATTGATATATTATGAAGATAGTAAACTTTTATGGATAATTAATTTAACATACCAAAATATTTTTTTATTTATTTTATGTATATAGAATTATCAAAATAATTTCAATTTATATTCTTTAAATAAAAATGAAATAGTGATGGATGTAAAAGTTTAGATGATTTAAAATATATATATATGTGTGTGTGTGATCCATAAGATAGATGTATAAACTAAGTTAATCACATAATTATAAAAAATATAAATTATTTAAAGAACTGTAAAAGACAATCTTATATTATTATAATATATTACAATATATTATCTATTAATATAATATATTTGTTTTATCTATTTATAAGTATTATTTATTAATTAATATCATAATTAAAAATGTCATTTTTTTATTCATTTTAATTAATTTTAAGTTATCAGTTAAATTATTATTTTAGACTAAAAATAATAATTTAAATTATTTCATTAGTAAAAAATAATTTACTCATTACCTTTAGAGACCCAAGGGGTTTCACCCTTACAACTTGTAAATTTAATTTTTTAAATAATTATTAAGAATAAATATAATTAAAATTCAAAATTCTTATTAAAAAAAAAGAGTCATTTCATTGAGAATGTTTAAAAAAAAAATATATGATACCAATCATTATTAATGTTAAAAATTAATAACTCAAATTAATTTTCAAATATTAAAAAATTTTATCTTTAAAATTACCATAATAAATTTGAAAATTTCAATAGTAATAAGTAAAAGATTAAAAAGTGAAATAAGTATCAACAATAAATTCACATGTTGACTTTTATCCAATATAATAAAAAAAAGTTATTACTCCTAAAAGAATCTTTTCAAACATTAAATGATATTTTTTGGATTTGCTAGAATTATCATAATAATTTTGAGTTAGAAAAATTTATTTGAATTAGTAGAGAAAATTATCATTAGGAAAAATAAAAATAAATTCATATGCGAATTTCAACTTTTATCCAATATAATAGACTAAATAAAAGTTTTTTGAAATATTAAATTATTAATATTTTATGAATTTGATATCTAGAGTTATGATAAATAATAAAAATATAAAAGATATGATTATAAAATATATATATATATATATATATATATATATATATATATATAGAGGTAGTATTTGAATAAGAGATTAAATTGTGAAACCAACATCAACCCAATGACACAACACATGTTTAATTATATATATATATATGTAATGATAGAAGAGTCCAAAAACTTTGTACCAAAAGTACCACTTAATTATACCCTAGTTTTATCTCATTAAACCTTGTTTTTGTGATTTTATACCCTATATTCTATATTTAAAGCAAAAAAATATAGTTGTCGAAATAGAAATGATTTAAAAACAATTATCTATTTTCTAAAGCAAATATATTTTATTTATAAACAAAATATTTATAAAAATTAAATTTATAAAGATAGAAATGACTTAAAATTCTAATTACATGATAAAATAAATTGGTAAAATGATAAATTTTATTTTTCAAATGATTTATCATCATCTATATGAAATAAATATTTTTTTTTAAGATGACATGAACTAAATAATTTTCTTATAAAAATAATTAATTATTATGATAAATTATTTTTTGTATGGTAAATAAATCTTATCATATTAGTAATTATGATAAACTATTTTTTTTTTATATTAAATAAATATTATATGAATCTGTTTTTAGAGGACAATATCATTTTAAAAATAAATATCATATGAATATATATTTTTATAAATATATTTAAGGTGGGATAAGATAAAGGAGAAAAAGAAAAAAAAGTAGAAACCGGTGGTTTTTTAGGATTGCACCCGATCCAACGGCTGGGATCCGGTACCATAGTTTTTTGGGTACCTGAATGGTCTATAGTCCCTTAGCATTTTGAACAGCCTCGACCTGGTTTCAGAAGTCAGAACAGCCTGGAGAGCCGCCGCTTAATTCCCTTCTTTGCAACACCGGCTCATTAATCCACTGTCCATTGCGCCGCAGTTTAACGACCTATCTCCCTTATGCGTATCTAACCTAAATTCATGGCTTCCACTTCCACTTCCGCCATTTGCCTCTATTCTCACCCAATGGTACTCTCTTCCTCTTCCTCTTCCTCCTCCTCTTCCTCTCAAAGCCCGAATCTCACCTTCTACTCTGATTCGCAGATTTCACATCGTGCCAGCCCCCGGAATTTGCGGAGCCAGGTTTTGGGCAGCTCATGGTGGGGCTATTGTGCGCTTTTACCCACTAGCGTCTATGTGAGTAGTATTAGGCATTATAGATTCAGGACATCGGTCACAGTGGCTGCTTCCACGGCTGATGGAGTTCCGAGGCGGCCGGTCAGTGGTCGGAGAGTTTTCAAGCAATCTCAAGGCCAAGGGCCTTTAAGCCCTGTTCCCGTTAGGGAGATTGCCTCGTTTGTTGTTCCGGCCAGTTTGTTTTTCGCCGTCACTTTCGGTATGGATTTTGCTGATCGATAGCTTTGGCTTCGGTTCTAATTTTCTGGCTTGTTTTTGGTTTTGGTCTGCATGATATATAGAAGAATTTAATAATGGGAAAGTGGGACGGGGGATGTAAAATTTGACTTAATTGAATGATAATTGAAGAGGTGTTGTTACGAAACCCTCGTGTGAGTTGATTAACACAGTTTTTGATTAGGGAACGATTGGAATCATGTATATTAATGGAGATTGTCAACTCACCAGCAAAGGTGGGATGAGAATGATCGGATTTCTGGAGTTTTGGCAACTTGCTAGTCAGGGAGAATGAAATATCAATATGCTTACCTCTTTAGATTGTTGCTGGTCCTGAATTGATGGTGATTGAGTATAAGTGCAGTGTTTTTAAATTGTTATGCAAATTTAGAGTGCTCTAGAATCACTCCATACGCACTCTCTAGGAAGTGTTTCTACCCTTTCTAATACTTAAAATTTTTATTTTTGAAGTATAAAGATTAGAAACTCTTTCTAAAATCACTACCAGCACTCCTAATAAGGTCTGGTGAATAACTGGTTTAGTTAGCTTTTTAAGAAATACATGAAGCCAATAGGAAATTAGGATTGGTCACCATTGGAGAATTGGTGTAGTAATTGCCGATTATACGGCCTAAATAGGCTGAGATTTGAGTGGAATTTGTTTTGTTTTGTTTTATTTATTTATTTTTTTTCAGTTGACTTGATTTACTTAATGATTTATTTCCCATAATTAGGGACGGATTAAATAACTGATTTATATCTAGTGATTAGTGGCTAATTTAGCAGAGTAATTCAAGGCCTAGAATAGAGTATTTTCCTTTTCCTTTTCTCAATGTAAACATTATAAATATATTGTAAATATACCCAGTGAACTAAACTCAACTTGCATCTAGTTCCAATGTGTAAAACCCTCTCTTTTTCAAACATCTTGTTGTACCAAGCACTATCATTGGCGCATTCCCATTCAGCATCACAGTACTAGTCTAGTTTCTACCATAGACCCCTTAACTTACTTTAATATTTGGTCACATTTTGGCTCCCCTATTTCATCTCATGAATTTGAGTTGTTCACACTTTGGCTCCCCTGTTTTCATCTCATGAATTTGAGTTCTAATCTCAAACATCTTAACAGTGTTTCCCATGTTTGATTAGGTCTGGGCAACAACATCCCACATCTCTTTTGTTGTTGATGAGAAATTGTATGTTTGGCCAGTATGAGGTTCCATTGAGTTGATCAACCATGCCATAACCATGGAGTTTTCTGCCTCCCATGTGTGAAGTGTTGAAACATCATCTCATTCTCCTATTTGTGTGGTTTTACGGAATTAGTGAGTTATCCAAACTTCCATTTCCCATAAACAAACATCTTCACAAATTCATGAACAGATTGTTGAATCAAATGTTGAGGCTTAGTTCTTGTTGTCTGTTCTCTAGTAACTTCTAATGTGATCACACATAGAGTTTTAGAAGAGAGAAGATGCACAAAAAAAAAAAAAAAAAGGAATGATAGATGCAAGGTTCAAATCTCGGCCGAGACCGGTACGATTTGGTCAAGTTATATCTGCCTTGTCCATGTCTGATATGATACTGATAACCGAGTTCGATATTTTGTTGAATTGCCAAGCGGATCAGCCAACTGTGAGATCACTCTATAGTTTTGGGACAATTCAAGACTCCGAGATGTTGCAGAAACTTAGTGTTGAAGTCAGTGATGGTAGTGACACCTTTTCCTCTCAATCATGATGATGGCCCTTTGGTATTTGTGCTAACAAGGAGAGAAAAGCAATGGAGAGGAGAAGGACAAGGATGAAGATGGAGAAAAGTGGAAGGAGAGAGAGTAGTAACATGCCTTTGGGAGCTTCTTTGCTCTTCATCCATCGCATCTCATGAGGGGGGAAATGGGTATCATAGGGTAATGGGTAATTGCTATTGAAAGGGTCTTTGAGCTCAAATAGGCAAATGGAAGCCATGGGATGTTAGGTCATTGGGTTTTTATGAATAAATAAATAAACTATAGATGTTGATATTAAAAATAATATAAAATTAGATATGGGTATAAAAAATTGGATAGTGGAATAATATAAGAATTTAACTATTACTTAATAGCAATGTTAAATTAAATGTTATAATACTTTTAAAAATTATAATTAATTAACTTTAGTATAGATTGATTAAATAAAAAAATATTCTAAATATTATTATAGACTAATCCAAATGCCTATTTTAATATTGAAACAATATTGCACTAGTAAATGTTTATTTTATTATTTTTAGTGTGTATATATATATATATATATATATATTTTTATTTATTTAAATTTTCATAATTATTTTATATTTTTTTGAGTTTTAAATTAGTATACTTTTTGTATCACTCGATACCAAGACCAGTATGTCTTAGGACCTCCCGAGTTAATGACCGATATTGCGACTTTGAACCATGGATAAATGCCTAGGATCAAATGTTACTCTGATACCATGAAATTAGGTTGGGGAAAAACTTAATTTTTATTTATAGGAAAAATTATTGAATATGGCTGATACAAAATAAATAGGCCTTACAATGGTCCTGAATAGAAAACTAATTTAAAATAGGATATCACTATCCCTGATTTGTACGCCTGCCAACCAAACATATCACAACTAATTCTCCTAGAAAATAGCTCCAAAAACAGTCAAACATTTTTACACTTTTACCAAGAAGTAAATGTATTTTTGGGTATGCTGCTGGAAAGAGTGTTTAATACATATCAATAGTCTCTGATGTGCTTGAATCTCATGTGGCATTCTCACCCAGTTTTAACCTTTAATTAGAACTATCAATCTTTATTCCATGATTTTGTGGATGCAAGCCCAACCTTTTCATCATGAAAAAGGGGAAAATTTCTCAATGAGTGTACTAATTTATGTCTTCAGCTTACAGTTTTATGGAGATTGGTGGAGAAGATTCTGCTGCCAAAGTCATCAAGGTCTTCATCACTAGAAAAGAAATCCTCCTCACCAGGAGTGAAATGGTCCTTTGCCCCAGGTACAAATTTGCTAGCAGGTCTCACTGCAAAGTTTGACAGAGAGTCCAAGCAGAAGCTCAATGAATTTGCCAAAGAAATTAGGTCATTTGGAAGTGTTGACATGTCAGGTATGCTGGTTGGATAGATAAAGATAGAAGTAAATTGTCATTTGAGATCCTTCAGTACTTATACATGCTGCTGATTTTCCTAGACATGGTTGTGAGAACTTCCAAGGCTTCTTAATTTGTATGCGTGTGTATTTTTTGTCTTCCTTTATTTGTTTAACTTGCTCTAGTAGATAGCCTGTCAGTTAGACAATCTGGATATCTTATTTGTTCATGTTAGCTTGTTCACCAGTCATCTTGATCCTCAATTTTTCAATATCCGAAATATGGTTGATAAGATCCTCTTTTGCTTTCCTTTGCTATTTCTTTTGTCTTCTGAGAAAGATGAATACAATGTCACTATTTTGTGCCTGCATCATACTTTAAACTAGCATAAGAACTAATGGGTAAAAATGTAGTTTGACCCCACAAGTAATTTTGGCAGGACGAAATTTTGGAGATGAAGGACTCTTTTTTCTTGCTGAGAGCTTAGCCTACAATCAGGTTGGAGTTCATTTATTTATTTATTCAAGTAGCTGAACTTTACTAATTGGGATGAATGTTTGGTTGAGTTTAGTGGCTTCAAATGCTTCTATCCCTATAACCTCCACTTCAATACTTTTGTTGTTATTCACTTTTGTGTTGCCGTTAATTATTTATATTTTGTAGGTGACTATGCTTTCTTTATGATGAACCTTTTTTTTTAATCTACATTGGGAGAGTTTGGATGCAGTCACAGAGAACAAGTTTACTGAACATGTCTTCCCATGTGTCTTAGAATGCGGAGGAAGTGAGTTTTGCTGCTAATGGAATAACTGCAGCTGGATTGAAAGCCTTTGATGGTGTTCTTCAATCAAACATTGTGTTAAAGACCCTTGATCTTTCAGGGAACCCTATTGGGGATGAAGGAGCTAAGGTCTGCTCAGGTCCTCTGTTGTGAAACTTGAAATTTTTTGGATATTGTAAAAGTTAATTCCATTTTTTCTTATAGGAACATTGAAATTATATTTTATGAATCTCCAGAATGTACTTTGAGTTGAGTAATTGATAGTCCTCCTTTTGTGTCTAATGGAATCACATTTTCTTGGGATTTCACCGACTGATATGTATCTTCTAACATCAGTAGAATTTGGTAGCTTACCTGCTTGTAAGGTCTCTTGGAGTTGCTTCCGAAACCTGGAATCAATTCTGCCTTCATTGAGTGGAGAAGGGAGTGGTTTGTGGTTGTGGGAAGGGCTATTGCTGTTGTGTGGCCTACTTCCCTTTGACCAAAAAAGAAAAGTTTCTCAGCACCACTCTGTAACTCCTTGGTATGATGTAGTTATGAGGATCGTCTTGAGGATACATATGTAGCAATTTTGGCTACATCATGTAATATCCAACCTTATGTGAGGGTTCTTCATGGCCTTCAATTTTTTCACCTTTAGATTATTGCTAAGTATTTGTTAGATTCTGAAGGTTATTGCTACGTCTTTTTTCGATTCTGAAGTTTATATCTTATATACCTTGCCTTGCCGACAGTGCCTATGTGATATATTGATTGATAATGCTGGTATTCAAAAGCTTCAACTAAACAGTGCTGACCTGGGGGATGAGGTTAGTACTTTTTGCCTCAAAACTGGTAATCTACTAAATATGCTGTCTTTAGGTTTCCAATTTAGAACCAAAGGCCTCTTTAGTGGTGATGTGCCTTAAATTCTGTCCACTTTTCTATGTAGGGGGCAAAGGCTATTGCAGAGATGTTGAAGAAAAATTCAAGCTTGCGTATCGTTGAGCTTAACAACAATATGATTGATTATTCTGTATGCAGTTGATCTTACCATATACTAAGATTCTAGTTGTAACTGAGCCAACAGTCTCAGAATTAATTCTATTTGATTTTCATTTTGGAAATGGAGGTAGGGATTTACAAGTCTTGGTGGAGCGCTTCTTGAGAATAACACTATAAGAAATATTCATCTCAAGTGAGTAAAGTTCTTGTATTTGTTGTCCCTTTCCCCTCTTCTTTCCTTCTTCCCTGCTGCTCTAATGCAACTTCTCCCTTGTATTTGTTATTAACTTATGGGGGAATTAGCTTGATATGTCAACTGTTTGCAACAGTTTTAAAATAATTTTTTTTATCTATCAATGCTGTCTTTTTCACTTTTAATTTTAATTGTTTTTATATTTTGGTTCTAAATAACATTTTGTTGTTGATTAAGTGGCAACTATGGTGGTGCTCTGGGGGTTGCCGCTCTGGCGAAAGGGCTTGAAGCGAATAAGTCTTTGAGGGTACATTTCTCTTTCAATTCCACCTCTTTTTTTTTTCCTTCCTGTTTTTACTTGACAAGTTAATGACTGTTGAGATTGTTTTTGACTTTGAAGGGCATTTATGCGTTGTTTTAATTTGGTCTTCAAATCTAATATGGTAAAAATAACACAATGCACCTGAAAAAAAATAAAAATAAAATCAATCTAGAAGACTCATTAAAACTATTAGTGTATAATAAACCTATGAAGCAAAGCTCTTGAGGCCAGGTTCAAGTGGCAGGAGTTTGAGGTGAGATTATGGAAGGTTCCAGATTTGAGTCCTAGTAGAGACAACAAAATGGTGCTCTTTACAAGCCGAGGTTATCCCATTGGGGGAAAGTGCAGGAAATATTTCATGTCACTATTTGCATTTTATGGGAGGAGTTTTGGCATAGAACGAGTATTTCCATGGGAAATGGTTTTTATACCAGTTTTCCAATTGATAGTTGGTGTGGTGAGGGTCCTCTAAGTGAGCATTTTCCGACTTGTTGATATTCGCTTCCCACAAGATCTTTTGTTGCAGGGTTGTGGTAGTGGAGGTCTCATAATTGGGGGTGTTGGCTTAATAGCAAGCTTCCTTTAGTGCAACCATGCTGCAGCCCTACAAGGGATGGGGGAGAATAGGCTGGTTTGGCAGAGCTTGCAGGAGGGATACTTTTCTGTAAGGTTGTTTTACTCATGTTTGTCTTCTGGGACTGGTTGCTCTTCTCATATTGCTGCTAAGGGAATGTTGAACTCCTGCATTCCCCTAGAATCCTTGATGTTACTTCTTTACTTAGAAGGCAGTGTAGAAAAGATCCTTTCAGTGGGCTATCTCATGTGTAGTGATCAGTTGCCTATGTATGGTTCAGGAGTTGGCGAACCACATTCTTAGCTGCTGCGATAAATCTCATTTGCTTTGTGGTCTTATGCTCTCATTGTTTGGGTTTCACTAGGTATTTAGTTGGTCAATGAAAGAGCTACTGTTGGGATGACACAGCAAAGTGGTGGGAAAGTGGAGCAAGATGGTTTAGAAAATGGTCCTGCTCTGTTTATTTTGGTGTATGCAAATAAGTTAGAAGGGCTTTACTGGCTTTAGCCCTTGTCAGTTCCTTCATGTTTTACTTTTCTTGTTAGGCTTTTGGCACTTTGTGTATACTTCTTTTGTACTTGGGTTGGGTGTCTCTCTGGCAGATGCTCTTTAATATATTTCTTTGTCTATTAAAAAAAAATATTTCTTTTTGGGAGATGCAGTTTAAGCTTCAACTTCAGGTTAAACTTGGGTTGATCATAGGTGCAAATATTTTTTGGCCATTATGGTTTGCGAGATCAACTTATTGAATTTTACTTAATAAAAAAAATGGAAATAATTCTTGGCATTCATGAAATTTGCAGAGGTTGGATCAACATAATGAGCGAATATGTCCATTTCACTATCTTTGCTTCTAAAATATACATGAAAGCCTGAGCTTGGTCAAGTAGAATCCTATTCCAGTTTAGACCATCAGTCAGTGTGAGACTAAGAGGGCCTGATCCAGCACTGTAGAAATTGTTTCTTTGCTGTAAAATGATATGAGAGGTTAAAGATGATAAAAGAAAAGGAAAGAAAAGAAAAGAAAAGATGTATCTTTAGCAGTCACACAAGGTTCTTAGGCAATCACACTTGGTTTTCTAAGCATCACATTGAAGATGAAGGTAATCACACTCTCAAGAAGAGAATGATAGATGATGCTGAAACTTTTATTAAAATTCTTGTTCTCTACTTTTCAAGACTACTTCGGTATATAGACTTTTATGATTTTCTTTCTTATTTCTTAATTCCTAATCTTTCCTTGCAAGAATAGGAAAAGAGGTAAGAAAAGAATATTATTTAGAAGCTACAAGAAATAGAAACTTCCTTATATAATATTAAGAGCTAGAAGAAATGGAAACTTGACAAAAGTCAGTGACTCCTTAAAATAGAAACTTAACAAGAGACTCATCTAAACCTAAACTGATTATTGTAAGTTTGAAGAGAAACTTAAACCATCATTAGTGTCCTAAGTTAAGGCTCAGGTGTTGGACCCAGCCTTTCCCCTTCTAATTGGCACCTAATATTTTGATCAAATGCTATCTTAATCTTACTAAGAAAGGTTGAATAATCCATTTATTGTCTTCTATGTGCACCTATCATGGAATGGCTCTACTGCACATCAGGGCTTGTAATAGGTAAACACAATGTTCTTTTTGTATGGCTATGAGATTTATAGCTAGATTGTATGTTCAGGAACTTCATTTACATGGAAATTCTATTGGAGATGAAGGAGTCCGTGTTTTGATGTCTGGATTATCTTCACATAAAGGTTTGTTTTTTCTATACTAATGTTGTTTCAGTTATCAGATTTGTATGCTTCTTGACCTGCATGTCCATGTGTTGCAGTTAATCTGACATGCATAGTTACTCCTCAGGAAAACTTACACTTCTAGACATTGGCAACAATGAAATTAGCTCCAGAGGTGCTTTTCACGTTGCTGAATATATCAAGAAAGCCAAGAGTTTGCTATGGTTGAATCTTTACATGAATGACATTGGAGATGAGGTGTTGACATTTTTCAGTCACTTCAATAATACAGTTTATGCAGTTATTAATTACATCAAGTTCTATGTTTCTGCTTTTAATAACTTTAGTAGAGTTTTTTAATTCTACTCAGGCAAGGATCAATATCAACATTACTTGTTGTTTTTCTGTTGGAAGGTTTTTGCAATGAATTATGCTGCAATCTTTCATCTATTCTCATGATTTTGATCTTGCTGGTTTTTTAATAACTTGAAGATGAGAAAGTAACAATGGCTCACAATGGTAACAGAAATGTTAGCTTCATTGGATTTCATAATATTCGATTGTTTAATTTGTATCTAACAACTATTCAAGGATTTTAGTATCAATTATCAAATAAAGTACCAATTCATGGTATTTATCCCATCTTAGTTGTTGTATTTGGTTGCCAAAAAAATAGAGAAAGAAAAGGGAATTCATAGTCTTAAAATGGAAATTAAAAATCTGAGTGGTAACTGGTCATAATATTTGCAGCATCCAAAAACTCAAAAGTAAATGGAAGAAAATAATCTAAATAATTTCTCAAAGTAGGAATTTGTGGATGGATTGTCAATGTTCTAAAAGACAGTTTGAGCTAAACAGTTATGTGAGTTGTGTATTGATCCTTAACTCCTGAAATGTATCAGGGAGCGGAAAAAATCGCAGATGCTTTGAAGGAAAACCGCTCAATAGCAACTATAGACCTGGTGAGAAGTCCATGCTTGTTTGTAATCTGTTCTTATACATGTGTCAGTTCTTAGAGAGGATTTTAGACAAATGATTTGTTAAGATGGTGTATGATGGTAATTTTTACAGGGGGGAAATAACATCCATGCAAAGGGTGTGAGTAAAATAGCTGGAGTATTGAAAGACAATACAGTCATTACAACTGTGAGTTCTCCATTTTTATTTTTATGTATTTTAGTTTTTTCCTTTTCGGGTTAATGACAACAGATCCTCTCTCTCTCTCTTTTTCTCTCTCTCAGTTGGAATTAGGTTATAATCCCATAGGGCCTGAAGGAGCAAAGGCTTTATCTGAAGTTCTGAAGTTTCATGGGAAGATCAAAACCCTGAAGCTTGGTTGGTGTCAGGTAATCTAGATGATGCGGATTGGTTAAAGTCCTAAAGCTTGACCATTTCTTTGATAGTGAATAATGGAAATATCTTGCAGATTGGAGCAAAGGGTGCAGAGTTCATTGCAGATACTTTAAAGTATAACACTACCATTTCAACTCTGGACTTGCGGGCAAATGGGCTTAGAGATGAAGTAAGTTCTTGTAGATAGTGTCGATGTCATTATGAAATCTGGATCATTTGAGTTAATCGTACGTTACTTATTTGTCCTTGCATTACATTTATTTGCAGGGTGCAGTCTGTCTAGCTCGCAGCATGAAAGTTGTTAATGAGGCTTTAGCTTCACTTGATTTAGGGTTTAATGAAATAAGAGTATGGGCTTTGGTTTTCTTGAAATTCTTTTTCACAAGACAGTAGCGCATTGCAGCAGCATCTCACTGTAATTTTGTGAACAGGATGAAGGGGCATTTGCCATTGCTCAAGCACTCAAGGCTAATGAAGATGTGGCAGTCACGTCTCTAAACCTTGCGAGCAACTTCCTCACAAAATTTGGACAAGTAAATTCCTTTTCTGTTTTGTTTTTCCTGTTTGTAGTGCATATAGCTATATATAACAAACTTTAACTTCCATGCAGAGTGCTCTGACAGATGCAAGAGATCATGTATATGAAATGAGTGAAAAGGAAGTCAACATTTTTTTCTAGATGACTTCACTCAAGAAGTAGATATTTTTGTGTTAATATATTAGGACAAGACCATACTTGGTTCATCCTACTTGCGGCAAGGATTGGTAAGAACTTCATATTCTTGGTTCAAATTCCTGAGTTCAACCCACATCCATTGTTTAAAGAAATGTTGGAAATTTTGACGTTGAGGAATTATAGTTAGCTTCATCACTTCCTTCGGCCTTTTATTTTATTTTTAATTTTTTGTGCTTTTTCTGTTTTGTTTCATGACCTAGATAGAGAATTTTAAATTAGTACAGGCTTAATTCTGTCATAATTTTGATGATATAATCAAGTGACAATGGTCTTTACTAGTCATGTTTGTGCAATTTAGCATTGTCTGCTAATAGCATTGCTGCTTCTTTAGTTTACAGTATCAATCTCTTAGGTAATGGATATGATCTTCCTAGCCTTATGGTGTTCTCTCATGTTGGGGCTTTATGTTTGGTTTGACGGTTCTAAAATTGTGTGAATGTTGGCAAGAGTTGGTGGCTTGGTGCAAGTTTGAGAATGCAAAGAGTGAACCTTTGGAAGAGTAGCACTTCTTAAACCTTATATGAGTGGCAGTCCAGTAAGCCACAATGATGATTATAGATTATTTGGTAGCTGAGGAACACGCATTCCAATAACAATATTTAAGATATTGCAACAAATTCAAGATATATTTGGGCACCTCATAGGGATGGCCTATGTTACTTTACCGGATTATTATGTTATGAGATGAATTAGGAAAGTTATGTAGGCAAAAGTACATGATGCATCCTTTTGGTCGGACCGAGAGAGCTGAATCTGGAATTTCCAGCAGAGGATAGATGCTTACTTGACATTTGGTATGTAAAATGATTCTTTTAGCTACATTTATACAAAGTTTGATTCAAATTGAGGCAAGTGAAATCATCAAATATATTCAAGCTTATCCAATTAAGATATGCCCGTTTTATGTACATTGAACCAAGCAATATGCCTTATTCTGAGATTGCTAGTCTGGATTGGGTCATGCTGGGAGTGACAATGGGGGACCAAAAGTGGCCACCGACACCCTCGCTCTGACCATAAAATCATGAATATTAAATGTGACTCCGACACTTAATATCATTAAATTATGAGTGTTAAAGTATAATAATTTATTGGCCGGCCTTAAAGAGTTTGGGTGTAAGAAGTTAGAAGTTAAAACTGAAAGGTTGAAATAATATTTACTCGTCTGAAACAAAACAGAAAAGGAAAAAGGAAAATGTTTTTTTTTTTTTAATAAAGGCTTGCATTTCATTTGTTGTGAAAATCAAACTTCAACTCTTCGACTTTTGTGTTGGATTGTACGGCGAATGATGTAATAGGTGAAAGAATTTTATTATTTAATAATGGAGAAGCGAAATCCGAAGTGAGCAGTGAGTAACGAGGAGCGTACATATTGAAGTGACACGTTACAATGGAAATGGATTTGTGAATAAAGGTGCTAGCAGGCTCCAGCTCAACACCACTAGTGGTAGCAGGAGTGAGAGAGCGTGACGCGGTCTCTGCAGTCATGGGATTGCTGCCTTTCCCGCATCCACCTTTTTTTTTTTTTTCATTTTAACCGGAAGGAAGAGGACGGTGCTGCGAGTTCCGTGTCACCCTTTCCCTATATTTCCATATCCATCCAACTCTACTCCAGCTGTCTTCTCTGGAAACTCCCGCCGCTTCCACATTAAAACGAAGTAGCTTACAAAAGCCCAAATCATATCTACTCCCAATCTCATATACCCCTGCCTTAAAATGCATTTTGACAAACACCTTATCTACATTTTGGATTTAAAACGACCTCTTCTCTGACATGGCCCATCGCATGTACTCCCAACGTAAGGATGGGCTTCTTCGTCTCTTTTTGTCTACAATATTCGGCCCATTGCCACTTTTTGATTGTAATAATAACTTTAAATAGTTGTTAATTTTAAGGATAGAGCCTCGGGGCCTGGTGCCACTAATTTCCTCCTCCTTTTATTTATTTTATTTATTTTTTTTCCGGCCCTCTTCCTTTGGTTTTTTTAAAATTGGCATAAGGTAGGTAGACATCGGTCTCGTTTAGGATAACTTTTTCTATTTTACGTTAATTAGAAGATAAAATTAATATCAAATTATATTTTTTTTAAAACAATATTGATATTATGATTTTTTTTAAATATGAAATAAATTTTTATATAAATTAAAATAAAGATTTTATAAAAAATAATATTTATCTAATTTTTATATTAAATTATTTTTAAAATTGTAATGTTTTTGAATAAAATTAATTAAACAGAAAACATGGGCAATTTTGGAATTAGATTATAAATGAAAAGGCTATAAAAAGGCAGTGAAGGGGAACGGTGGGTGAAGTGTGGCAGCAGCTGGTAGTGAGTGTTAGAAGCAATGGGTATACGTGTGCTTCTTCTCGTGACTATTCTGCTCTTCTGCATTGCTGAGGTATTCCTTTGGATTCAAAAATGTGTTTTCCGGATCGCAGTTTATTGATTTTTTCTGACTTTGCACTTGATCATGTATCTGGGTGCATGCAGGCTTCATCTGATAATAAGATATTCGAACATCAACATAATCAGGTTCACCACCACAACCACTGCCGCCTCCATCTCTCTTTCCTTCTTCCTTTCTCACTCGTCCTCTATTTATTTAACTTTGTGTTTTCTTTGTTATCTCACCTTTCAGGTGGTCAAAGGATCAGCTGGCAGGAGGCTTCTGCCTTTCTTGGGTATTTTTCTTTCTTCTTTAAATCATTTTTTGGGTAGAGCTATGAGTTTCTCTTAGGTGGAGAAAGACGTATTAATTTGGTTGGGTATGTAAAAATGGCAGACTGTGGAGGGCTGTGCAAGGAGAGGTGCAGTTTGCACTCAAGACCGAACGTTTGCACCAGAGCATGTGGGACATGCTGTGTTAGGTGCAAATGCGTTCCTCCAGGCACCTATGGAAACAGAGAAATGTGTGGGACTTGCTACACCGAGATGACCACCCACGGCAACAAGCCCAAGTGCCCTTAGGCCTTCGCTTCATGGAACGGCCGACACCCCATAACTTAAGTATAATAGATGGTAGTTTTTGTGTAATATGTGTGTTTGTTGTTGGGATAGTTTAAGGCTACAAGTGGGTGGGTTTGAGTTCTATATTATGTTATTATAGTAAGCTAATTAATGAAAACATCTCTCCTTCAAAGTGCTCTTCAATGATAGTTTCAGACATAATTTCAGCCCATGATGCCACTGAGCCAACATGTCGGCTGATAATGCACATCAGTATAATCTCAGGCTAGCCCAAACTTCTTAACTGCCTGCGTCTGAAACCTGCAATTCATCCTCATTTCAAGCAAAGCAATGGGCTTGGACTAGCTAGCCCAAGCAGTTGATAAAGAAATGGTTTCCCTGCAAGGATGATAGACAACTTTCTATGTGATAAGCTGCTCTCCATTATGTAGGCGTATTTTAAAGTTGTGGGAGCAAAAGCCAAAAGACACTGATTTAAATTAACCTACTGGCTTGATAAGTGAACATGACGGAGCAACTTAATGTTCAAAAGTGTCAATTTAATCCTATTGGAAGAATTAGTCATCGTCCCTTGATATTCTAATTCTTCTAGATAGAGTAGTGTGCCAGAGAGATTTCTCTCATATCCTCTTTTTTTTTTTTTTTTTTTTTTTTTGAGCGACTAGGCATATTGACCCTTTATATTAGGAGTGCAAAAAGGTATGGTTCAATGGGTTTTTGGAGAAAATATTAGTTGAACAAACATATTTGATTTGAATAATTGGCTACATGTGAGTTAATTTATGCCCTAAGTCTAATTCATTTTAAAAAGTAATTAAAACCAATTTGGGTTTAAAATTTGAAATACATTTAAAATTTTTATCCCAAAATTAATGAATTTATTTAAAAATTGTTTTAATAATAATGAATTATTTTAATAGAGTGTAAAATATATAGAATAATAAATATAAAACAACCAAATATTAAACAATTTTAAATCACAAGAGATGAAAGTTTTAAAATGTCGGTTTAGTTCTATTTTGACAAGGAAATAGAAAACTTAACTGATAAAATTGATTTTTAAAATTTTCAAATCAAATTGATCTTTATGGTTATTTAAAATTGAATCAATTTTGATCAATTTTGGTTAATTGGATCCGTTATTTGAGTTGTTTGGTTTTCACTTACATCCTTACTTGACATAACCTAGGTTCCTTTCTATACTTGGACTCAAGATTTTTAAATCACCAAACTAGCACCAAAATGAAGATTAGGAAAAGAGGAATAGTAAATCATAGGCAATCAAATTAGTTAGGAAAATAAGAGTGCATTTGGTAGAGATTTCAAGAAGTATTTTTAGTCTTTCTAATATTTGAAAAATAAAAATTTTCAAGTATTAGAAATGCCAATATATATATATATATATATATTTAAAAAAAAAAACCAAATGCACTCTAAGTCAATTTATTGGGAACTTTCCTGGGCAGGTTCATTGTTAATTGGAATTACAAGGGTCGATCAATATCCAATAGAAGGATTTACATTAATTAAGTAGGAAAATTACAATAAGAATACTAAATAACACTTATTAGACCACATTACATAGGACTATTCCCCAAAGGTATTAAACCTAATGCAACATGTTAGATGTTATCTTTAAGTATCCCCACTTTTAAACTACACAATAACCTTTAGAGCCAATCATTATGACATTCACTTCATGGCTATATAGTATATCATTTATTTGTTGGTTTACTTGCCACTCCCCATTTATATATGTGTTGGATATTGCAACTATGGTGGTTCACTAGAATGTTACACGAACCATGTTAGTGGAAGCAAGTAATAAATATTGAAACTAAAATATATGATAACATTTAATAAAAAACCATATTATCCAAGTTATGGTCCTCTAATTAACACTAATACGTTTAGTTAGTTTAGATGAAAAAGATGAATTATTTGTTAAGATTACATAAAACCCTAATTAAAATAAATGAGAATAATGTGAGATAATTAGATTAAGAGAAACACTAAGAGGAGAGGGGATGGTGAATCGGGTATTTAAATTTTTATTGAAAATGATTAATTAAATGCAAAAGACAAGTAATAAATAAATAGTATAATAAATGAGTAAAAAGTAGAGAGAATAAATATGCAAACTCTTTATATAATAGTTCTACAACTTGCCTACATTCTCTTTCCTCAAGGTCCTAACCAAATGAGGGTTCCACTATTCAAACCTTCTAACACAAGCTTTCAAGCTTTATAATTGGATTCATCAGCTTTAATGGACATTACAATCCCTTCAAGTATTCCATTAAGTTAAAGTCTTTTCACTATATATAAAAAAAAAGAATAAGTAGGAGAGGTTTTAATGCTTCCAATCCTAGAACAAATGTAACTCACAATACACAATAACTTAGGATGAATATCAAAGGTGTACTAAAGGAATTTGCAAGTTTGAATTCAATGCACTTAAATGTAGAACTTTGAAAGAGAGAAAGTAAGTGTATTTCAATTCATTGTTCGTGCTCTATTATTAATAAATGCAATGAAGCTCTCCAATTTATAGAAAACAACATTAGACACCAAAAACCATAAAAAGTGTCGACCGATAGAACTTTGGCTCTATTCATAGATTAGTTGTTGGTGCATTTAATGCATTACAAGTGACTGTTAGCATTTTTTAAGTTCAATTAACCTTAATTAGGAAAGCCAAAACCTCAACCAATGATATACTAGCTACTAGAACACAACAAAAATTGTGCATCCTCAACTAGTCCTTGAATGGGCGAGCCCACCTAGTTGAATTGGTTCCCCAACTAATTTGATCAGTTTAGGACACCCATGATTGGTTGCAAAAAAGAAAAAAAAAACTTTTGATTTTTTATTCAGCACTTGAAGTAACTTATATAACACCTTTAAAAACCTTTATAAGCTAGTTTAGAAAGAATTATACCTAATATTTTGAATTAAAATACATATTCACCCAATTTCATGATAAAATAAGCAAGGATGAGGAAAACAATTTTTAAGTGTATGAAAAATGACTTTAGACTTGAGTGCACCAAATAAAACTATCTTATAGATTTCCTAGATGCTTTAAATCTTCAAGAAATCCATATCTTCATGTCATTTGATTTTCTTCCAAGGTTGCTTGTGTTTTTGTTTGGATTTTTCATTAGAGCTTGAAAACTTCATTTGATTTAAACTCGTTAGTGTAATTAAACTTGTTTTGTAATCATCAAAACATGATTAAGAGAACTCTTGGGCTAATAGATAAAAATATGAAAAGAAAAGATTTTCTAAATATTTAGTAAATTAATAAAAAATAAAAAAGAAGTATCAAGAGGTTTCACAATCTATAGCTAAATCCTTAGAAAGAAGAAAACATTATAAAATTTAGAGTTTATGATCAAGGTTATTAGAGATCAAATTAGATTTGAAGATCAATATTGCATCCAAAACTTAGATTTTTTTACTTTAGACCACATATTTCTTAAACCTATTAAATCCATTGGTTAATTTAGTTTTCAATTTTAAACATTCATAACTCATATCTATTTTATAGATTCAACTATAAATTCATTAGTAGAAGATCAAATCAAGTTAACTTGTGATTGAGGTCTTTCTAAGAATTACTAGTACTTAAATAAAAATCCTTTTTACCTTATATAAAGTGAACTAACACAGAGAAATCCTTTGTGTTTTAAGAAGAATTACAAAAGTGTTTCAGATAATCATACATGTAGTTATGCTCTAATTTACACATTCACCAACTTTTCAAAGAATTTTGATTATGCAACTTTGAGTAAGAAATGATTATGCATTGTAAGGCTTTGCTCAACACTGCATTTATGTGAGATTCACAACTTTGCTCAATTTTCCCTTCCTTAAGCATGATTACTTATAAGCTACCTTATTCAAGCATGACTATGCATAAGCAACCTCCTTTAGTTGTGATTATGCATAAGTGAACGTAAGGTTGCTTAGACATGACACACTTTTACCTTTACTTTGCTCTTTCTTAATTGGCTTCCTTCCTGGATGATGTGTATTCGAATTACATCATTTTCTTCAATACTTCATCAATTTATTATGTCATATCTCCACTTCACTTCGACATCTTTGAAGGCACATACACAAATAGTTCACCTTCTTAAATCCTTAAATGACACTACTGATGTGTCAACAATCCTTCTTACATGCTTCATAAACTTGTCAAAAAAATGTGAAAACACTTTCAAATAAAATAAAATGTATAAAAAAAATAAAAAAATCAGGACAAGGCTCAGCCTATCTTACTATAGCACAAAAAGTGGTACTAACCTTCTTACTATCAAGTGTTTTTCTCATTATCTAAACTATCAAGAAGTAATGACCCTCATTCCTCTCATAGCCTTCAATGAAAGGCTTCAATCTTTGCCTAATTATCTTGAATGTTTAGTTATTTTGAAGATTAAATACCTCTATAGCTTCACTTGGAAACACTTACTTCAGAATGAGAGTTCCATGCCATTTACCTAACTTTCCAAGAAATAAATGCAATATGGAAGTGTAAAGAAGTACTTTTTGTTTAGGGAAATGGTTGTCTTTCAAAATACATTTTTCATGGAAATTTTGAATTATAGAAAGTATCATTCCTTAGCTCATCCAATTCATTTAATTCTAACCTGCTTTGTTCAAGTCAAAGTCTTTTTTTTTTTGCCCAATATGCTTTGTGTTCTTACTCTAATAGCAAGTGGTAGAATCTTCCATATAAGCAATCTTGTATGTCCATACTGCATCAAACAAGTATTAAGGGACCAATCTCTTCTTGAGGTGTTTGCTACATTTTCAAGTATTCCCTTTATCTCTTTGTTAGCTAGTTTAGGTTGCCACTTTGTGATTCATATGGAGTTTCATATAAATGCCCAAAATTTTATTCTTTACACAAGATCCCTATATGGGAAGCACTACCATTACTTTATTCCAAGATGTAGAACTCTTAAAATTCTTTTAAGGAGACTCTTGGAAGACCCTTTGATAGAAATATAGGGTGTCAGTTGTTGGTATCTTACATTTAAGCAACAAAAGCAATACGAAATTTTCAAATATTGACATTTAGGGTTAAAATACTAATCTTTAGGTTTGGATGTTCCCAAACCTTAAGTTCAAGTGTTGAAAAATCAAATCAATGTCATCGGAAAACTCGTAGATCCAAGATCTTTTGCTTGATGATTTTTCCTTGATCTTAGTACACTTTCAGTGGGGGAGAAGAAATAGTGGAGGCTATAACTCTTTTTCTCTTTAGAGGTAGAAGACAACTCTATGAAAAAACAATGGAAACCCTAACCCTTAAGAGGATATTTATAGGCTTTCCCAATGGGTTAAGCTATTTGAGTCTAGTAAAGACTAGAATCACTTAATCTAGCTTAAATTAGGTCCTAATTGATTAATAAATTCAATGGAGTTTACTAGTTAATCAATTAGCCCAATCCACAAACATTGGTTACTTACCCTTGTGTAATTTTGAATAATTACTAAAACACCGTTATGCATAAAATTGAATTTAAAGCCAATCTTACCCTCATAAATCATGCCAACAAAGTACATGAATCCAAACAAGAACCATTAGGACCCATAGGAGTATTGGCTCCCTCATAATTCAATTTTGAAGTTGATTCAACATCCTATTACAAAGAATCAACTGAACTCCAACATCTTATGTAAGTAACGACGAGACACCATGTGCTTAAGTTTGTGATTTACTATTCATTGCATTCAATCTTTTTATGAATTGGTGTCCATATTCTAACAAGGTGAAAGTTATCAGTCTTTCAAGATTACCTTTACTATTCTTGAGTTACAAATCCTTATATTATGTGTTCAATTGACATGTCTTAGCTTTTTAGGAGCTAATGCCAAATTCCACTTAAGGAATTATTATGACCATAGTTTTCACAAATACATCTTCTTAAGATCACCCAAAGGAACACTCAATCTCAATCTCATGAGATATCATAATGTTTTTATTGAGAATACCTATTGCTATTGGCTTCCATCAAAAGTGACCAAATTCATATGGAATATATGATTAGCTTATGATCTCACTTGTAGGTTAAAGTCATTGATAACTTTAGCATAAATTCAATATTCTCTCAAGGTTGAAAAATAACATTATGAAGTAGTTTGGTGAGGTCATGATTATTTGATAGCTTTAAGTCATGACTCATCGTAGGTCTTGTCTAATGCATAAGCATACACACTAATGTACTCATCATTGGAAATTATCTTGATAGCTAAGACCATACATTCCTCCAATTAGAAGGTGATGCATTATTGCCTCTAATGGGTTGCTTAGACTCACAAATCGGTTGTGAATAAGTCATTTATTTTCAAGGAACCCATCACTTAAATTTTCCATACAACTCCTAATACACTCAAATCATGTACAATGTAAAAAATGTTAGGTGAGAATGCTCATAAAGTGTAATGCCTGGAACAAGGATAGATAAAAGTGAAATTGGAATATCATTAAATATGAATTTCAAATTTGTTATATCATGCTATGCTTATAAGGGCTTTATCCTAATATTAGTAACATTAATGTATTAACTTCAGCACCAAGTCAAAGTACTGTGTTGAAGATGTGAACTAGAATAGGTGTTAACCTATATAAGTCTCTTCTATAGAAGGTAACATCTCATTCAAGAAAATTTGTGTACACTTCTTTTAGATTTAATGAATTTAATTTGCAATTGATAAACCCATAATTTTTTATTTACAAAAGTCGTGATCAAGATTCTATAGATAATATATATATATATATATATATATATATATATAATGTGTCATTATGCATATCATTATTAGTTTTCTTGTATTTCTTACATTCATGGATGCCATTGAATTGATTTATCTAATCAATTAATTAAGTTTTAAGAAAGTTAAGCTTGGGACTATAAAAATGAGATTAAAAAAGCTTTGGTGTGGCATCTCAAACTAGCTTTAACTTTAGATTGTTTTCATTTTGATGGTTTTTAGACAAGAATTCTCTCTTTTAGATTGGATGGATGTGCTTTTTAGGATGTTCTAGACATTTTGTTGATGGATGTACATTTTGAGATATTCTCTTGTTAGTTGCACTTTCAATTTACTTAGATGGATGTGCTTTGATGCTTATATTTCTTGGGTTGACGGATTCGCTATGCTGCATATGTTGCTTTGCGATCATTTTGTTGAGTCTTGGATGGATATTATGATGATTTATTGTTTTGTCTTAAAATCATATTCATTCTTCTATGTTGCATATGTTGCTTTGCGATCATTTTGTTGAGTCTTGGATGGATATTATGATGATTATTCCTTTGTCTTAAAATGATATTCAATCTTATGTTTTTGGTTATTTCAACACACTTACCATTGTTCATTTTTGTGACAAGAAGGAGAATATATACATCTTGGAGAAGAGATATACGTTTTTTTTTTTTTATGTTTTTTTTTTCCTTACACACTTTGTGTTTCTGATGACCGGAAATTGGGTTATTTGTGTCATTTATGTCCAAATGTGTTTTTGGTGAAGAAAAGGTTGAGTTAGATAAAAAGAGCTTAGGTTTGAGAGCTTGGAGGATTTATTGTAATATTTTATTTTGTCCCAACAAAATTTTCAAAAGAGGAGATTATTGATACACTAATATAGATTAGTAATTTTGTTATACTAATTTGGAGTTGCCTACTTCAAATGGGACTTATCCATAAAAAAAACAAGTTAAAAACTTTCAAGATGAAGGTACATGTAAGGTAAATTTTAGGTTTTGAATTTTAGTTAGAATAATAATAGTTACATTTAATTTTGAATCGAGGCCAAGCTAAAAAGTGAGTTAGGGAAGCTTGAACATGGATTGATTTGCTTGAGTAAACCAAAAATGCAAAAAAAGAAAAAAAAAAGAAAACTTTTGTTAGATGCTCAAGCGTCAAATGAGGGATGCTCAAGCACCCCTTGGAAGACACTCAAGTGACTTACAAATTCCTCCCCAAAAAGTTAGTTTAAAATTTTCATTTTCTTTTTGGAAAAATATGGTTTCTTAATTAAATACAACCAACAAACCTAGAATTTAATATAAATACCTAAAACATTGTTGTTACTCTACTCTAACATCTAAAACTCTCAAAATTCTTTTAAGAAGACTCTTGAAAGTTCTTTGGGTAGAAAGACAGTGTTGATGACATCAATCCACTAGTTTTAGTACAAAGTCAAGTGTTGGGTTGAAGACTTAAAGTAGTATAGGTGTTAGCCCATATAAATCTCTTATGAGAAGGTAACATTTCACTAAGGTAAAACTATATAAACTTCTTTTAGGTTTAATGAATTTAATTTACGATCAATAGACCCATAATTTTGTATTTACAAAAATCTTGACTAAGATTTTATAGATAATTTTCATGTATAATTTACAAAAATTTTGTATTTCATGAATTGAATTTACATAATTAAAGAATTATGTTACGTTTGATTGAGGATAGGATATGATATGCATATCCTAGGATATCATATCCCATTATATATGAAATGTATATCCTATGATATGATTTCCATTAGGATATGATATCCTTGGATATTATATCCAATAAACATGATATTCTAAAGTAGTATATCCAACAGAATTAAGGATGGCAACGAGGCGAGTTTTTTCGGGTACCCGCCCCGTCTCGCCCCTAATGGGACGGGGTTTAAATTTAATAAACGGGTTTTAAATGGGTATGAGATTTTTCTTTTTTAAACTCGAGCCGGGTTCGAGGCGGGTTCGGGTATTGCCCTATCCCGCCCCGCTCTGCTCTGTTTACATATAAAATTAAATTTAATTTAAATTTTAAAATTAATTTAATTTAAAATTTTATTTTACTATTTTTAATATATAGATAATAATAAAAATTTAATAAAATAAGTTATAAAAAATATAATAATTTTATTATTTATAAAATATATTTATTTTAATGTAATTAAAAATTTTAAAAGTAATTTAAAAAAAAAAAAAAAAAAAAAAAAAAAAAAAGCTAAACGGGGTGGGGCGGGGATGAGAATTATTTTTAATAAACGGGGCGGGGTTGGGATGGGGGCGACCCGTCCCGAACCCACCTTGTTGTCATTCCTAAACAGAATATGTTATGTTATGTTTATATTTAATTTTGTGAAATGAATAAAAAAATAATATAAAATATATATATATATATATATATATATATATATATATATATATATATATATATATATATATATATATATAAAATGAAAATTATATTACATTTCAATATTTTCTATTTAAAAAAATGAAATTTATCTTACATTTAACAATATTCATGATTAAAATATTTAAATTTATAAAATAATTTGTTTATAATGTTATTCAATATATATATATATATATATATATATGTGTGTGTGTGTGTGTGTGTGTGTGTATTAAATTATGCATATATTAATATTTTTTATAAATATATTTTTAGTTTTTTAATCATAAATTTAATTTTATAATAAAAAAATTATTTTATAAAATAAGTAATATAAAAAATTTAAAATTGATAAAAAAAAAAAATTAAATTTATGATACATAAGATATGGATATTCACATCTTAGTATAGATTCACATACTTCATGTAGAAATGATATAAAAAAAAAAGGTAGATAATATATCAAACCACTTATTTTATTTTATGTTTGGATGAATATAAAATATGATAAGTGATTGAATAACTTATTATATCTCATCAATGATAAACATGAGATATAATATAATATCCCTTCTTTAATATTATCTTATGTTATATTCAGTTAACCAAACATAGCCTCGAGGTTTAAGAAAGTTAAACTCAAGATTTTATAAATGAGTTTAAAATTTGATTTACTTATCCATGCCTTATGTATATATAGATTTTCGTACTAAGAGTTAATGGTGTTCAATAAAACTAGTTACTTAAGTATTGATGTTCTTTGGTAAAGTTAACTTAAAATTTATTCCAAATTATTAATTTAACATATTTACCTCCATTAATTTTAACTAATATTTATACTTTCACTAATCTTAAGCAAAAAATTTATTTGTTAAATATCCATATTTAAAGTATTACAAATGTACGTATAAAATAACTACAAAAATATTTACTATAAAAATTGATTAGTAAATGTAAAATCATGGTTGTAGAATATATTCTTCTTGACTTAGACAAATAGAATAAAAGAGATTTGAGATTAAGAATAAATTTCTTATTTGAACTTAATATTTAAAGTTGTTTTTACTTTAATTCATGATATTAAGTTATGTTATCAAACATTAATTTATCTAATGACATAAATTAAGTTATTAAGTTATGTTAAATTATTAAATTGAGTTACCAAATAGTTGTTACTGTCAGTCCAATTCGATGAACATTAGATATAATGCTTTATTATCTCTTTGTAAGGATTCCTAAAGACAAAAATTGCAATTTTGTACTATGACCTAAAACCCAAATAAGAAATTCATTAGGAGCCTACATAATTTTGTACTAGTTCTTAATTATATTAATAGGGAAATGATGATTGCATCCTTTATAGTAAAGGTTAGTATGAACTCAATCATTCATTCAAAATATATTATCCTTGATAAGAACTAAACACTTCTAATAATTTTTTGTTGGCTATATAAACAAAGTGTTAACAACAAAAAAGTTGCTTTATGAACAAAGTGTTAAAAGAATGAGAGAGAGAGAGAAAAAAAAGGATAGATAATGATATTATAGCTAAAATTTGTAAATAAAAGTAACCAACTTGGGACACATACTTTGCCTCCGTTCACATCCGTTCTCATTGCTTTGACATGAACATCTCTACTAGTACAAATGACGTGACAATGCTATTCACATAAACAATTATATTATTTTATTTTTTCATGAGTGAAAAATTTTATTTATTGGGTTGATGGATTCACTATGTTGCTTGGCTATCATTTTGATGAATATTTATGATGATTTATTGCTTTATCTTGAAATAATATTCAATATCGATTTTAGGGTATTTCAACACACTCATCTTTGTTCATTTTTTTTGGTAATAAAAGAGAATGTATACATCTTGGAGAGGATATGTCTTTTTTTATGTTACATTTTTTCTTGCACACTTTTGTGTTTTGATGACTAAGGCTATGTTTGGTTCCTAGAAAATTTGAGGGAAAATGCGAGAGAAAGAAAATACAAAGGAAAAGTAGAAGGAAAGAAAAAGTGAAGGAAAATAAAAAAATAGATTAAAAGTTGATAAATTATTTTTTTTGTTACTTCAAACTCATTTTATTTATTTTAACTCATCAATATAAAGATTAAATAATTTAAAAATACATAAGTTTTTAATTAGTTTTAATTATATTTGATTTTCTTTGATATTTTTCATAGGACAATCAAACATGAGAAAATCATTTTTCTTAGCATTTTTTTTCTTTCTTTTGTACTTTCCGGGAACCAAACATAGCCTAAAAGTTGCCTTGTTTGTGTCATTTATGTCACAAATGTGTTTTTGGTGAAGAAAAGGTTAAGTTAGATTAAAGAAAGTAGGTTTGAAAGGTTGGGAGATTCATTATAATATTTTATTTTGTCCTAAAATTTTAAAGGCAAAGTTATTAATGCATTAATTTGATTAGTAATTTTGCTCCACTAATTTGGAATTGCCTATTTCAAATGGGACTTATCGATCGAAAGAACAAGTTGAAGAATTTCAAGATGAAGGCACATATAAGATAAGTTTTAGATTTTGAATTTAAATAATAGTAATAATACTTATATTTAATTTTGAATTGAGTCAAGGCTAAAAAGTGAGTTAGGGAAGCTTGAACATGGTTTGAGGTGCTCGAGTTAACCAAAAGACCTTGTTGGATGCTTGAACGTCCAACCGGGGATGCTCCAACGCTCCATTAGAGAACACTCAAGTGTCTTACGAATTCCCCCCCTAAAAAGTTATTTTAAAATTTTCAACTTTTATTTATTTATTTATTTTTTAAAAATACAGTTCCTTAATTAGACACAATCTACAAATCTAGGGTTTAATACGTATAAATATCCAAAACATTGTCTTTACACTACTTTAACATGCATCTAAAACTCTCAAAATTCTTTTAAGAAAACTCTTGAAAGTGCTTTGGTTAAAAATACAAGGTGCTTCAATACAAAGTCAAGTATTGTGTGGAAGACTTGAAGTAGTGTAGGTGTTGTTAGTTTGTATAAATCTCTTATGAGAAGGTGACTTCTCAATAAGGTAAAACCATACACTTCTTTTAGATTTAATGAATTTAATTTGCAAATGATAGACCCATAATTTTATATATACAAAGATTTCGGTTAAGATTTTATAGAGAATTTTCATGTATAGTCAATTTGTTATTATGCCATTATTAGTTTTTTTGTATCTCTCATATTCATGGATGCCATTGAATTGATTTATATACTTAGAGAATTAAGGTTTAAGAAAGTTAAGCTTAAGATAGTTTAAAATTAGATTTACTTATTCACGCCCTATGCATATATAAACTTTGATACCAAGAGTGAGATGATGTTTGATAAAACTTAATATTTTTTACTTAATAATTTAAGTTAATTTTAAGTTGATGACATAAGACTTATTATTTAATTTTTAATTTAAGTATTAAGATTATTTGATACAATTAACGTAAAATTTATTCTAAATTATTAAATTAACATATTTAGTGCCTTTAACCAATATTTATACTTTCATTAATTTTAAACAATAAATTTATTTGTTAAACATTCATAATAAGAGTATTATAAATATTATAGATGTATAAAATAACTACAAAATATTTACTATAAAAATAATTGTATATTTAAAGTCATGGTTGTAGAATATATTCTCATTAAACATAGACAAACACGATAAAAAAAAATGAGATTAGGAATAAATTACCTATTTTAACTTAATATTTAAAATTGTTTTTTTACTTTAAATTATGATATTAAGTTATTTAATCAAATGTTTAATCTATGTAATGAATTATTAAATTATTAAATTAACTTACCAAATATCATCAATCCAATTTTCTTATCTCTTAAGGAAAAATTCGTCGCTTTGTTCCATGACGTAAAACCCAAGTCAGAAATTCAAGTGGAGCCGGTGTAAAATCAAATCAGGTCAATTTTTTAATAAATTAAACTTGCAATTTCCCCTTTTAATACGAGTCCAAAATTAAAGTTGACTTTAGTTCTTAATTATATTAAGATGGGAATATGATTGCATGCTTTATGGTAAAGGCCAATATGAACTCAAATCATTTATTCAAAATATATCATCCTAGACAACTACCACATGCTTTTAATAAAGTGGTTTTTATGAATAAAGTGTTACAAAAAGGAGAGAGAAAGAGAACCATAATTTTCAAATAAAAGTAATCGACTTGAAATGGGATGCATACTTCCCTCTCGTTCACATTGACAGTCGTTTATTTTTTCATCAATGGAAAATTTTAAGTGGTGATTTTGTTAAAACATATTTTTGAAATATTTTCATATTGGCATGGATATTCTTTTAGCCATCTCTAAGCGATCAAGATTTAGCTTAAAATGGTGAGGTATTATTAGGAATTAGGTACAAGAAAATGTGTTACTCGTGGTTGAGAGTAGGCCAATTTGGTGGAAGCCTTTTATCAA
Source organism: Vitis riparia (assembly GCF_004353265.1). Taxonomy (NCBI): domain Eukaryota; kingdom Viridiplantae; phylum Streptophyta; class Magnoliopsida; order Vitales; family Vitaceae; genus Vitis; species Vitis riparia. The sequence goes on from NC_048431.1 coordinate 10,329,187, forward strand.
TAGACATGTCGACAACTCCTAAAAAGTCGGGCTTTTTTAACTTTTGCGGCAATTTTAAAAAATTATAATTAAAAAATGGTAGTTTTGAAAATATTGACAGATTTACGGCAGTTTTGGCCACGTGGAAGGTGTCTTTTGAAGAGACACCTTCCACAATTTTCAAAATCATGAAAGAATTGAATTTAAGCTAAAGGTGTCTCTTCAAGAGACACCTTCTACAATTCCAGAAATTTTGATTTATATTAAAGGTGTCTCTTGAAAAAACACTTTCGACGTGGCAAAAAATCCAATATGCATTAAAGGTGTCTCTTGAAGAGACACTTTCCACGTGGCAAAAAATCCATTATTCATTAAAGGTGTCTCTTCAAGAGACACTTTCCACGTGGCAAAAAATCCATTATTCATTAAAGGTGTCTCTTGAAGAGACACTTTCCACAATTTGAAAATTTTGAATGTCTTATAAATTTGATTTTAAAGCTAAAGATGTCTCTTGAAGAGACACCTTCTACAATTCCTAAAAATTTTAATTTATACCAAAGGTGTCTCTTGAAGAGACACCTTCTAGAATTCCAAAAAATTAGATTTATACTAAATATGTCTCTTGGAAAGACACTTTACACAATTCCACAAAATCCAATATGTATTTTATTTGTGGAAATGATTTTAAAGCTAAAGATGTCTCTCTTTAATGTATGAAAATTGTGGAAAGTGTCTCAGTATAAACCCAATTTTTTTAAATAATAGAAGGTGTCTCTTCAAGAGACACCTTCAATATAATTCCATTTTTTGGGAATTGTGAAATGTGTCTCTTGATACCTTCCGCAATTTTAAAAATATTGAGTTTATACTGAAAGTGCTTGTTCAAAAGACACTTTCCACAATTTTCATTCAAACAGTGGAAAATTTTGAATTTATGCTGAAGGTGTCTATTGAAGAGACACCTTCCATAATCACAAAAAACTGAAATTATATTCGGACGCCTTTCATCATTTTTAAAAAATTGGGTTTATACTGAAAGTGTCTCTTGAAGAGACACTTTCAACAATTTTTCACGAATTTTGAAAAGGGACATTCTACAATTCCCAAAAAATAAAATTATACTAAAGGTGTCTCTTCAAGAGACACTTTCCACAATTTTCATTATTTGTTAAAAAATTTCGCTTTATACTGAAAGTGTCTCTTGAAGAGACACTTTCCACAATTTCCATACATAGTAGAAAATTTCGAATTTATACTGAAGGTGTCTCTTCAAGAGACACCTTCCACAAAAGAAAAAAAAATTCTATCTCTTAATTAGTATTACCTACTGTACAACCAAATGTGCAAAGTTTATCACCTGTATACATTATAATCAGTATTTTCACATTCAATCCAAAACCAATGAAAACAAGTAAACCAATAGAGAATAACAACACCTTTCCAAAATAGTAACAATACTATTTGTGTAAAATAAGTCCAAAATAGATAGAATACTATAGAACTTACGTTAATAAAAAGTTAGTTAATCCAAAATATAACAAGTAAAAACATACATCTTGAGTATCTGTCCAAAATAATCATATGCAAAATACTAATAGTATCCAAAATATAAGTCATATGTAGTAACATCCTCAATGTGTACCGCACGAAGGAGCCTTCCTCTTCCGTAATGGACGTCTATGATGTGCATGCTCCACTAGTGGCTCTATGGGGCTAACATGTAACCCTCCATGAGCTCCACGACCACGTCTCCTACCACGTCCTCGACCATGTCCTCGACCACGATTAGTCTCTTGTCCTTGTTGATCATCATTTGCTATATGAACTAACTCCTCATGAACCAAAGAAGCCTCTATCGATGGTGGTGATGATGCAACAAGTGGTACTACAGGTGGAGTGGATGGCACCTCCATAGGTGTAATAGGAGTCTCCTGAACAGGTGGCAGGCTAATGTCAGTCGATGGTGCATCTCTAAGAACAGATGTATGGCTAGTCCCTCTCGTATGAGCCCTCGCCCTCTAGTCCGTACACCTCCTGATCGAGTAATGGGTGATATCGGCTGCTGATGAGGTGGTGGACTACTCCTCGTATGAGGCCCTCCTCCCCTAGTCCGTACACCTCCTGATCGAGTGATGGATGATATCGACTGCTGATGAGGTGGTGGACTACTCCTCGTATGAGACCCTCCCCTCTAGTCCGTACACCTCCTGATCGAGTAATGGATGATGTCGGCTGCTGATGAGGTGGACTAATGTCAGTCGATGGTCGCACTCGGGGAACAACTGGTGTATGCCTAATCTCTCTCGTACGAGGCCCTCGTCGTGTAGGTCGTACATCTCCTGATGGAGGCTGGAGCTGTGTAGTAGCATCAACACTAAATGGAGCATCTAAGCGATCCATCTCATGTATGGCCTCTAATACAGTAGTACATAGCCTGCGAATGCGAAAATCATCTGGAGGTGCAATATCATATATCTGGTGTATGCTGGTAGTCTGTAAATCAAATAAGAGTTAAATTAAATTCTTATAAAAATAAAATAAACTTTAATAAAAAGATAAAACATAAAAATTACCAATAGCTCGTGGAAGGACCCAGTCCGAGTAAGAAACCGAATAGTAATGGAGCGATACCACACCATGTATGGATCATGATACCCTAATGAACCTATAGCCATCTCGCCTCTAGCAATATGCTCACGCCTAGAGCTCCAACGTCGAATGTAGTCTCCATGTCGAGTAGTCCAATCAACATCATGTCTACCTCTCAAATCACACTTGTGTAAGATTGACTCATTATCACATGGTTGAGGAATCCCTTGACGAAAACCAAACTGCCGCAATACTCGATCAGGTCTATGCCATTCAATTATGTGGAAACATATCAAAGGTGAGATAGTGCACCATATATCTTTCCCAGCAGTACAATAATCAGGAAGACCAACATTCATGTCATCAACATAAGGCTGCCATATAATCTGTACCCAAGAAACGTTAGATATAATCAATGGTATAAAATTTGTTTAGAGAAACAAGTATAAGAAATGAATCACACTTTTATCACCTGATCTGCTGTAAGTCGATCAAGATGGTGCCTATACTGAGCTAAGACGTGCATGCTAATGGAAGTAGTCCGAAACTCATCTCTCCACCTATAAAATTAAAATAACAAAGCATAGTTAAATAAATAAAAAATGTTAGAATTTAAGTTTATGCATGTATCCTCATAATAGTAAAATTTGTCGTAATTTTATAATATATACCGAATGGCCAATGGAGGTGGAGGCAGCTGGTCATCATGTGGAGCTACACGTAAACGATGAGGTGCAATAAATGGGAACCTCTCCCATACCCATAACTGGAGCAAAATCAGTGGGCCAGATATATCATGTGTATCAATATGAGAGGCTCGACACAACTGTCGATAAAGCCAGGCTAAACATGCACTACCCCAACTATACCTACCAGCAACCTCAAAATCCTCTAGAAGGGGTAAAAACATAAGATGCACCTTATCGCTAGACTTTCCTGAAAATAGAAAACCTCCAATGAGCTGTAAGATATAAGCCCTAGTATAACGCTGAATAGACTCCTCATCAGCATCTGGTGCCAAAGTAGGGAAGCTCTGACTCAACCATGTAAGATGAAGGCGCTGGCCATCTATGTCTGTATCTCCAGGAGTGAGTCCTAATAGAGAATAACATACACGCCTCCAATCTAAACATGTGCTACCAGTAACTGCATCTCCATCTACTGGTAGTCCAATCAACATGGCAATATCCTGTAGTGTAATCGTGCACTCCCCCTGAGGTAAGTGGAAGGTATGAGTCTCAGGTCGCCATCTCTCAACAAATGCAGTAATAAGATGCCAATCCAAGGAAATGAATCCTAAGCGTGCAACACCATAGAAGCCTGCCCGCTGCAACAACGGAATAATACGCTCGTCGAGGACACTGGTGCGATGGAAGATCGCCTCACGCCGTCTACAATGAAGCTCCTTAGAGTCTACACCTGTCCATGCTACAGATGACCTGTGTCTGGCCTGTCCATGTAGAACTGTCGGATCCAAAGGTCCCGGCTCCATCGTGCGGTGATACCTACATATACCAAATAACCATTAATTCTTGTTATCATTAGTATGATTACAAATTTACAGACATTACATAAAAATATCATATTATCAAAATGGATAATCTTTCATACTTTAATTGTCATGAGGAAGGGGGTTGGAGGATTGCCCTCCATCTTTTGTGGGACAATTGCGACGATTATGGCCCGCTATTTTACATAAACCACATCGAATCCTAACGCTTGGTTCCTTCAAATCCATTTCATTCCTTATCCTTGATGATCTAGGACGCCCCTTATCCCTCATTGAAGTTGGGTCAGGGTGGAGAATAGGAAAATCAGGATATGGCCAATAAGATTCATGAGGAATGGGATGAAATTCAGGAGCGTAACAACTGGCATAGGCATCCAGCCTATAGTATTTTTCAACTAATTGCCAACTATCAATCCTCATATGAGCAGAAACAGCTAGCACATGTGAGCATGGAATGCCAAATGATTGCCACTTATTACAACTACATGTACCTTCATTAAGCTTAACCACTTGTTTGTTACGTCCTTTATCCATATGAAACCCATGGAGAGCTGTAATTACTTCAAATGTTTCATGAATTCGATGGAAAATGGTGACAGTGTGTCCACTAGCTTTGGCCTCGGCTCTTCTAAATTTTTCAATTGCATATGCAGTGTACACATCTCCAACTGCCATTCTAGCACGTATCTCTGCTCTACGAGTCTCAAAGTATGACACACATCGATAAAAAGTTAATTGAACAAGTGCAGTGATAGGTAACATTCGCGCTCCCTTAAGCACCCCATTAATGCACTCAGCAATATTTGTGGTCATCCACCCATACCGATATCCTAGATCATATGCTTGAGTCCACTTTTGAGTGTCTAACTTTGAAAACCAAGCCACACTTTTTTCATCCAATCGTTTTAACTCCTCCATGTATCTCTCATACTTCCGCGGTTGATGTTGACATCCAGCTCTATACGCCAACTCTTTTAAGACCTTATTCTTAAATTTGTCATTAAAATTGCTCACTACATGCCTAAGACAGTATCGATGTTGCGCATGAGGGGGGCTCCATCCAACTAATGGATTTCTAACAGCAGCATTTATTCCTGCATGGCGATCTGAAATTAAGCATATTCCTTCTCTTTGAGTGACGTGATGCCTCAATGCAATAAGAAACCAAGACCAACTATCCTGTGATTCTTCCTCAACAATTGCAAACGCAAGGGGAATACATGACCATTTCCATCAATTGAAGTAGCAATTAAAAGCTTCCCCATGTATTTTCCATATAGGAATGTACCATCAATTTGTATAATTGGTCTGCAATGCTTGAACCCTTCAACACTTGCCCCAAATGCCCAAAAAACACGCATAAACCGCACGTTCCCAGAAATCCCTCCTAAAGGTATTGTCTTCCAAACAACCTTTGTTCCAGGATTAGTTAGCTGAAGGATGTTCATCCACTTCGGCAATGCTTGATAAGATTCATCCCAATCACCAAAAACTCTAAGCATTGCTTTTCTCTTAGCTTCCCAAATTCTCCTATAATGGACATCATATCCAAATTTATCCTTCACTATCTGGTGTAATGTAGCAATAGAGGTAGTGTGATCCCTCTGAACTACATTTTGGATCTCTCTTGCAATCAATGTAGAGTCCAATTGAGAGTGGTCTTGTGATAATTTAGGGTAAACACAAGTATGAGGACCTGCGTACTTGGTTATCTCAAACATTCCATGGCTTTTACGACGACATGCACGAAGCCTCCAATTACATCCTTCCTGCCACTTCTTACATCTCACTGCCCACAATTGTGGTTCTGATTCACAAACCACCAAATGTTGATTCCGACATATTGCATAACGTTTTACAGCATATTGCAAGTCTTCTTTACTCTCAAATCTCAATCCTTTAAACAACTCATTGGATTCATTCCACAATCCGGTACGTGGTGTGAAAGGCTCAGCAGTCATGCTATTTATTGCATCCCAATTCAATTGTTTGAACATTGGGGAAGGCATAATATGCTCACCATCATCTGAAGAAACCTTATTTGTTGGAGGTTCATCATCATAATGCATCTCATTAATTTCGTCCTCATCATAAAATTCCACATCATCATTTTCATTTGTAAATGGGATGTCAACATAATTGTTTGTCGCTCCCATGACTGACTGAGTTACTACTGCCAAATTCCCCCCATTTCGTCATTGTGTGCTAAATTCTCATCCATTTCATCAATCTGCACTGCCGAATTCCCCTTTGCAGGTATTTCCACATCATGACCCATAATTTCTTGATCAAATGATGGACTTAACTCAGATGAATGATCCCTTGGACGTGTCTGCAAATACATTTCAATAGTATTCGACGGTGGGATTTGTGCTACAACATGAAACATTAACCTTACATCATCATCATCTTTAATTGGTAATTGTATATAGTTAATGTTCCCATTTCCAATCGACATAAGAATTGGATACCGAAATATCATGGATAACATGGTATCAGCGCGATCAATCGACATAACATGACACAACTTATCCTCCAACTCATCATATTTGATCAAATTGTTCACTAAAACACCTTTTTTAGGAGGACAATTGTAACACACCCCATTTGGGCCATCAATTATTTCACCATCCTTGTAACACACAATTGTAAGCAAACTATCCATTCATGTACCTAAAAAGAATCAAATAAAATATATGTAAGTCTGAATCAAATTAAATTTATTTTAATGTATCATATTCAAGTTAATGTATTCATTTTATACAAAATAAATTATTTAATTTTAACAAATAAAAAGATAGTATATCCATGCTAAAAAAAAGATAGTATTTCAACATGCATCCCTACCTCCACTAAGGCAAACTTGCCCTATGATATATGATATGCACTAAAGAAATATATATCAAAAGTTAGGATATAAATACAATATTAAAAAAAAATACTTGAAATAACAAATTAATTATAACTATTTTATAATTGAAATTAAAATTTTCATTTAATTGATTAGTAAAATTATATCATAATTTTATCCATAGTGTTTTTAATATTATTAATATATTAAAAATTTATCCATTTATCATCATTTATTTTATAATATATCATAATTTTAATATTAAATAGATTTTAAAATTAATCAATGTACACTTATCAAATTTATATTTTATATTATAAGTGGCTCAAAATTGAGCTTTTTTTTTTGTTGTTGAGGGGATTTGAACCCCTAACAAAAGGTTCAACATGCATCCTCATCTCCACTAGGACAAAGTTGCCCTATGATATATGATATGTACTAAAGAAATATATATCAAAAGTTAGGATATAAGTACAATATTAAAAAAACACCTTAAATAACAAATTAATTATAACTATTTTATAATTAAAATTAAAATTTTCATTTAATTGATTAGTAAAAATATATCATAAATTTAATATTAAATAGATTTTAAAATTAATCAATGTACACTTATCAAATTTATATTTTTTATTATAAATAATATCAAATTTATATTTTATATTGGTGGTTAACACTCAAAATTGAGCTTTTTTGGTGTTGTTGAGGGGATTTGAACCTCTAACAAAAGGTTAGGCATGCATCCCAACTCCACTAGGGCAAACTCGTCCTATGATATATGATATACACTAAAGAAATATATATTTAAAGTTAGAATATAAACACAATATTAAAAAAGCACTTTAAATAACAAATTAATTATAACTATTTTATAATTAAAATTTTCATTTAATTGATTAGTAAAAATATATCATAATTTTAATATTAAATAGATTTTAAATCAAAATTGAGTTTTTTTTGCTATTGTTGAGAGGATTTGAACCCCCAACAAAAGGTTCAACATGCATCCCTAGCTCCACTAAGGCAAACTTACCCTATGATATATGATATGCACTAAAGAAATATATATCAAAAGTTATGATATAAATACAATATTAAAAAAAACACTTTAAATAACAAATTAATTATAACTATTTTATAATTGAAATTAAATTTTTCGTTTAATTGATTAGTAAAAATATATCATAATTTTATTCATAGTATTTTTAATATTATTGATATATAAAAATTTATACATTTATCATCATTTATTTTATAATATATTGAGTACATTTATACTTTTTATATATTTTATATCGTGGTTAACGTTCAAAATTGAGCTTTTTTCGCTGTTGTTGAGGGGATTTGAACCCCCAACAAAAGGTTCAACATGCATTCCCATCTCCACTAGGACAAAGTTGCCCTATGATATATGATATGTACTAAAAAAATATATATCAAAAGTTAGGATATAAGTACAATATTAAAAAAAAACCTTAAATAACAAATTAATTATAATTATTTTATAATTAAAATTAAAATTTTCATTTAATTGATTAGTAAAAATATATCATAATTTTAATATTAAATAGATTTTAAAATTAATCAATGTACACTTATCAAATTAAAATTTTCATTTAATTGATTAGTAAAAATATATTTTTAATTTTAACAAATAAAAAGAGAGTATATCCATGAAGAAATTTCTCCTCACCTCTCTTTCACAAGAAGAGAAACAAAGCAAAAATAAGGGAATACAGAGCTATAACAACGAGCTACTTTTACTCCAATTCCACAACAAAATTGTGATGTTTCTTTTGAAGATTGTTTGATGCACCTAACTCAAGTTACAATTACTGAATTATTCACCTCTCCAAGCAGGAGAGAAAATGAGCAAGTTTTGGTTTACAAGGATCTTCTTGGATGTTAAAGGATGACAGGAAGAAAAAAAAAATACCAAACACTAATTGAGAATGATTCATTCCTCAAGATGTTTTCAACGCCTTTATTTCCCCTCATACTTTTCAAGATCCAAACAAACCTCTAATGTGCTCCCTGAATCCTCCCACAAATTGTGCAACTAGGACTTGCAAAGAAAGAGTATAAACCAAACAACCATAACAACCAATGTAACAAGAACAGAATTGCACAACCAAAACATACACCAAAAGATGATGCCGAAAAAGGATTCTTAGACAAGGTGAAGTGGGTAGATAGAAGAATTGCTTTGTTTCTCTTCTTGCAAAACCCCCAACGAAAAAAAAAATGCTTTTGTTTTTTTGCTCTCTGTGCTTTCTGGAGCTGTTCTAGGGGTCTCTTTGCTTTTGTGCCATTGAATTTAAATTTCACAAACCCTAAATCCACGATTTTTGAGCCAGGCTGAAAAACGCAACCTTTCCCTGCAAATCATTATCAGATTACCAAATAGTTTTTTTATATAAAAAAAAAAAAATTGGATCAAATATTGTATCCGAGCTGGCGGAAAAAAAAATGGAAACAAAATTCTCAATTTTCCCACACTTTCTTGGCAACCAAACAGAATCACAACAAGTTGAACCACAAAAAAATGAAAACTTTCTCCATAATTTTTAGTCTACTCGGTTTCATTGTAAAAAAAAAATGAAAACTTTATTTTTTTTCAACTTTCCCATACTTTCTTGGCAACCAAACAGAATCACAACAAGTCGAACCACAAAAATAAAAAAAAAATGAAAACTTTCTCCATAATTTTTAGTCTACTCTGTTTCATTGTAAAAAAAAAAACAAAAACTTTATTTTTTTTCAACTTTCCCACACTTTCTCGGTGACCAAACACAACCACACCACCAAATATAACCATAAAACTTACAAAAAAAAACCGAGGGCAATGGTCTCTCAGATCTCCACTTCAGTTCCTTCTTATTGGCGTTGAGGTAAGGATCTTCCCTCCCTAATCGGCGGTAAGGATCTCCCCTCCCTAATCGGCGTGCGGGAAAATGAGTTTGGGGCAGAGGACAAAATGATTTTTGAAGTAGAGAAGAAAAGAAGAAAACGGGCTGAGGAAATGGGTTATCCGACGTGTCATCCTACCTGTTAAAAAGTGCCGTAGAATTGGAATTATTTTCCAATCTACGGTATTTTAAAAATTACTTTTTCTAATTGCCGTATATTTATCAAGATCCCCCTAAAGTCAGGGCCACCGCTTTCCAAAATTAACCAGTTGCCACCAGTAAGGATTCCACCGAATCCGCCCACGTCCTTCTGACCTTTCCATATCTGTAGTCTTTAATCTTTATAACAAATTATCATTCATATGTCAATATGAATAACGCTGTCATATGTTTTTATAAGTATTTTAAGATATAAGATATAACTAATTTAATTACTTATTCATAGTTTTTCATCCTTACATCTTCAAAACAAAAATACAGAAAATACGTTTGATAATTAAAAATTATTTTTTTAATTTTTGTTAGTAAGAATAGAAAAAAATAAAATTAGAGTGTTTTTAAAGAATATTTTAATTATTTTTTTTATTTTCTCTTTTAGTTATTTTTACTTGTTTTTTGATGATTATTTTAAGAAATAATTATATAAACATATAAAATGATTAAAAATTAAATGTCAAATATAAAAATTATTTTAAAAACATATTTAAAAATATTAAAAATAATTTAGGTTTTTGAACATACTTTTATTTTATAAAAATTAGAGAATAATTTTAAAAAATTATTCTAAAAAATTATTTTAAGGCCTGAAAGTACTAACATTAGTTTAAAATATTTTTAAAAATTAACTTAATATGTCAATGCAGGTTATGTCACATATAAAAATAAATAAATGAAAAAGCTTGTTCCATACCAATGCATCACTTTGTAAGATTAATTTTTTCTTTTTTTTTTTCTCTTTTTGAAAACTCCAAATGGGCAACAAGTTAAATGTGCTCAATAACATTGGTATCCCATGTAGGGATGGCAACGGGGCAGGGTGCCCCCCTCCCAACCCCGCCTCGTTTATTTAAAGCAATTCTCATCCCCGTCCCATTTAAAAAATTAAACGGGGCGGGCGGGTATCCTACATTCCCATACCTGCCCCGTTTAACTTTTTATTTAATTTTAATTTTAATTTTTTTTAAAATTACTTTTAAAATTTTTAATTATATTAAAATAAATATATTTTATAAATAATTAAATTATTATATTTTTTATAACTTATTTTATTAAAAATAATTTATTATTATCTATATATTAAAAATAATAAAATAAAAATTAAATTAAAATAATTTTAAATTTTAAATTAAATTAAATTTTAATTTTAAATTTATATATAATCGGGGCGGGGCGGGCGGGGCAATACCCGAACCCGCCCTGGGTTTAAAAAAAATCCCAAACCCGTCCCATACCCGTTTAGGAAAATAATATTCCCATTCGGGGCGGGGCAGGTACTCAAAATGACCCGCCCCATTGCCATCCCTAATCCCACGGGATCAGGCCCTTCTGGGCCGAGGAGAAAATTGAACTGCTGCCGCAACTGATCCCATCCTATAAAGGAGGATACTGCAGGCGGAATGAAACACAGCAGCAGAAAGGAGAAAAAGAAATGGAGTACAGAGGTCATGTAGTAGTGGTACCTTACCCCAGCCAAGGACACATCAATCCTCTCCTCCAATTCGCCAAACGCCTAGCCTCGAAGGGTGTCAAAGCTACACTAGCAACAACCCGTTACACAGTCAACTCCATCCGTGTACCAAATATTGGGGTGGAGCCCATCTCTGATGGCTTCGATGAGGGTGGTTTTGCTCAAGCTGGAAAGGAGGATGTATACCTCAAGGCATTCAAGGCCAACGGCTCCAGAACTCTGTCCCAACTCATCCACAAGCACCAACACACTACCCACCCAATCAATTGTGTTTTATACGATTCATTTCTCCCATGGGCTCTAGATGTTGCCAGGGAACATGGCATACACGGAGCTGCGTTTTTCACAAACTCCGCCACCGTGTGCGCCATATTCTGCCGCATACACCATGGCCTACTTACTTTGCCGGTGAAGCTAGAGGACACTCCCTTGTTGCTGCCTGGTTTGCCTCCATTGAACTTCCCAGACTTGCCAACTTTTGTTAAGTTCCCAGAAAGCTACCCGGCTTACTTGACTATGAAATTGAGCCAGTATTCTAATTTGGACAAGGTTGATTGGGTAATTGGGAACTCCTTTGAGGAATTAGAAGGCGAGGTACATACTATTATTAACTTTCATTAACCTGTCAATTTTAGGATGCTTAGTATTTGCTTAAAGGGGAACAAATAAAATACTTGGATACTCTGGAAGCAAATATACTAGAGCTGTTTGAGTTAATATCTTATTTTGAGGGCTAATATTCTGGTTTGTGTATGTTTATGATGGAGAAAGGCGGCAAAATCCATATCAGAGCTCTGGCCAGGGATGTTGGTCGGTCCAATGGTGCCGTCAGCCTACCTGGATGGCCGGATTGATGGGGACAAAGGATATGGAGCGAGTCTATGGAAGCCACTGAGCGACAAGTGCATCAAATGGCTAGAAACGAAGGCACCCCAGTCGGTGGTGTACGTCTCCTTTGGAAGTATGGTGTCACTGTCGGCAAAACAAATGGAAGAGATCGCGTGGGGATTGAAGGCGAGTGGGCAACATTTCCTGTGGGTGGTGAAGGAGTCCGAACGAAGTAAATTGCCAGAAGGATTCATAGACTCAGCAGAGGAGCAGGGTCTAATCGTGACATGGTGCAACCAACTGGAAATGCTAGCACATGAAGCCATCGGGTGCTTTGTATCACACTGTGGGTGGAATTCAACGCTAGAAGGGCTGAGCTTGGGTGTGCCCATGGTGGGAGTGCCACAATGGACTGACCAACACACTGATGCTAAGTTTGTGGAGGAGATTTGGGAAGTGGGGGTGAGAGCTAAGGAGGATGAGTTGGGAATTGTAAGGAGAGGAGAACTCTTAATGTGCTTGAAGGAAGTAATGGTAGGGAAGAGAAGCGAAGAGATCAAGAGGAATGCCAGTAAATGGAGGCGATTGGCCAAGGAAGCCATCAGTGAAGGAGGGAGCTCTGATCAATGCATTGAACAATTTGTGGAGCAGTTGATGTCTGCAGCTAAGAAAGGAGAAAGTATTTGAATGGGCAGTAGATAGGAACATTGTTTGGACTAGTCTGTTTCTCTTTTTACTGTGTGGTTTCCTCTAAATTTTTCATTGTAATTTGTTGTTTGTTATCGTCTATGCTAGCATTTTATTGGCTATGTTCTAAGGCTTTGTTTTAATCATTGACAAGGTTAGTCAAGAATATCCCTATTTGAATCCATGTAAACAATGTCTACAAAAGGATATAGGGTTGTCCTTGTCCGTCCTCAACTCGCCAGTGAATGTTTCCTCCACTCCTTACAAAGGTACTCAATATGCACGTGAATACATATTTTAATATCAATGATGAAAATATTGATAATCATAAATATGTCGGTATTTAGATTTTACGGTTATATCATAAATATATCGACATATATTTTGAAACAAAATATTAGTAAATCAAAAACTAATCAAAACTTATAAAAATGTAAAAAAAAAAAAAAAAACTCTTAAAAATGAAATTAGAAGTATAATAGACATTTTAAAGTTGTTTTGTTGAAGAAATTGATATATGTATAATATGATTTGTGATATTAAAATTAATTATATCGTGTCGATCGATAAAAAATGTGAATTTTGTAAGTATACACTCATTATGAAGTTAAATTATTACAAATATACTAATTATATAATTCAAATATATTATTATGCTAAGTTAATTTACTTACATCTATTGAAAATATGTTAATTAATTTTAAAAATATACTAATTTAAATTCAATGATATACTAATTTAAAAACGTACTAAGTTAATTTATTCTCAATATACTATTATTATACTTGAATATCAAAATAAATAAAATTATTAATTTAAAAATAAATTATTTCAAATGTACTAATTATGTGATTTAGATATATTTATGATTTTTATTTAAAAATATTAGTACATTTTGACACAAAATACTTTTATTTAAAAATATTGATAATTTTATTTATGATTTTATATTTAATTAACATAAAAATTATAAGATAATTAAAATGAATTTATTTATAATAATTTAATTTTTTTTTTTTTACCGATTTTTTCTCATTTAGAGTTGATATTTTACTTGTATCGTTGATATGTCCATGATTACGGATGTACCAGTAACTAGTTTATGGGTGAGTGCTATCGATATTTTTGCCAAACCATATATTTAACTTATATATCATATTCACCTTTTTCGATATATGATATAACTCGATATTTTTATCATTGTTCAATATTCATCAAGCGCTCCAATCCAATCTCTTACCTCTCCTTCCCAAATAGAAAATGCATTAAGTTGTACAAGCATTAGGTTGTGGATTAAGATTTAGATTCAAAATTTAGGTCAATACCTAAAATGAAGTATCCTTGCTCAATATTCGTGAAGCGCTCCACTCCAATCTCTATCCTCCCCAAATAGAAAATACATTAAGCCGTACAAACATTAGGTTGTGGACTAAGATTTAGATTTAAAATTTAGGTCGATACCTAAAATGAAGGATCCCCAAACAATGTTGGAGACTCATAATAATTGGTCAGTACCAAATGTTCCACGAAAATGGGAAAAAAATTGGTTTTTTTTTGTAAACAAGATTGGAAGAAGAGGTACAAAATTTTAAAGATGTCTCAGTTAGGTTATGTTTGGTTCCCGATACTAAGGAAAGAAAAAAAAATGTAAAAGAAAATGATTTTTTCATGTTTGATTGTCATATAAAAAAATATTAAAGAAAATCAAATATAATTAAAACTAATTAAAAGTTTATGTATTTTTAAATTATTTAATCTTTATATTAATGAGTTAAAATAAATAAAATGAGTTTGAAGTAATAAAAAAAAATAATTTATCAACTTTTAATATTTTTTTTTTATTTTCCTTCACTTTTTCTTTCCTTCTACTTTTCCTTTATATTTTCTTTCCCTTACATTTTCCTTCAAATTTTCTGGAACCAAACATAGCCTTAATTTAATAAAGAACTATAGATACAGAAATAAATTCTGGAAAAACTCTGTCGAATCTTTGCCATAAAAGGCTAAATAGACAAAGGGCTTAGGTAGGCGGATAGCAGCCACAAAAAATTTCAGGATGATTCAGGATTGAAGGGTCTGTGCTTTTATGGTCCTACACAAAAAAAGTGCCAAAGAAGAGCCATAACTTACATGGTTCAATGTTCTTGGGTTGTTGGGCTCTTCACTACCACATGATAAAAGGCTGCAACCACGTCCAGGCAGATTACTTCATCCATGTCCAACCGATCACTCAGCCCATGCCCAGTCACATCACTCCATCCATGTCCAACAAATCACAGAGTCTCAAGCCATCTCATGGTTGCTGCCATCCCAAAACCGGGACATGACAAAGACTCAAAACAAACAATTCTCGAATTCCTACGTGGTTCCCCCTTGGGATTTCTGAGCTCCTAAATTCTGTTGATCCTAGCTGTGAGGTTTGACAGAGAAGCACCCAAAGCCACGCTCATCCAGGTGACCCCACCTCAGCTGGGGTGTCGTCGTATCAGCAATTACCCTCAATTATCGCCACATGGGCATCAGGCGCCCAACGGAAACTCTTCCGCTCCCACACCCAAGTCAAATATAATCTCCACCACTGGGAGATTGAAGTCAAATATAGGGACTGTGGGATGACAAGGATGAGCAACAGAATAATTTTTCATAGATTTTTGGAATGTTCAATTTACAGGGGTGAGGTCGGCGAGCGCTTACGTCTAAGCATTGCTAATTCCTTTTTCTGGATTCACACTAGCAAGGGAGAGTGAACAGGTAATAAAATTTATACTTTAAGTTCTCGAACTCAATTTTTCGAAACCTTAGCCATCAATAAATTAATTAAATCTGATCAATGGTATTAAGGAATGCATGAAGCATCAAGGGATATACATTCACACAGATGAGCGAAATATATATGAAATAGGAGCGATGACTACAACCACACGACATTTGTAATAACACTATTAAGGGGCTCACCATGCTACAACATAACACATATGACTAAACTATCGTTAGTATCACATCACTGCATAAGTCGTCCCCACATAACAGACTATCATTGCTCGCGAAATTCAAACCCTCACTTAAAGAATGGTCCCTACATTAATTGCATAATAGACACAACCTCCTAAATAATTAGGTAACAAATGATCCTTTATATACCGTAATCATTTCATAACAGTTGGAGCCTTGAAGATAACTATAGTGGAAATCATTTTAATTATTGCCTAGTGGGTATGTTCTTTGCTACCCTCCTATAACCAATCTACCAAAAGGAGTTATAAGAAGGAAACCAACTAGATAACAAGGCACATTTAGAGGATTCTATCTTTATTCATTATCATCGCATTGATTCATGGCTAATTTGATCGTTGGAAAGGGATCGGCCTAAGCTCCCTTACCCCTTTGTCTTTTTGATCCACAAGAGGAACATGAGGCCTAATTTAATCATACTTGAAAGAGGATGTAACAAATTATCACCCTTTATAGTGTTTCTTGATTTCGTTAAAATTTGTCATTACCATAAGAATTCAAGAATGGAGAAAAAAAGAAAATAGAAAAACAAAACTACTTAGAATCAATCCTCTTTTTATAAAGGCAAGTGATAGTTAACTTACCCAAGATGCCATTCAGAGGTGAAAAACTCACCACCTCAATTTTCCTATTTATTTCATCAAAAGAACCTAGAAAATCAGGAGAAGATATAGAGACACGTAGATCCTTTGTTATGTGTCAAGCTAACATGAAAGGTGTACTACCACCACACGACATTTTCCTTTACACTATTAAGGGGCCCACTATGTTACAAAATTATAAATAGGATTAGACATTTATCTCCATTACATTGTAGCACATTGTCCTCACATAAGAGATGATCACCACTTGCAAAATACGACCCCTCACGTGAAGAACGACCTTGACATCAACTATGAAATTGACACAACCTCTTAATAACTATGCAAAGACCAATCCATGAAAACCATACCATAACTATTACAACCTTAAAGATAAGCATAACAAAAATCATTTAGAGCATTGCATTATTGACATTTAACTAGTATCCTATGATATTATAATAAGATAAAGCTTGGGTTTATGACCTACTATCCACTGCATGCAAATCCCTCATAAATTGATGTTTGTAATCCAATGAGGTAGTGTTATCAACCTCTTAAGATTACCTTTCCAATCTTGATTTATAGATCCTTTTATTATGTAATCAACCGACATACTCTACTCACGAAGTACATATATCAAATTTCACCCAAGGAATTACTATAATCATAATTTTCCTTATCACATGCCCTTAGGATCACTCAAGGGGACTCACTGTCTCAATCCTATGATATATCATGGTGTCTCTATTGAGAATACCTATTATCACCATCCTCTATCAATAGTGATCCAATATAGAGGGAATATGTGATCACCTTAGGCTCTCACCCATAGGACAAAACCTTTTATTGATTTCAACACAGATTCAATATCCTTTCAAGGTTGAGAGTCTATACAATATAGTAACTTCGTGAATAATGATAACTTGATAGTTAATGTCATAATTTACCATAAGTCTTGTCCAATATGTAATCATACATACTACTATACTCATCATGGGAAAGCTATCTTGATAATTAAGATAAGTCATCCCTTCAATTTGAAGATAGTGTACTATAGTCCCTATTGGATTGCCTAAATTTATGAATTGCTTGTGAACCATTTGTCACTTTGCAAGGAATCCATGACTTGTATTTTCTGTGTAACTCTTAATAAACCTAAATCATGTATAATGCAAGTAATATGAATATGAATACTCAGATAAAGAATTAATGTAAAAAGGATAATAAAGAGAATCATAATCATAAATAAACAAGTTTATTAATAAGTCTAAAATATATTGCATCATATCATGTTTTCTAGGGTTTTATCTTAACAAACTCCTACTAGCCCTAAAGCATGCTAGGAATACATTTGACACTTGTACTATTCTTATAACTATAAAAGACTCTTGTAAATAAAGTCTTAGTAAAAGGATCTATCAAGTTCGTTATAGAAGTAATTTTCTTTACAATCATGTCTTCTCTTATTACTATTTATCAACTAATACTTCCTCTCTATGTGTTTATCCTTCTAGTGGTTTCTTGGTTCTTTAGAATGTGTGATTACCCTATTGTTATTATAAAACAACATGAAGGATGATATAGCCAAGGGTACTACCTAAGTCCCATTAGGAATTTCCTAAGCCAGATGACTTCTTTTACTACTTCAAAAACGATAACATACTTGACTTCCATAGTGAAGTTAACAATACAAGATTGTTTCACACTTATCCAACTAAGAGCCCCACCACCTAGAGTGAACATAAACGCAGAGGTAAATTTGTGAGAGTCTATCAAGCTGATAACTTGAATTTACGTACTTAAGGGGTACTAACTCATCATAATGATAAACCAACATATAATCTCTCATTTTTCGAAGATACTTGAGTATATGTTTGACTGTCATTTAATGTTGTAGTCTTGGATTGGATTCATATCTACTCACCATTCTTACAAAAAGCAAATGTCTAGTCTAGTACATAGCATTGCATGCATAAGGTTACCCCTTGTTAAGGCACATGATACTGCCTTCATGCAATCTTTCTTCTCATATGTATTAGAACATTGATCCTAAGAAAGAGGTGTTCGAAATCCCGAATTGCTTTATTCCTTGTCCTTGGATTGGATAGGCTGCATGTCTCTTAAATCTAGACTTGTTTAGATCCAATCAAAGTGAAAAACAAGGTTATAAAAACCAGCAAGATTAATTGATCTAGAGAAAAAGCAACTCATACATATGATTTAGATGTTTGTAGATTAATTTAAGTCCATTGAAGTCATTGAAGAAGTTATAGATCTCGTCTACTCGGTGTTCTTTCACCCAATCTTTCTTCACATGGATCGAAACACTCAAGAAAAGCGTGGGCTACTCTTCCTCCTCGATGATATCTAAGCTTTCTTTCTAGAAAACTTTTTCTAGAAGACAAGAGGTAAAAGTTTGAAGTCCTAACCCCTAAAGGGGTATTTATAGGTTTCTTTATAGGCTTAAGTACTTGAATCCAAATTGGACTTGGGTCACCTAATTCAACTCAATTGGGCCCTAATTAATTAATTAGCTTGATATAGAAAGGCAATTCATAAGATCTAGTGCAACCTTGTACTTTACTATAATGCTCTTATGCACACTTATAAACTAGAAACTCAAATCCCTCAAGTAAAACATGCCACCATGAACTTAGAGCTTGAGTAAGGACTACTAAGACCTATTAAAAAAATACTAATTCCCTTAAAATCCCATTCTAAAGTTGATTCAATACTCCATCAAAGAAAATCAACTATACTCCAATATCCTATGAAAATACAATGAGGCAAAGTTCGAGTCAATGACCTACTATCCATTGCATCCAAACTCCCAATGAGCCGATGTTTGTAATCTAACAAGTTAATGCTATCAACCTATCAAGATTGTCTCTCTATGGATTATAAAGCTATTTATTATGTGATCAATTGACGTACTCTAACTCTAAGGAGTATATATCAAACTCCACTAAATGAATTGTTATGACTATAGTTTTCCTAATCATATGTCCTTTGGATCAACACAAACTCAATATTCTCTCAAGGTTAAAAGTTCATACCATTAGGATAGAGCACTTAAAAGCATGACATGATGTAACAGATTTGAAATTTATTATTAATTTAATTATATTCTAGTTGTAATTTTATTTATCCATGTTCCATGATCATTCTTTATAAGCATTCTAACTTACATCTCTTACATTGTACATGATTTGGATGCATTAGGAGTTGCATAGAAGACTTAAGTCATGAATTCATAACAAAATAGATATTCAATAGAGACACTATGATATCCCATACAAGATAGTGGCTTGATAAGATTATTGCTCTCTATTCATTAATTAAACTTTTCCAAGTACGTAGCTATCCTAGCTAAGAAAAATTAGAGAGTGGATAACTACAAGTTGTAGTGTCCGTATTATCATCTTCTAAGATCGGCTAAAAGCTTGGTAAAATGTGTTATCAAGAGTGAATTTAATATTTAACCCTAAATTTAAAAAAAAAATGATTTTTATGGATTCAAAAATCTAAAAACTAATCAAAGAAACTTAACCAATCAAATACATTAAAATATCTAAAATATTGATAATTCAACTTCAAAATCAAGATTTAAGAGAGAGCAAGGTTTTCATTTTCTTAATCTTAAGTTTTTAAGGTTAAGATCATTCAAGATTAAATTGAATTTTATAACTCAAAATTGCATTTGAAACCTAATGTATCTTTTCAATTTAGGTCATTAAATACCATTATCTTAATAAAATAAATTAGAGTTTTAGGTTATTGAACATTCAAGGTCTCACTCATCTTGTAGATTTGGTTTTAGGGTATATAACGTAGATTAAATCAAGTTAACTAGTGATAAAGGTTTCCCAAACATCATTGGTACCTCAATATATAACCATTGTAGGATCTCCAAGTCCAACTATTAAAATACCCCTAAAATGCAAATTAATCTGTAGACCCTTCATTTTGTCCTCTTAGCACATGTCCTATTAGGTATTTGTTCGGTACTTTACAGCAATTCCCTGGTGGCCCATCCCTACTTATGTAGCCTATATTTTCTAATCCACCTTAGGGATTTTGGTTGAGGGATTTATCTAACTCCATTGTGACTTTTGGAAGCCCTAATTTAGGTATACTTAGCCCATTAGGCACCACCTTAGGCCCACTTAGGCACTCTAGACCCATTTAGATACACTTGACCCATTAGGCACCACCTTAAATCTACTTAGACACCATAGGTCCATTTAGATACACTTAGCTTATTAAGCACCACCTTAGGCCAACTTAAACGGCCCATTTAGATACACTTGGCCCATTAGGCATCACCTTAGGCCCACTTAGGCACCCTAGTGTCACGGACTTAGTCGTTCACTAAGCTCGTGAGGCACTTAGGCAAGTCAAGACGCTTGATCTTGCTAAGTCAGCCTTGATCCCCAATGCTTAGCTTGCTCGGCTAAGACACTTGCGACTCGAAAGCTTAAGAAGCTTAGTAGGCAACTCCTTAAAGAATGGAAGCTCTTTATTACTCAATGAAGCCTTTACAAGTGCTTGGAAGCTCACTTGCTTGGTTAGAAAGTGATTTGGGGGGTGCCCTGGCCAAATGAAGGCCTCACCTATTTATAGGCACCAATGGAACTATATGGAACCTTGGAGGGTTTCTTACAAATCAAGAATATTCTAGAACATCCTACCCTATTCTATGTACAACCCTATGTACAAGAATATACAAGAGATCTTTAGTATCTTCTAGAAAGCCTTGGACTCCTCTCATGCCTTCCACCATAGTGTAGAGATGTGTGGACATCTCTAGGCATTTCTAGAACCTTCCACACTCTTCCCACCAATGGCTTAGTGTAGATGGCTCCAGGAGTCTCCAAAAGCTTCCCTTTTCCTATATAAGCCCATGGGGAGGGTCATTTGAAGCATCTTGTGATACTAGGCTCATTTAGATACACTCGATCCATTAGGCATACCTTAGCCTATCTAGGGTTCACCTAGGCCCATATAGGATCACTTGACCCATTAGGCGCAACCTTAGGCCCACTTAACCACCCTAAGCCTATCTAGGCTCATTTGGCTCATTATGCATCACTTAGGCCCATTTAGGTTCATATAGGCCCACTTAAGTTCACTTGGGCTCATTTAGGCACATTTAGACTTTTTCTAGGCCCATTTAGGCATGACTAGCCCAATTAGTTTTATCAGTCTTGCCTAGGTCACCTTTTAGGCACATCTTGCATGGTTGCATGGCTTCATGGCTCACATTTTTGCATGGCTTACATGACTTTCCTTTTTATTATTATTTATTTAGCCATTTTGTATATTACTTTGTGTATTTTTTTTATCATTTCATAACACTTTTATTCAATCTAATAATTTTGTAAGATATTTTTATTTATTTTAATCTAATAATTTTGTAAAACACTTTGAATATAATCTAATAATTTTGTACAATACTTCTGTTTAATTTAATCTAATAATTTCATCAAATACTTTTATTTAAGCTAATAATTATATAAAATATACATTTTTTGTCAATCCAATATTTTTTATTCATTTTCTAAAACACGTTTTTTTTTATTATTTAATTTAACCTATTAACTTTGGAATTTTGTAGGGAGATTTATCAATGGAGAATTTTGCTTCTTTGAGATATGAAGGTTTTAGAGAAGAGGTGGTGTTTTTTGGAAAGTGGAGAATCAGTCCGTGAGGAGGATGCCATTTTTTTTTTTTTTTTTTTTTTCTGAAATATGAATTACCAAAGCTGTGGGGGCAAAAGAAAAGGAAACATTCACGTGTATGTAGACAGAGAGTGAGGTTGTGTTCAAGGAAAATGGGGAGGTGCAACCGCACGATTGAGGGGAAAGAAAAATGATTTTCGGACTGGTGAGGTGTCATATCCAGGCTAGTGGAGTCAATAGGATGTTTATGGGAAGAAGATTAAGAAGACTAGTTTTGGCAAGTGAAAATAGAAGGGTGCAACATGGATGTGGACAAAAAATGGGGGCTGTGTCCAAGAAAAAAAGAAAAAGAAGAAGAAAATGATCTGAAAAATGGATGAGTTGAGCACCATTAAGGGGAAAAAAAAAATTGGCAGCCGCACCGAAGAGAAGGCCGGGAGGAAGCACACATCCAGAAAAGAAAAAAATTGGTAGCACCAAACGGGAAAAAGGATCAACCGAGCACGATTGGGAGCGTGAGTGAGATCGATTGGGAAAGAAGAGAGAGTTGGACCGCACCATAAAAAGGCTTCGAGAAGCATCAATTCCAGGCTACAACCTACAGTCGCGTGACCTCCACGGATTGCACCCACCACCAATCCATTCACAATGCATAAACCCATTGATTCCGACAAGTAGAGAGGTGCAGCTGCACCGTAAAGAAAATGAAAAAAGATCAGCCGAGCACCATTCTAGAACGTGGAGAAGGTGCAACCGCACTATTTAGAGATCCAGAGGAAGGAGTGGAGAAACAGGAAAGAAGAGGAGGGGAAAGAAATATGAGTTTTTGGGGACGACCTTGAGTCTAGTTTCTCTCATCGAAGATGCCAATGATGCGTTGATTGACTGGAGTTGTGGCTACTGACGTTCTTCATCCGAAATGGTGGCAAAAGCTCCCTCAGACCCTCGAATGTGAGAGTCCGTTACGCGCAACGATTCCAACATGAAAGGAGCGATAGGAGCACGGTAGTTTTGAGAGGGTGATTCTAGTTCAGGTAAATGGAAGATATTCGGTGACTGAAATAGGAAGGCAAATGGGAGAGTCTTCCATCTAGACAGCTGCAGATCGGGTTTCGAAGCATGATCATCCATTGCTCGTGTCGCCGCAGCACCTTGTTCCTCACCTACGCATCTCCGGTAACACACTACTGCCATTGGAGATCCATACTATCTTGCCAATTCCGCCACCTGAACGCCGCACACTAATTCGGAATAGAGGGCCACAAAATTCCATATAGGAAGGAAAATTGTGAAAGTGTAAGTTTACGTTTTTCTTTTAAACCAATTTTGATTTTGTTTTGTCCTATTATGTTTCTAGTTAAGGAATTTTTATAATCTTAGTTTAGTTTATTAGATTAATCCTATTAATAAAATTCGTGTACCGGTCTTGTTTTAATTTAATTTCAATTTACTTGTTTGGTTTGCGTATTGAAGGTTCAATTTATGATTTTTTTTATTTATTACAAATTGATTATTTCATGTATATTTTAATTAATGACTTAGGTGGTGTTTGTTTTTTTAGCTTTTTGATGAAAGCAATTTAATTTTAGAATTTAGGTTGTTTGTTTTTCTACTTTTTCATGACTTATTATAAACTTTTTACTAAATAGAAAAAACTAAAATATATAGCTTTTTCTAAATAGAAAAAATAACATGTTGATTTTTTTTACTTTTTAATACTTAATAAAAATAAAATATTACAAAAACAAACAACCTAATATTTAATACTATTAAGTATTAAGGTTCTATTTAAAATTAAGTAAAAAAACAAACACTACCTTACTTTCAAATTCTATGATTCCAAATTTTGGTATCCATTTAATTGTGTAACAACATGATATATTTGAGAATTTTTTATTGATTAATTTTTTTGGTTCCTAGTTTTATTTTTTTTAATTAATTATTATTGATCCATTATTTTAGTTTGAAAGTTATGATTTTGTTTAATTTAGTTACTATTTATTATTTTTAGTTTGGTAAATTAGAATTCTTAAGTATTGGTTTGGATAATTCTTGATGATAATGGAAAAGTTAGAATTTTTAAGTATTTGGATAATTTTTTATGATAGTTTAAAAGTTAAAATTTTGATTAGTATTAGTTTTGCTTTGTTCTTAGTTGGGAAATTCATAATTTCATTTAGTTTAGTTTCAATTCATCTTTTAGTTTAGATGTTATTAAAATTCTAGTTTATTAGTTCAATTGATTCCATGCTCCTATTTTCATATCTTAAGTTTGTTAATTTTAATTCATGATTCATCCTTTTTAGTTTATAAGTTTTAGAATTTAAGTTGGTTAATTTATTTCATTTTGTGTTGATATATTCATGTTTAAAAAAAAAAATTTTTGTTGACTCTAGTTTTAATTGATCCTATTTTAGTTGATAGTTTTTTTTTTTTTTAGAATTTTAATTAGTTTGATTGGTCTCATACTATTTGGTTCATGTTGTAAGATTGTTAATTTCAATTTTCTATTAATTCTATGCTTTAGAATCGTAGTCAATTAGTTCAATCCATCCTCATGTCATCATTTCGTGTTTAAAAATAGTTAATTTTAGTTTTTAATTGATTTTATTTAGTTTATGTGTTTGTTTTCTTTTATTTAATTGGTTAGCTTACTTGATTGTATCTTGTTATATTTATGACTTAAAATCGTCAATATTAGTTGATATGTGTTGTTAGTTTTGTTTTAAAAGTCAAATAATATTAACGCTTGATTGATTTTATCTTAAGTTTAAATGTTTTTAAAGTTCCAATGCTTGTAAGATCTAAAAGGTTTTGGTTTATCAATTTGATCATCTTTTATCAAATTCAATTTCTAGAGGTCATCAGAAAATAATGATGATTGGCTCTACTCTCACCACTTTAGTTGACTTAGTTGTCTAAAATTCTATTTTGTGATTTTGTCTTCCTTTAGGTTGCCTATTTTTTTTATACTTGAGTATTGTCGTTTGTGAATAATGTCATTCCTTTTAAAAACAAACATTTTCCCAAAATACGCCTCATTAAAATCTATTTTAAAAACTCATTTAGAGTCATTGGAATCAAAATATCGTTTTCTTAAATAATATGTAACCTTGTTTTGGTTGGTTTACATCTTTCTCAGTTTTCAATAAAAATTTTGGTTTTGAGTGGAATACGAATTCAAACTCGTGGTCCCAAACAAATAGGATAATTCTAGGCTAGATTCATGTATATCAATTGGGGAATTGGTGAAACCCCTACATAATAAAATCTTTTCAAAACTCATCTTTGCTATCACCTTTACTACTTATTGTAATTTTATCTATTTACTTTTTTAGGAATTATATGCAAGGATGTATGTGATAATTGATTATTTTGTATACTTTGATCATTTTTGTTATGTTAATTAAATAACAAACATGTTAGAATTTTTGTATTTTATTATTTATTATTTATTCTAACCCTTTATGACTTGAGGAAGCACATTATAAGTTATCTATGCTATCCAGGTATGTCTTTTATCACCCACCTTCTAAATTCTATAAATATGCTTGTCATTGTGAACTGCGTCTATGCTTGATAGTGCTTAGGTGTCTTGAAATTTGTTTCATTGTTATATTATTTCTGATAAAGTGCTCGCTGGATGATATACTATTTTCATTATTAACTTTAATGTTTTATGATAACGCTTGAGAAACAGTTTAAGTACACACCCTAAATCTTCTTCATGATTATGATTGGTTTTTCTCATTTGACATGTTATTTTTTTCACCTAACCCTAACCTACCTAGGTATCTATAATCAACCAATTAAACATTTCTCTCAACTTAGTCAATAGAAACCTTTGTAGGGCTTAGAGAGGTGCTTCATTTTAAAGGTACCTTTCTAATAGGTAACTTGATCCCCGGACCTAGATTCGGGTTTTTCAAAGATGCACTTTTCCAAAAACTATGGAGTTATTTTTTTAGAGTTTTCTTTCTTGTTTTATTTTCTTTTTTAAAATAAAATAAAATAAGTGACGACTCCAACTTTTCCAAAACTAAATTTTTTACAAATAAAAGTGAATCTCGTCAAGCAAGTGGGGATGCATTCGGGTCGATATAATCAATGGCAACTATTAATGAATTGATGTGTCGCCTCGGACCTCTGCTCATGTCCTTCTCAATTTTCCCACTCATAACTTAGTTATGCAAGAAAAACGGGGGGAAGCTGTTGGGATGCATAAAGTAGCTGCCACATGTCAAATTATGCACATGAATCAACCCAAGAATGAGTGGACCAAAGGCAACATCCATCACATTGGTGACCTTAGCCATGCAACCAAAGAAGAAAGGTCATCCTCTTTATGAGATGATCAACGTCTCACTTAATATGAGAAGACTTGAGATAACTCACTCCATAGTTATAGTGGCTGAAGAATCGCCATCACACAACCATAATCACATAATGACTGACCCTCGACCAAAACAACCATTAAATACCACAATGGCCCCATAATCAACAACGTACAGCAACATAAGTGGCGCAATCACACCTAGCAAGTGCCTTCTAAACACCATAAAAACTAGGTAAGCACCCTCAAAAGGGACAAGCGAATTCAAACCACTCTAACCCCATATATTTGTGCTTGCACTAAAAGATTGATTGGAGGAACATCCCAGAAGTCTTCACTCGGTGATATCAAAGGGCAAAACACTGCATACATACATTTTAAATATTTTAATTAATTTTTTTTTTCTTTTCTGTATAAAATATTAAGAATTTGAGACTAACTAGATCTTTAAATATCTTTATTATATATTCTTTTGTATTTTTCACTGTAAATTAAATAAGAGGATTTAAATTCTCTTCTACCTACTTTTTTCCTTTCCTAGTGTGCTTTACATAATCTAAATGGAACCCTGGGAATTGCTTCATTGTGCACCTGACTGAGGGATTGATTTTGCATGATAAGAGTACATGTTAAAAGACATTGATTTTAACATCAAAGCCACATACATGTTAAAAGATATTATAATTCAAAGAAACTAACATTTCTATTGCTACAAAGTATAAAAGATCTGAGGGAACATAATTCAAAGAAACTAGAAAAATAACATGTACATTACTATGAGAAATAAAAATCAGCTGGCATGTGCTTTCAGTTTGGGCTGGAAAACTCTCTTCCAGCATCTCTCAATTTGCTGGAACCCACAAAAAATACAACAGCATTAGTACAAATTTAGTAACAAATCCTTATGTGTCAGCTTTATACAAATTATTCAGTGATACGAGTTATTTTATCTTTGCGTACCAAGTTCTTTGTACACATTCAATTTATGCTAGAACTCTCTCTTCAACATCTCCCAATTTGTTGGTACCTGCAAAAAAGAATGAGAATTTACATGAGCTCAAATTTGATAACATGAATCCATATTTACTTGCTTAATAGAAATTATTCTGCGTTATGTGTTGAAGTTTGGTGCAACTTCTAAATTACTACAAAATCCCAGTGTACTTAAGTCCATGTGGCTGGATGTTTTACTCAAAACTGCATCTTCCAAGCTCATATTAAGATTTAAATGATTGAAATGTTTGGTGAAGAAAGATAAAACTTTACCTCTCTTCTTAAGTTTGTTCCTGAAGCTCCTTTTCCTGCTAAATGCTGCATCCTGCAGTCACAATAAGTTTTTACACATCACTAGAGAAGTGCACATAGAGGGATTCATCAGTAACCAAAGCTCAAGTAAATATGATTACATTTATCCAGTCTATAACTGACAAACTCTCATTTCAATATAAATATATAATCAATCAGCAGTAACGATACTCACTTGCAGTAGAGTTCTATATTACTAAGCATCAAATGCTCAACCTTTCCTTTACAAGAAAATTATTTCCCGGAAAAGAGAAGGTTCTTTTACTCCAGTATTAAGAAACAAAACCATCTTTCAGATAAATTACTTTCTCTTAATTCCAAGATTGCAGAGTTTCAAGGCTTACCACTGGTTGACCCAGTTTATCTGCTTGGCGAATTGCAGCAACAAGATCCCTGTTGGATTCCGTATACAGGCTAGTGACGAGCCCAAACTGACCAGCTCTAGCTGTTCGACCAACCCTGTGCAAGAAATCTAAAGCGGAAGTTGCAAAGTCTGCCTAGACCAGAGGAAAAGATTCCCAGAGTTAGTTTATCTAACATTATCAACAATACGACAAGATATCATCAATAATTAAAGCACAATGTACATCCTACAAAATACTGTTCTAATAGAATCAGAGGTCACCAACAGGAAGATCACAAAGATTTGTCTAGTTCACTGGCCTATAACACCATACCCCAAGACCTTGGGTCCATTAATCTTGTTGTAGTAGGAGATTCCATAGTGGCTTGTGGTACATTAAAATCTCAAGCAAATATGGCTGTCACTCTATCAGTTCAAAGTCTTGAGACCCCAGACCAACATCATGGAATGTCACAGGGCTCCCTGAACAGCAAGCAATCCTATGGGCATTGATGCCAGCTCAGGAGATAAAGATTTACTTTTAGGAAGACCCTTTGTGCTAGGAACTCTCTGCCAGTTTTGATGATTTCCCCAATTGTAGCATTTCTTTACATTAAAACCCTCTATATCCAAGGTTGTTACCAACTCCCAAGGAGGTCTGTTTAGAATTTGCACTTCATCAGAACCCTAATTGTTGGAAAATTTATATTTTCTAAAATTCAGAAACTTTAATTTTTACATTTTTTTTGTCGGTTCTGGAAAAGGTTTTCGTTTTTTCCATCATGTTTTTTAAATATTTGTTGTTATATATCTATTTTAGTATTATATCCTTAAGCATAGATTCTCATATTTGTGTTTTCATCATGAATAAGTAACTTCATCTTTTAGATGTGTATTCTTATCTTTTCCTTCTTCATTTAGAAGCTTTGACATCGCCAGGGTTCTCCCCTGTTAGACAAAATAAAACTAGCACATGGAACAGGAAACCTAACTGAATTGGTGAGAAGATAAACACCTGAATCACATGCGAAATATTAGGAATGTCAAGACCACGTGCAGCAGAATCAGTGCACACAAGAACACCACCTTTCTGTTGAAAATCAACCAAAGTCTTCGCGCGCTCCTCCAAAGAGCTATCTCTATGGTAACGGAAACATTCAACCCCAGCCCTGTGTAATATCTTTGAGATTGATTCAACAGCCTCAACAGTGTTTGCAAACACCATGGTTCGACTCACACCAACACCAGAATCTAACACTTTAGATCTAAACCCTTGTTTCACAGCATCTATGAGAGCATCCACCTGTGTATCAACTGTGACTTCAATCCACTTCTGCTCCAATCTGGAGAAAAAGAAATAGCACATTACTAACATGAATGCATAATCAAATCCATTATACCATCAAAGGAGCAAATATGCAGTGGATCCTAATATATTAATGGTATTAAACAACTATATATATATATATATATATATATATATATATATATATATAAGGTAACAGCCTCATGCATTAGCAAGTCAGATTACCCACATTAGAAACAATGATTAGTGGGGTTTTATTTAAAGGTAACAATCTCATGCATCACTGACGAAGAAAGTTAAGTTACCCATACTGGAAACAATAGTTCTCTTTCATTTTTTTTTAATAATAATAATAGCAAGGGCCACTACCATGTGTCAAACTGATCACCACTTGTGAAACAACATTAAGGTTTCAGGTAGTAGACTAGCTATGGCCGTAACCTTCAGCATTTCTCCATTAAGTGGCCACACAGTTTTTTGGAGTGAATGCTAACTTTGTCACTAAGCTGCACAAACGCTCTTATCAAAATACTTCCCCAGCTGCCTGCATACACAACCTGCCCTAAGGTCTTGATTTGGATTTCAAACACTCAAGCAGTGAAAGTGGCAAAATCAAGGCCTTGTTTGCTTAGACTTAGACTGTTTTGTTTTCATGTTTAAAAAAAATAGAAAGAACAGAAACCAAGTCCACATGTTTGGACAGTTTTTTTCCATTTTCATTTTCTGGACAATTGAGCCCAAAAAATGAAAAAAAAAAAATACTTCTAGGACCAATAATATAAAAGAAGGTGAATATTACAAATATGAAATAAATATTAATATAAATAAAGCATTATATCATATATATTTGAAAACAAATATTCTCTTAAAATACAGTATAAATAATTTGTTTATTTATTAAACTATGGAATATTACAAGTTGATATATTTTTATATTAGAATAATTTAGACGGTTAATTATAACCCCATTAGAATATATTATTAAACTATTTAAAAATAAAAATAAAGGAAAAAAAATAGTGAACAAACACATATACTTGGTAATATATATTATATAACAATATGAATATAATATCAAGATAAATATAATATCACTGTATATAGATCACAAAATGTAGTAATATTATCCTGTATAAAAATATATCTCATAACCTGACATGTGCATTATATAAAATTTTAGTTATATTTCTTTTCACCATTTTTTACTCAAAACCAAACAAGATTTTTACAAATTTTAGAGATTTTTACAAATTTCATTTTCTAAAAACATTTTTGACTTTACTTAATGAAATGCATTTTGACGAAATAAAAATTGTTTTTAGACAACAAAATCTAGACACCATTTTCCAAACCAGACAACCTAAATGACTCAATTTTTACTTTTTTTTCCTGAGTTGGCCTCTCATTGGGCAATGTGTAGGGAGTTGGAAAATGGTGCTCATGTGTTCAAAGGAATTATAATGCATATAATATATAATAAGATATGACAACATAAATATAAATCACAGTATATAGATCATAAAAATGTAGTAATATCATCCTCTATAGTAATATATCTTGTAACATCACATGTGTATTATACAAAATTTTAATTATATTTCTTTCAACCATTTTTTACATTAATGAAAATTTAAAACCAAACAAGATTTTGCAAATTTCATTTTCTAAAAACAGTTTTCGCTTTATATAATCAAATGCATTTTGAAGCAAATAAAAAAAGAAAAAAGAAAAGAAATAAAAACAGTTTTCAGAAAATGAAAACTAGAAAACATTTTCTAAACCAAACGCATCCTAATGACTCGCCATTTTTGTTTGAGTTGGCCTTCCATTGGGCAGTATGTAGGGTGTTGGAAACTGGTGCTCATGTGTTCAAAGGAAAACTGTTTGCTTTAGATTGGTGGGTTCCTACAGTGGAATGCTCCCAGGTGGATTTCCAAGAGATAAAATCTTGGGAGAGAATTCTAGAGTTGCCGCTACAACTATGGTGAAGACAGTTTTTCAAGGAAGTAAGGGATGCCTGTGGTGGTTTTATGGCAGTGGATGAAGATACAAAAGATAAGTCAGAATTTGTCATGGGCAAGAATCCTTGTAAAAGACTGTGGCAGGAAGGTGCCAAGCAAGCTAGAGGTGGTTGCAGGTTTCGTGTCCTTTTCTATTCCATTATGGTGGAAAAAAATAGTATGGTTTTCTCTATCAGAGGCAATGGAAACAATGAGATCCCCTTCAAAGCCATTCAAGAAAGAGAAAGGATGTCTTGAGATTGAAGAAGAGGTTGATTCATGTGCCTTGATGTGAGTGGGGTAGAGGAATGGCTGAAAAGGAGCGCATATAGCTAACTTAGAGAAGATGTATGATAAGATTGGATCGGCCCCTGCAACTTTCTCTAAATTTTTGATGGTGGATGAGACTTGATAGCCTCTCATTAGGTCTTTAAAAGAGTTGGTTAAGGCAGTGGGTAAGTGGAAGGTAGGGGCTACAAGTGTTAGCCCAAAGTAGCAAATGGCCTAGTAGAGTTAGCCTATTGAACTTGTAGAGGAAAATCTCTGGAACACATAGACAATGGGCCATATATAAATGAGAGGTTGGACATTTCTAAGGGCTATGGGTCTTATTGTGAAAGAGCACTAAAGGAACCCAGGAAGTCAGAGGAATCTAAGGAGTGTATGGTATAAGTGGTTTGCTTAGAAGTAGGCCAAACCAATAATTTTGGTCCACTATAGGAAGGCTAAATGAAGTGGTCTATCAGGCTAGGTCTAAGAATGTTGAAATGAGTGAGGCTAGGTCTCAAACCATTTACCATCTTTTTATCTTAGTTAGGCCTAGTGTTATTAGCCTTGTTACTAACACGGAAGGTGAGGACCCTTCATTGGATTTGAATGCTTTCTCCCTCAACACAAGAAAGCCAATCTTATAAGCAAGTTTAAAGTGAATGGGATTTGGCTTTTAGAGAAGGTAGAACTAAAGAGAGGAATCTTGACCTATTTTCAATCGAAGTTGGAGAATGCCCATCTCAAGAAATCTAAGCTATAGGGAGATTTATTTATTTATTTATTTTTGATAAGCTAAAGGGAGATCTATTCAAGTGCATTGAAAGCTCAGATAAGGAATGTTTTAAAAACCTTTTCAAGGAGGAGGATGTGATGGTCTCCCTTTCAAAGTCAGACAGAGATAAAGCACCAGGTCTAGATGGCTTCTCCTTAGCGCTTTGGAAATTTTGTCAACCTATAGCAAGGTCTTCAAGGAATTCTACTTAAAGGAAACCTTCAAGAGGAGTTTCAACACCACCTTTTTGGTTCTTATTCCTAAAAAAGGAAGGGGCTGAAGATATGAAGGATTTCAGGTTTATTAGCCTTGTTGGGAGCCTCTATAAAATCCTAGCCAAGGCCTTTGTGAATGAACTAAAAAAGGTGATTAACAAGGTGGTCAAAGCATCAAAATGCATTTTTGGAGGGTAAACAAATTCTTGATGCAGCCTTGATTACTAATGAGACCACAGACTCGAGAAAAAAAAGCTTTAGGATGAGATTGGTAGGTAATCTAGACTTAGAAAAGCCTACAATCACATAAATTGGAACTTCCTCCTTTTAGTCATAGGAAAAAAAGGGTTTGGTCCAAAATGATTGAGGTGGATTTGCTTCCGCATTTCTTCACTAAGAATATCAATTCTTGTTAACAACTCTCCAACAAAATTCTTCCAAAGCAATAGAGGTTTAAAGCAAGGGGATCCCCAATCCCCTTACTAATTTGTTCTAGTTATGGAGGCTTTGAATTGCCTAATTTCTAAGGTATTTCAAGAAGGTTTTTTAAGTGGCTTTGAGGTTGAAGGGGAGTAGGGTTGGAAATCTAACATCTATTTTTTGCAACTAAGGCGAATGCTAAGCAGCTAAAATATTGGAAATGGGTCCTACATGTTTTTGAGCTTATGTCACGTTTGAAAGTTAACTTGCAAAAGAGTGAGATAATTCTAATTGTTGAAGTGGAAGATTTGGACATGTTGGCTTCTTCATTCAGGTGCAAGGTTGGGAGCCACCTTTCAAGCCATATTAAGCTGCCATTGGGAGCATCTCATAACTCATGTAGTATGGGATTCAGTTGAGGAGAGGTTTAAAAGGAGGTTGGCCCCTTGGAAGAAGCAATACCTCATCAAAGGGAGGAAGATTGACCCTCATAGAGTACCCTCTCAAGCCTTCCCATATATTAATGTCCATTTTTTGTGATGCCCAAAAAGGAAAAAAATGCACCTCATCAATTAGAGAACAATGTGCAAAGATAAGAGGAATGGAAGATTGGTGATTAGTAAGTTGAATGTTCTTAATAAAGCCTTGTTAGGGAAATGGTTGTGGAGATATACCCTTGAGTGTAATAACCCATGAAGGAAGAAAATCCAAGGCAAATTATGCAATGGTGGAGGGGGGATTGCACTCTAGAGGTGAGAGAAGTTTTTGGACTGGTATAGAAAGCAATTAGGAGAGGATGGAAGGAATTCAGCCTTAGGACTTCTATACTGGTTAGGAATGGCCTCAGAACCAAATTCTGGTTGAATAAATGGGTAGGTGAGTTCCCTTTGAAATACGCATTTCCTCAGCTATTCAGGATGGCCTCTAATAGGAATGCGATAGTAACTGACTTTTGGGTGGCAATAGAGAAGGCTCTTAGTCCCTCCTGTTCGGAAAACCATTTAAGACTGGGAGGGGAGCTGTGATGCAATTTATGGAGCTAATCCACAAGGTGAGAGTGCCAGAATCAGGGGAGGATAGCTTACTTTGGGGGGAGAAGGTGACTTTCCAGGTGAAATCTTTCTATAACACTTTACATGATGAGAATCAAGCCCTATTCCTTGCCAAAGAAATGTGGGGCATTTATGCCCCTTCAAGAATTTGTCCTTTTTTGCTTGGGACGTTGCATAGTGGAAATCCTTGTCATTGATGTTGTTATGAGGAGAAGATGACCCGATGACCAATAGAAACAGTCTTTGTATGGTAAAGAATCAACAAACCACATTATTACCCATTGTGACAGAACCAGAAATATGTGGGACATGTTGTTAGCAATCTTCAGACTACAGTGGGTATTTCCAGATTCTATAAAAAAGTTCCTTTTAGGTTGAAGATGAAATGCATGGACAAAAGGCAAAGGAGGAAGTGGAGTATGGCTCCTCTGTCTTTGTTTTAGCGTGTGTGGTTGGGAAAGAAATAGAAGGATCTTCATTGGGGAAGAACTCAATAACCTTAAGCTTAAAGAAACCCTTTTTAGGTCTCATGGAATGGTCTACAACCCTGTTGTGAAGAGAATGTTCTTTGTTAGATTTTATTCATGATTTGAACTGTGGAGAGTGGTTTTTAGTTATTCTTGTTTTCGATGCCACTTCTCTTTTGTCTTGGTGGCTCCTCTTGTATACACCCTATGTACATAGGATGCATCCCCCTTTTTGATTGGTGCTTTTTAATATATCTTTTTGTTTTCCTATCAAAAAAATGTGAGTACAATAAAAATGTATAGCTAATTATCAAAATCCTGGGCCCTTTTATATACAAATATGTTTGATTGTGTGTTGGTGTGTGTGTGTGGAGCATATCCTTGCTATGTTGACATCAGGTTTTTAATGACATGTCATGTCAAGATCCTAGTCCATGGCCTACAACATAAATTTATAACTATTTCCTGCTATGAAAACTTTTCATATCAATCTTATTTAAGCAGGACCAATTTCACAGAAGGTTTAGCTTATGGCAACATGATAATCTTCAAAATTAGGCTTCACTGATTTCCAAATGCCTCAAAATTTGTTCATTTAAAACTTTGACAGAGCCAAGTGTAGGATCTTTAAAAAATTTCTGACGGAGAAGAGGTATAATGCAATATCACCTAATTGGAGGAAACAAGAATTACAATATTCATGAGTGGAATATCCAGATCACTATGGCAAGTGGTTCTCTGTGTAATATTATTCTCAAAACTCAGGCATTGAAATATGGTAGACATGTGAGTTTTTAAAAAATATTATATGGAATGCACATAGTTAAATATGTTATTGAGTTTGTGTACATGTCCTATTATACTTTTGGCCATAATATAAGTAATAGAATGGCATGTTATTAAGATTGGTATTTATGAAACAATAAAAGATGAAGAAAATAGTAGAACCCATGACAAAATGGCATAAAATAAATGTACTTTAACCCTATTTTTAAGTGAGCAAAGATGGATTGATGGAGAAAGAAGTCCTACATATAATAATTCATAATAACACTGACTTAGTCTATTCTTTCTTTTGATAAGCTATTAATTCTAGTCTATTCATATCACTTAGGATTTACATAGGAATCCTTTTTTTTATTTCTTTTTATCGATACACAAACTTTGAACCTGATTTTCTAAAATTAGTAACTAAGCATATTGGCATAAATTAGTTAACCATGCTCTGAAAGGAACATGAACCAGCAATTCACTAGCAAGGGAACAAAAAAATTAATATTAACAATAATGGTAACCAGAAAAAAAAATGCAGCACCTGGGATTGTGACAATGTAGGTAGCCTCCACTAACCCAATGGGCATCTGGAAACATCCGTTTTAAGACTCCCCCAGCAGTTTTCTTTCCATTAACTGGAAGGGTAGCTGCAACAAAAATGTACTGTTTACTACGCTCATAATTTTTCTCACTCTCCTCCAATCTTTTTTCTTGATAGACCCAACTTCAATCTCCTCTGTGAAACCTTCAACAACAGGTTCACCTTCAACATTTTCCTCCTCATCTGAGATGATTTCAGTTTGCTCCTCTGTTTCCTCCTCATCTTTTTCAGATTCAGAATAAAAATGCAACATGGAATCAGATTCCAATTCCGTTGGCTTATCAGGTACCGATTTTTTTATGCGAGACAATATCTTTTCATCAAAACGAAGCATATCTATGAGACGGATGACTTGATTCTGAAAGCTCCCACAAAGAAGCATATCTGCTTCGTCAAACACCTGCCATTGTTATAAATAAACTAGGTCTGTGATTTCTCAAATAACCAAAATAAACATGGATGATTCTGAGAAAAAATTTACCACACATTTCACACCACGCAGAAAATTGGAACGACGCTGTTTTTCTGGGTCAATTGCATTAAGATTATTCAGAAAAGCAGCTGGTGTTGAAACAATAATATCTGGTTCATTAACTGGCCATCCCTGCAGTCAAAGTGTCATATTAGACAAACCCCAGAAGGATGTACGAGAGGAAACCTAGCAAGTATATAAAGACATATCCAGGTAACATTCTTTCTATATATATACAAACTCTAATCTTATCACAAAAATAACAAAATGCTAGGTTGAGAACAAGAAAAATTAGTACATCCATACCTGTCGTCCACAAACAGCTACCACTCGTAGAAGTGGTTCACCATGATCACCACAAAGGCAGTTAGCCATTTGAACTACTTGCTCACAGAGCATCACATTTGGACAAAGAACAAGACAAAGCTGATGCAGATGTCTTGATTCTTGATCAGTTGAAGCATCCGCAGAATCATTGGGTGTGCCACATAGTTTATCAATTAGTGGAACTAAGTAGCCATGCGTTTTACCACTACCAGTCTCTGCTGCAACTACCACATCATTGCCTGAAAGTATATAGGGTATACAAGCAGCCTAGAATGCAAATCAAATATCTCAATAATTATCATACAGCAAAATCTCAAAAGAAAGTAAATTTATCATGGCCTTCTATTTAACAAGCCCAATAGAAAACATGATTCAAATGGGTAAATGTTCAGGTGAAATTTACAAATGCAAGCAGCAGTTTAAAAAAAAAAAAAAAACACCTAAAAATTAGAAAAATAAAGAAATATGAACAAATAAATTAACACCTGTCAATCCATACTATTTTCAATGTCTTGTTTGAACATCCCATGGAAATTCTATCAATGAGATTTGGCGTTATAGGATTTGGAGTTCAAAATCCATCAGACGTAGCAGAGCCAGTATAGAAAAAGATAAACTGTAGAGTGACATTCTGAAGAATATTTATGTAGTCATTTTTTAAAATCCTAAGATCCCTTTATTATAAACACTAATTAAGAAAACAAATAAGCTAATTGACATGCCCAAAAATATAAATATTAATAATTAAAAAAAAAAGGAGGCCCATTTCAAACAAAGTCAAGGGGCATTCAAACGGCCATACATGTTCCACTACATAACCTTTGTATTGATGATTATTGTTTCTCATTAAAAATGACATTCATCCTTTCCTCTTGCTTGGGTTTTCCTGACACCACAACCACATCAAACTTCCAATTTCTTCGAATCAAGTTATTACTCCTTGTTTGCTGCATAGTTCGAGACTTGAGTTCCGAGAAAATGTAAAAATGGCAATAATTAAAACCTTAAACCTTAAATTACCATTATTCTAGGCCAGGAAAAACCGAAACTTCCAGCAGATAAGCCTAAATGTTGATACAACCATTCAGTTCTGTCCAGGTGAATTTTTCTTAAAGACAATGAAACATAGGATTAAGATTATTGGTACTTTAATCTTCTTTTCTTTTCCCTTGTTTTCTCATAAACCAGATGGAAGACTACGGTTTTAAAAACCACTAGGAAAACGTAAAATGAAAAGCAAGAGGGCAATGAATCACACCTGAACCAAAGAAGGTCTTTCGATGCCTACGGTGGAAAGAGCACGGGTGAGCCGGTCGGATACTCCGAGGGACGCCCACGAAACGCCTTGGTCGGCAAAGAACGTTTCGGCTCCATTCCGATCTTGGGCGGTAGCGGAGGCGGTTCCAAACGCCCTAGTCCGTCGGCGGCGTGGTGAGTCCAGCCAATAAAGGCCAATTCGCAAAGAAGAAGATGGTGCTGATGATGAACGATCGAGGAGGGATGAATAGCAACTTTTAAACGGGGAGAGAAGTCTAGGAGGAGAAGATAATCTGCTGAAATGTAGCATTGAAGCACAGCGATGGACAATCATCTATGCTCTCTTCTGGATTCTGAAGATGGATAGGGTTCAGGGTTTTAGACTCAAAACCCTCACACGCTGTCACGCACTCAGCTCAGCTGATACCTTAATTTTGGTCCGTTGGGAAGGCACGTGGTACAAAATATTTATCACGTGATATGATAATTGGTTCATCCGAATTGAACAGAAAAATAAATAAATATTTTTAAATATAATTATCTTTTAGTGAAAAATAAAAATAAATAAAAATTTGAAGAAAATCTGAATAAACATTCATCGGATCCTAAATTGCCTAGCGGCACATTCCGAGTCGGTTATATGGGCCTTCCCCGTGGCGTGGCAGAAGAGTCGAAGAACGAGCACCCAGAAAATGGCGCCAAAGGCAAAGAAGAGTCGAGCACCCACTTCCGATCCAAACGGAATGTTCGCTGGAATGGTCGTTTTCTTGGTCGAGTATGGAGTCCAGACTCGTCGACTAGAGGTTTCTCATTCAACCTTCAGTTTCTTCTTCCGCCTTTGCTTTTCTTCATCTTCTCAAAGCGAAAATCAACGACCTAGATGATTGTTACCTAGAATTGTTCTCTTGTTCTTGGTCCACTTGCCTCTCATTTCTACGCAAGTGATTCAATTTTTTGATGCCATTAAATATCAATGGAGCTTTTGTCTACTGTTTTATGTATATCTCATTAATTTAATTAGAATAATTTGTTCTATCTTTTTTATTTTGCTAAAGATTTGGAAGCAGAAACTGGTGCAAATGGGGGCTACCATTGCAGACCGTCTATCAAGAAGGGTGTCTCATGTTTTTGCTGTGAATAGGGATGCCCTTCTCCGACAAGTTGGTCGTGAGCATTTGGAGCGCTTCCAAGGAGTGAGACTCCCGTTCTTCCATTCTGTTTCTATGCAGTTGTTCTCTTGTTCCCATGTTTGTGCTTTCCATGTGAATTAATTTGAATTTCAAAGGCTCGCTTCTAATTCAAAAACTATAGTAATAATTCTGGATGACCTTTTCTTTTCTTTTTTATGATGCAAATTTTTTAATATCACCTAACTTAGAAACGTTAAGAGTGGATTTCAAGGATGGATTATTGCAGAATATTGGGTTAGGGAGAGATTAGCTTTCACACAATTAGGCTAACCCATAATATATAGCCCAGCTTGAGTTCTCTTGACATTTGGTACTTACTTGGGTCTCCTTCGGCCTGGCTAAATTATATCATCATTATGTCTGAATTCAACATTCTGAAAAATTGAAAAATCATGTAAGATTCGAGTTTTATATTGGGTGTCTATTCTTAAGTTAATATTCTACAGGCTTGGTGGTCTCTCTAGGAATTGTTCCAAATTTTTAATGGCTGATATTCACTACTGATTGCAGAATGTTCTACAATACCAGTGGCTAGAGGATAGTTTGAGATTAGGACAGAAGATATCTGAGGACTCGTACAATCTAAAATTTGATTCAGAAGTACAAGATGGACCAGGAAACACTTCAGAAATTTTTCCTCAACCATCACAGTTAAACAATTCCCGTGAAGATGGAGCACCACAAAACAAAAGGATGAAATCCTCTCCAGAGAAAAATATGAATGAGGAAAGCAGGGAAAACAAAAGAAATAGCACTGCACATGAGACATCTCATACTGTCCAAGGTTCTGATGAATCATTCCGCACTCCAAGCCCAGAAAATTCTGGTTCAAATACCCTTGGTGATCCAAATAAGGCTGTAAGATTCAGTAACCACTAATGTGGGTTACTTCCTTCCCTTTGTGTTTTATTATATCCTCAATTCTCCCTCTGTTTCTCGGAAGTCATTGCCATGGTACATAAGTATCTGGGGGATGGAGGATGATAGATGATTCAATAGCACTAAAAATTATTACATCTTACTCATGCTTAAAGCCTTCAGCTGAATACTTTACTATATCTTTTAATCAGGTGGGCACATTGGACTCATCCTTGCCATATAGTCCTCCTGACTTGAACAAGAATATCACTGAGATATTTGGGAAGCTTATTAACATATACAGAGGTGAGACTTAATCTATTCCTGTATATGCATGGTTTGTAGTCTTATTCAGTTAGTGTCTGGGGAAACTGAAATGATGTGGTTATTTTCTTTGAAAGCGCTGGGTGATGACAGGAGATCATTTAGCTATCACAAGGCTATAGGAGTTATTGAAAAGTTGCCTTTTAAAATTGAAAGTGCAGACCAGGTCAAGGACCTGCCTACAATTGGAAAATCAATGCAGGATCATGTAAGTGTGCATAAGTTTAAATTAATATCCAACATGTGTTGCCTCAAGTAAGTAACTGGTTTGTCATCTTCAGTTTCTCCCTCCATCTTCAGCTCTGAGCTATATTATTAATGCATGAGAGTGTATGCTACCTAAAAGCCTTTTCTTTTATTCAAGCAATTAAGCTAATCTGTCTTCTTTCTTTTCATACATTTTTCTTATTTAGGTTTTATATAGTAGGTTGATCCTTTGCCTTCTGTTTTGGGGATTTTTTTTTCTACACACACACACACACCAGGAGATGTACATGCTGAGTCATGTCTCATCACAACCTTGATTTCTCTTCTTAGTTGTTGGATAGATTTAGCAATGCAACATGCATCATTCACCAAAACAGTAGGTTGAAGAATTGATTACAATCCCTAGAAACTCAACAGTATTACTCATGAAACTCTCCATAGTAGATGGAATCGAGTAAGGGTCAACAAATAAAGTAAAAATATGGATTTGCAAATGCACAGGATATATATATATTCTGAAGAATTGATTACAAGCCCTTGAAACTCAACAATATAACTCGTGAAGCTCTCCATAGGAGATGTAATCTAATAAGGGTCAACAAATGAAGTAAAAATATGGATTTCCAAAATGCACTGGATACACACACACGCACACATTCCATTTATAATCACTTGTAAAAGATTATGGATGCTAATGGTGTTTGCTTGCAGATTCAAGAGATAGTGACTACCGGAAAGTTATCGAAGTTAGAGCACTTTGAGACAGATGAAAAGGTCTTTCAAGATTCTCAGTAAATATAGAGTTCAACCATCTTCTAGTGCCAAATACTATATCAGGAATGTGCATTTTTCCTTTTTCATCTAATTGCTGGAATTTTTATTGTTTGGATTTGAGTGCAGTTTTATTTGCTAATAATTGATGGGCCTATGCTTTTAACATTTTTCCTGGTTCTTTCTTTTTGTTGCAGCCTTTTTTTATTTCATATGATTCTCTTTGTGCAAGATGGTAGTTTTTTATGAAACCTGATGTTGGGCTCTTTTTATTGAACACAATAGCAATGTATTAAGTTCTCTTTGCTCTACTTTTAAAGGTTAAAATTCTTAAGCTATAATGCCTATTTCCTTTTATTTCTGTACACAAGTGAAATATCTATTATACATTAGATAAACATATAATCTATTAAGAGGAAAAAAAAAAATCATCTTTGGGATAAAGCAAATTTCATATATTTGAATCATCAAATTATGTAAAATCGGAGACCACTACTAACATCCAAGCTAAATGTCCTGAAATCTTCACAATTTATTACTGTCAGTTTAATCAGTTTTTTGTTGAATGTCTGCAGGTACGAACAATAAATTTATTTGGGGAAGTATGGGGTATTGGTCCGGCCACTGCACTGAAACTATATGAGAAAGGATACCGTACGCTAGATGATCTGAAGAATGAGGATTCACTAACAAACGCACAGAAGTTAGGGTTGAAATATTTTGATGATATCAAGAAGAGGGTTCCACGCCATGAGGTCTGATTGTTGTTGTTCTGCTTCGTTAAACCTAGCAATGCTTAACTTTAATCAAATTAATGTTGATATACATTTAAATACTCTATTTTATTGCACAGGTCCAAGAGATGGAACTTCTTTTGCAGAAAGCTGGAGAAGAGGTTTTGCCTGGGGTAAGCACTATAATTATATCACTGAACTAGTATATTAATATATTTAAGACCAGATCATTGTTGTGGATATTCTCTTTGCCCAAAGCTGTATTGTTTATGATAAATTATGTTTGTTTTCTCCCCTCTTCTTTGTAGGTTTATGTGATTCTTCTCTGAATACCTTACTTGAATAAAGTAATATTGGACATTGAAATTTTAGATGCTTGTGGCTCTTGCATTGTCATCCTAGGGCATGTTTTAGAGCAGATCTATTTACATTTGGTATGTAAGTATTTGTCTGAGTCCAAGCTGTTGGATTTAGATCATAATGAACCTGAAATATTTTAAGATTGCATAATTTTGAGTTATAATGTCATCAAATTCGGATAAATCAGATGTATACGTAGTGTGAACAATTTCCTTTTGTATTGTTGAAATAAGGAACCATGGATGAATGTTTGTTTGTTATAAGATTACATATATTATGTACATGCGGTTGGATTGGTTCAAGAAGCATTGATAAGTTCAATCCACTTATAGTTGCATGTTTAGGTCTAAAATTGCTGCCCTATCAGCTCTTATCAGTGTGGGTGTGGTCCATGAAGATCAACTGATAATTTTTTAACAGCCATTGCCATTCATAATGAGATAAACCTTGCATGCAGTAAAAACACTATGTAGTTTCCTCATCTAACGATCTGATTTCTGTTTTAAAAGTGTTTAATGATCTGATTTCAGTTTTAAAAGTGTCAAATGATCTGATTTCTGCTTTAAAGGTGTCTATTGTATGTGGAGGATCCTATAGACGAGGAAAAGCTTCCTGTGGAGATTTGGATATTATAATTACACATCCTGATGGAAAAAGGTACTATATCTATTATTATTGGTTTACACTTCTTTATTTTCTACAGCTTAATCTTATTTTAAAAAGAGATTTAGTTCCCAACTATTGTCTTCTGCCCTGTTTTGAGTTGTTTTCTTTTGTTTGTTATCCCTCTTTTATTGATATAAAGCAATGAAAAATATTTTTTTTCTTTTTAATAGCCAAAATTTTAGAAAAATTGTAGTTAATTATTAAGAGATTGACGGACCTTTTTATGGGTCTGTCTCTCCTTTACTTAGGATGGTGAACCATACTTCCATTGGGTGATGGTGCCAAGAGAATATAATATTCATAGAAGCCACAAAGACTTATCAGAAAATTTTCCTTCAGTAATGTAGCTCATGGCCAAAGGCAAATGTCATTCCTTGACACCCTGCAAAAAGCATACCCATGTTCATTACTGGTTGCTGGACTGTTTGTGACTGCATGGTTGTAGTTCATTGTGATTCTCTCTGATGAGTATAAACTGTTTGTCTCTCTCACATGCACACAAAGATACACACATAAACATCTTCAGATTGCTTGTTATTTCATTTCTGAAGTTGAAAATTTTCTTGCATCTTGGGATTGCTTGTTATTTCATTTCTCATTTCTGAAGTTAGAAAATCTTCTTGTTGAATTCTACTTGTCATCTTGTATGATTCTAGTACTGGGTAAGGCTGTTTGAATTTGCTCTATACTTCCAGTCACAGAGGATTTTTACCAAGATATGTAAAGCACTTGAAGGATATGAAGTTTTTACGAGAAGATTTGATATTCAGTACTCACAGTGAAGAGGTAAGATGGTTTTTCTTATGTTATTGCTTCTCATTTACTTTGTTGTTCAATCCATGCTATTATTAATTAAACCAGTATTTGCTTATGCTTTCTCTATAAAAAGTCATTATATTTGCGGAGATCCAAAGTTAAAATACTAGTTTGAGGAGTTATCTATCCAAAGATTGAAAAATTCTTTTGTATGTAATTTGTGGTATTGGTCTAAGGTGTATGTAGATATGAACCCTAATTCTCTTGTTAGCTTCATTGATTAGTTAGGCTCAAAGTAATGGTAGGTGATGTTTTTTGTTTTTTTCCCTTTCCCTCTAGGATGAGCCTTTAGGC
Source organism: Vitis riparia (assembly GCF_004353265.1). Taxonomy (NCBI): domain Eukaryota; kingdom Viridiplantae; phylum Streptophyta; class Magnoliopsida; order Vitales; family Vitaceae; genus Vitis; species Vitis riparia. The sequence continues at coordinate 10,373,638 of NC_048431.1, forward strand.
TTTTTCTGTATACTTCCTGTATACTTGGGGGCACTGTTTTTGGCGTCTCCCCTTTTCTATTTATACATTTCTCTTTACCTATCAAAAAAAAAAAAGTTATGTACCTGAAAATTATTAGTGTTACATTTGCTTCCTCCTGTAGTATATTGAAAAGAGCTGTCATTTTGATGAAATGCAAATTTGGTTCATTCTCATTGAATTGCTGCAGGGAAAGGAAAGAATGTTGTATAATCATCTGAAGCATTTAATGTGATTATCAGCAAATATTATTATGTTAATATTTAAACACTTGAAAGCCTCCATTTGTGTGGTACTGAGGGATGTGGCCACTGATTAGAAATTGGTATAATAAGTATTATAAACCAGTATTTGCTTATGAGCTCTCTCTATAAAAAGTCATTATATTTGTAGAGATCCAAAGTTAGATGTGGGTTTGCTCCAGTGCTTTTCTTCCCTTCCCTTTTGTTGTTTCTTCAGTCTTTTTAAGGCTTCTTACTTCCATCTCTTGTATACTTTGTGCATACTTGGCTCTTTTGGCCTCTTTGCTCATAATGTTTTAATTGATAAGGAAACTCAGTATGCAATTTTTTTTTTCAAGTTATTTCCTGCAAACCACAAAATTATATGCAATTTTTTAAGGTCAATAAACACTTGAAACAGTTAGAACAGACTGTTGAGCATTCTGGATTGAGATTGGTCCCTTAAATTCTATTTGATTTGGACTCTTTCCAGTGATGTGCCTAATCGATTGAGAATTCTTTTAGTGGCCAGGTGAGGTACTAAGCATAAGCATCAGTCAAATTTTTTTTTTTTGTTCTGATGTGATCTTTTCCTTTTAGTATTTTTGATCAGCCAATCATCCTTTTGATCCATAATGAGGTTAATCAGCACTTAAGGAACTACAAGTTCCAAACTTGTAGGATGTGTTTGAAGTATTTATGCATTGTCTTGTTTTCTCCCAGATTACAAAGTTCTATGTCTCTTGCATTATTTAGTTCCCAAGAAAACTTGAGAAACAGATATAGAGGAATTAGAAGTCTAGGGGTCTATTTGGGAATTGTTCTTGAAAACGGTTTTCTGTTTTTAAAATTAAAAAACATGTTTGACAAATTTTTAACTGAAAAAGGATTTTTGAAAATATGTTTAGGTTGTTTTTTAGAACAAATTTGATGTGTTTCAGGTGTTTTTAGAATATTCTGAAAAACTATGGAAAATATGAAGAATATGGAAACCTTTGCATGGTACGTAAGCACACAGTACCTTCACGGAGAATAAGTTAAAAGAACTATTTTTTAGTTCCCAAACAAAATTTTATTTCCAAAAACAATTGAGAATTGTTTTTAAGAAGTGTTTTCAAAAATTGTTTTTTGATAACTATTCTTGTAAACATTGTCAAACAAGTCCTTGATGAGAAACTGTTCTATTGCTGCTAAGATGATGGGAAAACCCAATTTAACTTGAATAACTTCTAATACAGGATTGAGGTGATATGTTTGTCTTTTTAGGAAAAGGAGTTCAATGTTAAAATTTCCGCACCTTTTCCTCTTTTTTCTTTTTTTTTTGGTAACTGGCAGAGGAAATAGTTTTCTGCTGGACTTCATTACTATTTACATCAATTTTTATTTATTTTCCTATTTCATCTGATGGCTCAACTTCTGTGTAATTGCTTGATGCATTTCCTTGGCTTCTGTGGCCTATATTGGCCATCACATGCTTTTCACCATTAACTATCAATATTCGATAACGCCACAGGGTACTGATTCAGGTGTTGACACTTATTTTGGTCTTTGCACATATCCTGCTCGAGAACTGCGACATCGCATAGATTTGAAGGTAGCTTGTTGATTTCTCTATTGTACTTTGAATGGGGTACTATATACCTGATTAACTTTTTAATTTTTACATATTTGTCATCTTTAGTTCCACCAATGATTCTCTACAGGTTTTGATAATTACATCAAGAATTGCATAAATGCATATGATTCTTTTCTTAATATACTGAAATATTCATGTTGTGTGTTATAGGTATACCCGAGAAACATCTATGCATTTGGACTAATAGCTTGGACTGGGAATGATGTATTAAATAGGAGGTATGCTCAATGATTACTGAAACCTGCTAATCTGTCTTTTTTGTTAGAAGTGGAGAAGGTTTACAAATCATTTCTAAGATGGCTCTCTTGGTATATTATGTCACTTTTTGTACTGTTGTATGGATATTGAATTTTTTTCTTTTTCCCAGCTTACTAAGATGGTTTGTGCAGTTTCTTTCCCCCTGCCCCTCCCTCTCTTTTTTTTGGGTTTTAATTTCTTGAGAAGTTTGAATCTCTCACAACATTAAGCTTGTGATCTAGACTTTGACCTTGATGTCTGGATGCAGGTTAAGAATACTCGCAGAATCCAAAGGATACCGGCTTGACGATACAGGGCTGTTTCTGGCTACTCAGGGTTCAGGTGGTAAACGGGTAATAAGTTGATTTGGGCTCTCTTTACCTAAATCCTCTCCTTCCATGGTTTATTTGTGGTCAGCACACATCAATTTTATTGCAGGGATCAAGAGCTACTACAAGTTTAAGTTTTAGGACGGAACAAGAAGTGTTCGAGTTCCTGGGATTCCCTTGGCTTGAACCACATGAAAGAAATCTGTGAAAGTGAATGCCCAAGTGTACATACCGGACATAAACTTGCTTCGTTCAGGAGCTGAAGACTTTTTGTCATGACACACGAGAGAGCTAACCTTAGAGGAGAGACTTGGCAGCTCAATATGAAGAGAGAAAAAGTCCCTGGCAGGGGTAGCCTTGCACATTTCTTGGTGGCAGCATAGTTTTTGAGAAGTTATGAATATCATGAATTTTGTAAATAAGTTCTGGATTTTGTGTGTGTTCTCCCCAATAATTTCAAACAAAACTTAATACGGCCTTTGTTGCAGCATTTCTTGCTTTTGGTTTGGAAACCCAAATTGTTGCATAAACTTAGTCTTGCTGAAAAAACCTAACCATCCTCTCATCTGCTCTCACAGCATACTAAGTTGGTGTAAAGGAGCCCTCTTCAATGTGCTTGCATGGCCCCTATAGGCATCCTTGTGCAGGCACGTCTTGATACAATCGGGCGCAAAGGTGGATCCCATGCTAGGATGTAGTTGGGCAAGTAAGTGTTTAATGAGAGGGTACCTTGCCCGTGTCAACTCAGACCATTATTGTGATTTCACTTCAGTGTTGGTATATGCAGTCCCGCTACAATAGTTGCTATGGCAGTAAGGGGATTGTCCTATCCATGTAAGCCACATGAAGATGCCTTGATCACCGGCTTGGCCGTCGCTAACCATGAGATTCAGCATATCCTAGAGAACCTAAGGAGCTCAGCGGGCTTGTTGCATCACTCGGCCTTCCAACAGATATGATTATGTTAAGCCAAAGATGTAATTAGTTTTTTGTTAATTATTAGTTAGTTGGGATATTGTATTTCTTGATATATAACAGCTACTCTGTATTTTTCACAGAAACAGAGCAGTAACAACATAATCCTTTTTCTCCTATTCTGTGTCAATCTTCTTCCTCCTTTCTTTATCTTTTTCATCTTGGTATCAAAGTGGCCACGGCAATTGTTACTAGGACCTCTGATTCATCTTCTGCTAGCACTACAAATGCGCAAAACCCATTAGCTCAATCAAACACCCATCCTCCACCCATTGCTCTACCAACAAACACATCGTCTTTCTCCTTCCCTTCAATGAATCAACCTCTCATGGTAAAACTGGATGGTTGGAACTACCTTATTTGGAAGAATCAACTTCAAAATGTCATTATCGCTAATGGACTTGACAATTTCATTTATGGGTCTTGCCCTTGCTCGATTCCTCGATGTAGCAACAAATCATCAATCTGAAGTGCTTGGTTTGGCAACGATACAAGCAACTTCTAATGAGCTGGTTGTATGCATCCCTATCTGAAAATATAATAACTTGGATCATTGGGTATTCAATAGCATTGAAGATCTTGAACGCCCTTGATCAGATTTACTCTCTCCTCTATTGTGTGGGTTATCGAGCTTTGTACTAAGCTTCAAACGCTCAGAAAAGATGATCTCTCAGCTGGTGAATACATACGAAAGCTCAAATCCATCTACAACAGCCTTTGTAGTGATAAGAAAGTTGGTTTCCCAAAAAAAAGATCTCATTTACTTGTTTTGGTGGGATTAGATCGTGAGTACAATCCCTTTGTTACCTCCATTCAAAGTCTGACTTGATCAGTTAACAATCAAGCAAATCCATAGCCTATTACTTAGCTATGACTTTCATCTTGAACAACAAAACTTTGTTCCTCTCTTTAATTCTGCCCAAGCCCATGTGGCTTATTTGAACGAGAAATCTTCTAGACCAACCTCTCAACCTACATTCAATCAAATTCAAATTCAACCCCGATACTCTCCTCTTTTGCAACCAAACACTAATCAATATCAACCAAGCATATTAGGCAAACCACAGTAGCGTCGGCCCTCAAGCCTAATGGAAACCAAATACTTCAACCCAAAACCAAAAGCCTCGGTGCCACATTTGTAGTAAATTTGGACAAACAACTCTTATCAACTTTCATCATACAAATCTAAACTATCAACCCCAACCCTCTCCTAAATCTTTCAATACCACACTCACAACTAATTCCTAGTTTTCCAGTCCTTCAGAATTTTCTTACCCTGCAATGGCTAATCACGTTGCCACACCTACCACTGTTGCTAATACAAATTAGTGCATGGACTCGAGTGTCACACATCATTTCACTTTGGACATTAACATGTTTGACCCTGTGACACCATTCATTGGATTTGATCAAGTGACAATAGGAAATGATAAGTAAATCTTTATCACACATCCTGATACTACAACACTACTATCCGCTTTCTTCTTGTTCTACATCTTGTCTTTCACACTCCAAAAATCTCAAATAATCTTATTAGTGTTACCAAGTTATCTTTTGATAACAACGTTTTTGTTGAATTTTATGCCGCCCCATTTCTCGTCAAGGATCAAGTTTCAAAGAGGTCCTCCTTCAAGGTCAACTTGATCATAGCTTGTACAAGATTCAATCATCTTTCCCATCATACCCTTCTTCTATTGCATCCTTTCCTTCCAAAGTTTTTGTCACGGCCCAAATTCCGGGCGATCCAAAATTTGGCCCATGACCCTAGGTCATAGGTTTGACCCTAAGGGTTCCTCCTATTTCACGCTAGCAATCAACCAAAACACCTTAAAAAAAAAATCTACACATACATCACAATAGAGTTCTCATCAACTAACAATATCTCAAACACTATTCAAAAGCAATAAGATATATTAATTATCATTACAGTCCAAAAATAAAAGTTCATAGTTAAACAACTTAAGCAAATTAGGGTCTCATTATAAATCCATAGTTCACAGTTTATTAAAACAAGTCCCAATACCACAAACACAATAAAAATGGCACGCTACTAGGCCGCTCCAAGAGCATCCTGAAGTCCTCCCTGCCCCACCTGTGGATCCTCAAGAGTGATATTTGCATATAAAAAGATGTAAAAAGGAAGGGGTGAGCATTTCACATTGCTTAGTAGGGTGTCTAACACTTAAGGGATAATGGGGATTACTAAGTTTCCAAAGAACACAAAAGAAGGATTTCAACAACATTGATCAAGCCACATAAATTAATCTCTATAAGTATACACAATTCCACAATATTCAACAATTAAATGAAATTCATATGAACGTGTAACACACAGTCATACAATGCACTATCATTCTCGGGCTTTCACCAAAAGATACGCATCCGCACTCAAATACACTCCCCATTCGGAGTCTTTCCGAGGTAAACTTTTGGGTCTTTCACCCTAGGGATCTCTCTCCTTTCTTAATTTACCTCACACGGGCTTTTACTTTTCATCACTATTTCTTTTTTTTTTCCTTTCTTTTTCCATTTCATTTGTTCACAATTTTTATCCTTTCTTCACACAACCATGATGCAAATGAATGCCACAATTCCAAAATTTCCCAATAATTTCAACAATTCCAACATTCTCAATAATCCAATAAAATAAATTTTTCACATTAAAATTTCCGAAAATATCCCAACAAATTTTCAAAAATTCACATATCAATAAACTTGAAATTATACCACAATTTCAGAATTTTCCAACAATTCTAATAATTTCCAATAATCAAGTATAATTAATTTTCCACATTAAAATTTTCGAAAATACTCCAACAAATTCCCAAAAATTCACATATCAAAAATTTTGAAATTATACCACAATTTCGAAATTTTCCAACAATTCTCATAATTTTTAACAACCCAAAACAATTATTTATCAACCAAAAAGAAATTTCCAAAATTAAAAAATTCCAAAAAAATCCAAATCATCCAAAAAATTCCTAGAACACCAATATTACCTACTTAACTCATAATGACAAGATTTACAATTTTTTTTCCAATGAAGAACTAATTTAATTAAAGTTTTAGGGTTAGGTTCCCCTACCACATATCTAATAATTCGACCATTAAAATCACGATCGGCCATCGTAGAATCATTCATCTCGTTGAGTAGAACACCTCCTCAAAATTTGAGCCGAAACGGACGTTGTTAGCCATCCAAACGACCAACCAAAGTTCCAGCGGCAAGAATTCTCCCACAGTCGTCGACGCTCTCTCAGACAGATGGTCAATCAGAAAAAGTGATCCAAATCTTAGAAAACATGTGTAAGGGCTTGTGTTTTGGACTTTGGAAGAAATTGGGCAAATTACTTACCTTCGGCAGAGTTTGCTTATAACAACAGTTACCAATCTAGTATAGGCATTGCACCTTATGAAACACTCTATGGGAGAGCTTGTAGATCACCCTTGTGTTGGATAGAGATAGGTGAGAGTCGTTTGTTGGGACCTAAGATTCTCCAAGAGACTATAGAAAAGATACAACTTATCAAGGAAAAGCTTAAAACTACCCAAGATAGACAGAAATGCTATGAAGACCAAAGGAGAAGGCCCTTGGAGTTTGAGGAAGGGGATAGGGTGTTTGTAAAAGTGTCCCCTCGAAGAGGCATATTTCGATTTGGGAAAAAACGGAAGTTTGCCCCTAGATTTGTGGGACTATTTCATATTGATAAGATAGTTGGCCCAGTGGCATACAAGTTAATTTTGCCCCAACAGTTGTCCCTTGTGCATGATGTTTTCCATGTGTCAATGCTAAGGAAGTGTACTCCAGATCCAACTTAGGGTGTGGACTTGCAAGATGTTCAGATTAATGAAGAAACTTCTTATGTGGAGGAACCTTTACGAATTATGGAGGTTGGAGAACATAGGTTCAGGAACAAGGTGATTCCTGCAGTCAAAGTGTGGTGGCAACACCATGGGATAGAAGAAGCCACTTGGAAACCTAAGGAAGAAATTAGACGACACTATCCGCAACTCTTCTACGATTTTTAAGGTAAGCTCGTTTAAATTCTTAGGATGAAATTCCTTTTCAGGGGGTAGAATGTAATGACCAGGTATTTTAGGCCACGTTGGAAATTCTAGTTTGAAAAGTCTTCTTTTGAGTGGTGGTTGAAAAGTAAAAAAGAAAAGTGATTGGAGAACACATGTTAATTTTGGATTGGTGAAATTTGATTTATTGCGTTCGTCAATTAGGCGAGTTAAAAATTTTGTGTCACGTTAGCCTTATGGTAGAAAATTTCTTAGGATTTTAGAAATTGAAAATTTTCGAAAACGAAAAACGAAAATGAAAATGAGAAGTGAATTAATTAAAATTAATTAGAATTAATTAAGTAAAAATTAAATTAAATTGATTATTAATAAATTTGAGAAAATTAAATTTTTGGGTTGGTGTTTAATAAATTAATTTGTGTGTTTTTTTTTAAAAAAATGAATTGGAAATGAAATAAAGTAAATGGAATAAAGAAAAAAAAAAAATAAATAAAAAGGGTTGGTTGGGCTTTTGGATATTGGGTCTGGGTTGTGGCCGGATTAAAGGGCCAAGAAAGTGGGCTTTCAAAAAACAAAAACAAAAAAAAGGGAAAAGATTTGAAAATGTGGCAGAAAGGGGAGAGAGAGAGCATCGGCGATTGTGGGAGAATTCTTGCCGCCGGAACTTTGGCCGGCCGTTTGGACGGCTGAACGACGTCTGTTTCGGCTCAATTTTGAGGAGGTGTTCTATTCAACGAGAAGAACGATTCTACGATGGCCAATCACGATTTTAATGGTCAAATTTTTAGATCTGTGGTAGGCGAACGTAACCCTAAAACTTTAATTAAATGCGTTTTTCCTTGGAAAAAAAATTGTAAATCTTGTTATTATGAGTTAAGTAGGTAATATTGGTGTTGTATGAATTTTTTTTGGATGATTTGGATTTTTTTTTTTGGAATTTTTGTAATTTCAAAAATTTCTTTTTGGTTGATAAATAATTGTTTTGGGTTGTTAAAAATTATGGGAATTGTTGGAAAATTCTGAAATTGTGGTATAATTTCAAAAAAAAAAATCCAAATCATCTAAAAAAATTCCTACAACACCAATATTACCTACGTAACTCATAATGACAAGATTTACAATTTTTTTCCAAGGAAAAACGTATTTAATTAAAGTTTTAAGGTTAGGTTCTCCTACCACAAATCTAAGAATTCGATCGTTTAAATCACGATCAGCCACCTTAGAATCGTTCCTCTCGTTGAGTAGAACACCTCCTCAAAATTTGAGCTGAAACAGAATTCATTCAGTAGTCCAAATGGTCAGTCAAAGTTCCGACGACAAGAATTCTCCCACAGTCGTCGGCACTCTTTCTCTCCCCTTTCTGCCACTTTTTTAAATCCTTTCCCTTTTCCTTTTTTTTTTTTTTTTTTTAAAAAGCCCACTTTCTTGGCCCTTTAATCCGGCCACAACCCAAGCCCAATATCCAAAAGCCCAACCAACCCTTTTTACTTATTTTTTTTCTTTTATTTATTCCATTGTTTTATTTCATTTCCAATTCATTTTTTTAATAACACACAAATTAATTTATTAAACACCAACCCAAAATTTTAATTTTCTCAATTTTATTAATAATCAATTTAATTTAATTTTTACTTAATTAATTCTAATTAATTTTAATTAATTCACTTTTCATTCTTGTTTTCGTTTTTTGTTTACGGAAATTTTCAATTTCTAAAATCCTAAGAAATTTTCTACCATAAGGCTGTCGTGACACAAAATTTTTAACTTGCCTAATTAACCAACACAATAAATCAAATTTCACCAATCCAAAATTAACACGTGTTCTCCAAACACTTTTCTTTTTTACTTTTCAACCACCATTCAAAAGAAGACTTTTCAAACTAGAATTTACAACGTGGCTTAAAATACCCGGTCATTATAGTTTTCATAGCACACGAGGTTAGGTCACTTGGATTCTTGTAATATTGATAAACCAAAAACTACTTTTAATTTAGCTAGCAAAAAGCCTCAAGCTCCTTGTAGACCCTCAATTTTGTCTCTTTAGCATATGTTTTAAAGTCCATTACCAATACTTTACAGTAATCTCTTGGTAGCCCATAGTTACTCACGCTACTTACCTTTCTTGAGCCACCTTTAGTTGAGATGTTTACCCGGCTCTACATTATGACCTTGGTTGCCCTTCAAGTTTAGATTAGGCTTCACTTAAGTGCATTTCAGGTTAGACTTAGTTAGACCCACCTAGTCTCACCCGAGGCCCACTTAGGTACACCTAGCCCACTTAGGTCCACCTTGACTCACTTAGGTCCACTTTGACCCATTTAGGTCCACCTTGACCCACTTAGATTCACCTAAGCTCACTTAGGTCCACTTTAACCCACTTAGACTCACCTAAGCTCATTTAGGCACATCTAGGCCCACTTTGGTTTGCTATGTCCACTTAGGCATCCTGACCCACCTATGTTACCTTTTAGATAACTCCTGTATAACTTGCGTAGTTCGCATGATTTGTATTTCTTAACACTTGCATGAGCTTGATTTCTTATTCATTTATCTATTTATTTATTTAGTTATTTATTTATTATATTTGTTTAGCTATTTGTTTATTGTTATCTATTTATTTGTTTTTACAAGATTGCATGTGATCAATTATCTTATCTCTTTTTATGATTACTATTAAATGTTTTTACTAATATGTACGTTAATAAATTTTTTTAGTAAGTTATTTTGTATTTTATTTTATTTTATTTGGTTATTTTCTTAAAGTGTTTTTAATATATTTTTTTGGTAAGTTAATTTTTTTAATATATATATATATATATATATATATATATATATATTTGTTTATACCAATTTGATAAGTTATTATTATTATTATTATTATTACCTTTAAAAAGGTTTGTTAATAACTTTTTTTTTTTGAATTATGATGTATATAAAATAGAAAAGCATTTTCCATAAAAGTTAAAATACCACTTTGTAATTAAAACATCACTTTCCATATATCCACGTACATATCCCAAAAGAAAATAAAATATTCCATGAAAAGGATACGTTGCCATATAAATGGGACAAAAAGGAATAGAAGAAGGACGGTGGGACTTTTTCTAGGAAGAGGAAGACTTTTTCTTTGAGGGGAGATCAACACACGCAAGAGCTTTTTGGGAGGAACGGTAGAGGACTTGAAAGACTAATTGGGCTGCCATTTCGACACATCAAGAGAGTATTTTTCTGATACAATACAGGTTAGTTTTCGATTTTTGATACAGTATTTCTTTTTTTTTAGTTTGGGTTTTAGTTGATTGGTTTAATTAATTGTTTGTGATAAATTCTTTTAAATCTCGATTTCGAACAATCTTTTATTTTTCTTAGATTAAATGTCTCTCTTTTATGATTGCAATTCATTAGCTCTATGCTAGTTTATTTTAATCTACATAAAAGTTTAAATAAAGTTTATATTTTTAGTTTAATTTTAGTTTATTTTTAATTTGAATGAGTTATTGATCTTAAATATATTAGTTTAATTGGACTTGTAAGGTAAAATTTATATTTTTAGTTTATTTTTAATTTGAATGAGTTATTGATCTTAAATCTATTAGTTTAATTGGACTTGTAAGGTAAAGTTTATATTTTTAGTTTAATTTTAGTTTAATTTTAATTTTAATGAGTTATTGATCTTAAATCTATTAGTTTAATTGGTCTTGTAAGGTAAAATTTATATTTTTAATTCCGATTAGTTTAAATTCTAGCTTATTTTTAATTTGAATGAGTTATTGATCTTAAATCTATTAGTTTAATTGGTCTTGTAAGGTAAAGTTTATATTTTTAATTCCGATTAGTTTAAATTTTAGTTTATTTTTAATTTGAATGAGTTATTGATCTTAAATCTATTAGTTTAATTGGACTTGTAAGGTAAAGTTTATATTTTTAATTCCGATTAGTTTAAATTCTAGCTTATTTTTAATTTGAATGAGTTATTGACCTTAAATCTATTAGCTTAATTGGACTTGTAAGGTAAAGTTTATATTTTTAATTCTGATTAGTTTAAATTCTAGTTTATTTTTAATTTGAATGAGTTATTGATCTTAAATCTATTAGTTTAATTGGTTTTGTAAGGTAAAGTTTATATTTTTAATTCCGATTAGTTTAAATTTTAGTTTATTTTTAATTTGAATGAGTTATTGATCTTAAATCTATTAGTTTAATTGGACTTGTAAGGTAAAGTTTATATTTTTAATTCCGATTAATTTAAATTCTAGTTTATTTTTAATTTGAACGTGTTATCGATCTTAATTCTTTAGTTTAATTGATCTTGTGAGGTAAAATTTACATTTTTAATTCCATTTAGTTTAATTCTAGTTATTCATGTGTTTCTTGAAATCTAAATGTTAGTTTTTGGATGATAATTTTGTTAGTTTGTTTGATTAAAAAGTCATGAATTTGTTGCCTTAGTGATTGTTGGTCAAATTTTTTGAGGGTCACTGGAAACCTATGAAGGTTGGCCTTTACTCTCACCACTTTAATTGACATGATTTTTTAAAATCTTTACTTTGTGATTTTTGTTTCCTTTTGTTTCGATTGATATTTTGTTTTCTATTTTTGTTATTTTAAAAATTAATTTCTTTTATTTTAAAACAAAAACTCTTTTTCTCAAAAAAACCCTTTTAAATTTTATTATTATTATTATTCATTTAAAGCCTCTAGAATCAAAATCTCTTTTCTTTTTTTAAAAATAATATGAAACCATATCTTAATCGGTTTGCATCCTTCTCAATTTTCAACAAAAATTTTGGTTTTAAACAAAACACGAATCAAAGCTTGTGGTCCCAAATAAATAGGATAATTTTAGGTTAAATTCGTGTATATTAATTTGGGGAATTGGTGAAACCCCTACATAAGAAAATCTTTTTCAAATTTTATTTTTGCTACCACCCTACTATTTATTGTAATTATATTTACATTTTTTCTTTTTAGGAATTGTATACAAGACATGTATGATAATTAATTATTCCGTATTCTGATAATTTTTGCTAATTAGTTAGATAAGCATGCTAGGATTTATTATTTATGAATTATTATCTAACCCCTATGTCATGAGGAAGCGCATTAGGAGTTATATATGCTATCCAGGTACGTTCCCTAATACTCACTTTCTAAACCCTATGAATATGATTGTCGTTGCGTACTATGTCCATGCTTACTATCCTATGTGATTGTCTTGATATATATTTGATGACTGTTTGATTATCTTTGATAAAATGCATGTTATGTGATGTATCTCAATACTAACTTTCATGTTTTATGATAGCGCTTTGAGAAGTCGTCCAGGTATGCACCCTAACTCTCTTTTATGGCAATTTGATCATATTTGGCATGTTATTTTTTGAAATCACCTTAGTTTATCTAGGTATCCCCAATTAATCAATTAATTACCACATTACCCCCAATTTAGTTAGTAGAGACCTCTTTAGGGCTTAAAGGAGTGCTACCTCCTAGAGGTACCTTCTTAATCAGTAACCTGATCCCCGGACTTAGACTCGGGTTTTTTCAAAGACACGTTTTTCCAAAAATTATGGAGTCATTTTTTTTAGGGTTTTATTTCTTGTTTTATTTTCCCTTTAAAATAAAAATAAAATAATTTGTGGACCCGCATTTTTCACGTGTGTCCCCACTCGATCGACGAGACTCGCTTTTTATTTGTGAAAAATTATTTAGTTTTGGAAAAGTTGGAGCCGCCACTTATTTTATTTTTATTTTAAAGGGAAAATAAAATAAGAAAGAAAAACCCTAAAATGTGACTCCATAATTTTGGAAAAAGCATGTCTTTGAAAAACCCGAGTCTAGGTCTGGGGATCAGGTTACTTATTGGGAAGGTACCTCTAGGAGGTAGCACCCCTCTAAGCCCTAAAGAGGTCTTTACTGACTAAATTGGGGAAATGGGGCAATTAATTGATTAATTGTAGATACCTAAGTAAGCTAGGTGATTTCAGAAAGTAGCATGCTAAATAAGGAGATCAATCACAATAAAGGAGAGTTAGGGGGCGTACCTGAACCACTTCTTAAGCGCTATCATAAAACATCAATGGTTAATTCAAAAATATGACACAGGACATGCATTTTATCAAGGATGATCAAACAAGCATCGAGACAATCAAGTATATATGGCATCAAACAAGGGCAATGACATGCACATTCATGAAATTTTGGGGACGTACCTAGATAGCATATATAACCCCTAATGCACTTCTTCAGGACATGGGGGTTAGATAATAAATAATAAATAATAAATCCTAGCATGCTTATCTAATTAATTAGCAAAACTTATTAGAATTCGGAATAATTAATTATCATACATATCTTGTATACAATTCCTAAAAAGAAAAATGTAAATATAATTACAATAAATAGCAGGGTGGTAGCAAAAATAAATTTTGAAAAAGACTTTCTTATGTAGGGGTTTCACCAATTCCCCAAATTAATTTACACGAATTTAGCCTAAAATTGTTCCATTTATTTGGGACCACAAGCTTTGATTCGCGTTTTGTTTAAAACCAAAATTTTTGTTGAAAATTGAGAAGGATGCAAATCGATTAAGATATGGTTGCATGTTATTTTTTAAATAGAAAAGAGATTTTGATTATAGAGGCTTTAAATGAATTTTTTTTAAAATCTCTTAAAAGGGTTTTTTTTTAGAAAAAGAGTTTTATTTTAAAATAAAGGAAATTAATTTTTAAAATAACAAAAATAGAAAACAAAATATCAATCAAAACAAAAGGAAACAAAGATCACAAAATAAAGATTTTAGGAAATCTTGTCAATTAAAGTGGTGAGAGTAAAGGCTAACCTTCATGGGTTTCCAGTGGCCCTCAAAACAAAAAAAAAAATAAAATAAAAAATAAAATAAAAAATTGACCAACAATCACTAAGACAACAAATTTATGACTTCCTAATCAAATAAATTAACAAAATTATCATCCAAAAACTAACATTTAGATTTCAAGAAACACATGAATAACTAGAATTAAACTAATTAGAATTAAAAAATGTAAACTTTTCCTCACAAGATAAATTAAACTAAAGAATTAAGATCGATAACACGTTCAAATTAAAAACAAACTAGAATTTAAATTAATCGGAATTAAAAATATAAATTTTACCTTACAAGACCAATTAAAATAATAGATTTAAGATCAATAACTCATTCAAATTAAAAATAAACTAGAATTTAAACTAATTGGAATTAAAAATATAAACTTTACCTTACAAGACCAATTAAACTAATAGATTTAAGATCAATAACTCATTCAAATTAAAAAATAAACTAGAATTTAAACTAATCGGAATTAAAAATATAAACTTTACCTTACAAGACAAATTAAACTAATAGATTTAATATCAATAACTCATTCAAATTAAAAAATAAACTAGAATTTAAACTAATCGGAATTAAAAATATAAACTTTACCTTACAAGTCCAATTAAACTAATGGATTTAAGATCAATAACTCATTCAAATTAAAAATAAACTAGAATTTAAACTAATCGGAATTAAAAATATAAACTTTACCTTACAAGACCAATTAAACTAATAGATTTAAGATCAATAACTCATTCAAATTAAAAAATAAACTAGAATTTAAACTAATCGGAATTAAAAATATAAATTTTACCTTATAAGTCCAATTAAACTAATGGATTTAAGATCAATAACTCATTCAAATTAAAAATAAACTAGAATTTAAGCTAATCGGAATTAAAAATATAAACTTTACCTTACAAGTCCAATTAAACTAATGGATTTAAGATTAATAACTCCTTCGAATTAAAAATAAACTAGAATTCAAACTAATCGGAATTAAAAATATAAACTTTACCTTACAAGTCCAATTAAACTAATAGATTTAAGATCAATAACTCATTCAAATTAAAAATAAACGAAAATTTAAACTAATCGGAATTAAAAATATAAATTTTACCTTACAAGTCCAATTAAACTAATAGATTTAAAATCAATAACTATTCAAATTAAAAATAAACTAGAATTTAAACTAATCGGAATTAAAAATATAAATTTTACCTTACAAGTCCAATTAAACTAATAGATTTAAGATCAATAACTCATTCAAATTAAAAATAAACTAGAATTTAAACTAATCGGAATTAAAAATATATACTTTACCTTACAAGTCCAATTAAATTAATAGATTTAAGATTAATAACTCATTCAAATTAAAAATAAACTAAAATTAAACTAAAAATATTAACTTTACCTTACAAGTTCAATTAAATCAATAGATTTAAGATCAATAGGTCATTTAAATTAAAAATAAACTAAAATTAAACTAAAAATATAAACTTTATTTAAACTTTCATGTAGATTAAAATAAACTAGCATAGAACTAATGAATTGCAATCATAAAAAAGAGACATTTAATCTAAGAAAAATAAAAGATTGTTCGAAATCGAGATTTAAAAGAATTTATCACAAACAATTAATTAAACCAATCAACTAAAACCCAAACTAAAAAGAAATATTGTATCAAAAATCCAAAAACTAACCTGTATTGTATCGGAAAAATACTCTCTTGATCTGTTGAAATGGCAGCCCAATTAGTCCTTCAAGTCCTCTACCGCTCCCTCCAAAAAACTCTTGCGTGTGTTAATCTCCCCTCAAAGAAAAAGTCTCCATGCCGAAAGAAAAAGTCTCACCGTCCTTCCTTTATTCCTTTTTGTCCCATTTATATGGCAACCTATCCTTTTCATGGAATATTTTATTTCCTTTTGGGATATGTACGTGGATATATGTAAAATGATGTTTTAATTGCAAAGTGGTATTTGAACTTTTATGGAAAGTGTTTTTCTATTTTATATATATCATAATTCAAAAATAAAAAAAATTAACAAACTTTTTTAAAGGTAATAATAATAATAATAACTTATCAAATTGGTATAAACAAATATACATATATATATATATATATATATATATATATATATATATATATATATATATATATATATATATATATATATATATTAAAAAACTTAACTTACCAAAAAAATATATTAAAAGCACTTTAAGAAAATAACCAAATAAAATAAAATAAAATACAAAATAACTTACTAAAAAAATTTATTAACGTACATATTAGTAAAAACATTTAATAGTAATCATAAAAAGAGATAAGATAATTGATCACAAGCAATCTTGTAAAAACAAATAAATAGATAACAATAAACAAATAGCTAAACAAATATAATAAATAAATAACTAAATAAATAAATAGATAAATGAATAAGAAATCAAGCTCATGCAAGTGTTAAGAAATACAAATCATGCGAACTATGCAAGTCATATAGGAGTTATCTAAAAGGTAACATAGGTGAGCCAGGATGCCTAAGTGGACCTAGCAAACCAAAGTGGGCCTAGATGTGCCTAAATGAGCTTAGGTGAATCTAAGTGGGTCAAGGTGGACCTAAGTGGGCCTAGGGTGAGACTAGGCGGGCCTAACTAAGTCTAACCTGAAGTGCACTTAAGTGAAACCTAATCTAAACTTGAAGGGCAGCCAAGGTTATAATGTGGAGCTGGGTAAACCCCTCAACTAAAGTCTCCGAGGTGGCTCAAGAAAGGTAAGTAGCGTGAGTAGCTATGGGCTACCAAGAGATTACTGTAAAGTATTGGTAATGAACTTTAAAACATGTGCTAAAGGGACAAAATTGAGGGTCTACACTCCCTTTTTTTTTGTCCCAATCTATTGCAACGAAACCATTTGAGTTAATTCATACACACCTATAAGGTCCTTCTCTTGTTAACTCTATTTCTTGTACTCACTATTTTTTACTTTTATTGATGATCACACTCGATTTACTTGGTTTTACTTGCTAAAAAAAAAAGGATAAAGCATAACCTACTTTTCTAAAGTTTAAAGCTCTCATTAAAAATCAATTTGACACTAAGATTAAGATTGTACAATCTAATTGGGTTAAAATTGTTGTATCTATATATTTTTTTCAAAACCCCATCTTGGTCATGCTAAGATGTATTTAGGCAAGCAAGTATACAACACACCACATGTTAATGAGCAATACGATTTCTTGCCTGTGTCAATTGTCAACTCACCATGGTCATGACTTCTCACCAAGTCCCCAAAAAAGTTGGAATTAAGAGAAGATACAAAGAGAGAGTAGGAGGAATTAAGGGAAGATCCAAAGACAAGTTTTGCAACACTAACAAGTGGTGACTTACTTTGGCCAAGTTGATTTTCAAGAAAAATGGACCATATTTAATACTTAATTCAGTCACACAAATCCATTCATTTTACTTAACAAAAATGTGGAAAAATAATATAGGTTATGTTATACCATCAAATTTCAAACTCGTGGATTAGATTGAAATTAAATCTTATTGGTTAAATTTATATTAGTTGAAAGTAATTAGAGTAAATGATCAAGTTCTTTTACAAATATGGTCATATTACAAGATTGGACCCACTATCTCAAATCTTAATAGGTTATTAGATCATGTCATCAATGGAGCACTACAAGCTAAAAACAAATCATTCCCAACCGGTGAGAGGGAAAGACGGTGGGCTGGGGCCTGCAATCGGAGCCCACACGTGGGCCTTAAAATTGGATTGGACCAGGCTAATCCTAGACATTCTTAGAAGTTAGAAGTTAGAACCTAAAACCCCTAGTATCGGCCTATATCGAAGTTTGATTTTAAAAACTGGAACACCTGTTAAACCCACCCTGAAGTTGGAGATAAGAAGAGGAGAGAGAGGGAGAGAGATGGATTGGAGTTGTTGCAGTAAAGCTCCATTATCTAATCTTGTTCCATTTTCCTCGTTTACCTCATCCCACTCCCACCAACATCTTGCTCTCTCATCTTTCTCCAAGTCCTCTTCCTTTACTTGCTACGCTGGCATCAGGTTGAAACACTGGCCTCTTCACTCTTCGCTCACCACCAAATCACAGCCACAGCTCCATTCTCTGGTTTTTTCTTCTTCCTCTTTCGCAAATCACATTTGCCGGGCGGCCGAATACAAATTTCCCGATCCAATTCCTGAATTCGCCCAAGTTGTAAGTCCGTTACTTTCTTCTTTTTCATTTTCTTATTTTATATGTAATAGACTGAGAAACTCTCTGCGATGATTTTTTGTTTTCGTTTTATCTTTCTGGGTTACAGGAGACGGAAAAGTTTAGGACCCATCTTATTAACAAATTCTCCAAGAAAGATATATATGGAGATTCTGTTGAAGAAGTTGTTGGAATCTGCACGGAGGTAGATTTTCTTTCTCTCTCACAAATTTTCTTTTATTTGCACAAGTTTCTGGTTTGTTGGAATGGGTATGACTCTAATTTAGTAGGAAAATAGAGGTTTGTCTCGTTTTTTTGATGGATACGAGGCTTGATTGTTTGTTATTCACCTTCATGAATTAAACATGCGTAGCATATATCCCCATATGATGTGGCCTCCTTCAAGGTTGGACTACTCAATCCTCATTCCCCTTTACATGTGTGAGGCACCACTTTGGCATTTTAGTTTGAGAAGTAAACAGCCGTCTAAGTGAAAATAAAATCTCAATTTTGTTTTCATTTTTGTGCTTTATCCTTTTGTTTAGTGATTAAAAACCAAAAAACCATGAACTCTATGCAGATGTAATGTTGTTTATGCATATCTTCTGAGGTTTACCTTTAGTGAAGGGTTTGTGCATTGTTGAATGGCGGGTGTTGGGTTTTGTTTAAATATGTATAACCATTACTAATTTTTCTTTAATAACAATAAAAAGAATGGAAGCAAAAGAAAAATGACCAAATGGCATTCATTCCTGTGTCAAGATAACTCTCACAATACATTCAACTAAAACAGTGGATCAAATATGTGGATCAAAAAGCTTGTCAGATCCCCATACCACAAGTCATGCCACAATGAGATGACCGAAAAGAAATTTACAGCCATGTGGCTAATACCTCTTGTACTGTACAGTCTCATAGAGGAAAAACACATCTTCATTACCATACATGCTTTTGCTTTTGTTGCTTTTTCTTTATAACATATCTTCAAAGGCATTTCTAGGCCACCCAACCAGTTACCATTTTCGAGCATGGATATAGGTTCATGTTTCTAATGAGTAGATCCCCAACTTTCCCAAGTAGGATAATGACGATACATATTTAATTTGTAAGAATTTTTTTACATGATAAAATTATAAGAAAATTTTAAATAGTTTCATATTAGTATAATAAAACTTAATACCCAATGTTAACAGGAAACATCTCTCTCTCTCTCTCTCTCTGGAAAACTGTTGCTAGAGCTCTTTCTGCTTTTTTTCCTTGTATAGCAATTTGTTTACCAATGTGTAATGTATTGTGGTTTTAACAACAGTGGTGCAGAATTCTTGACCCCCATACATTTCTCACCTTCTCTCCACTACTCATCTCATCCACCCTATTTCCATCTACTCCAGAGCTTAATGGTCCATGGTACCCATTTTCCCATTGAAGCTCGTGATATAAGAAGTTTACTGTAAAATGCCATGAGATGTTTCCAATGAGAGCTCAAAAATGCAACTGGTTCCACTTATTAATTACTAATCTTACTTTAGGAACACCCTACCACATCAGAGAAAAGTCTCACAGTCCTCATCCATATACAGCTTCAAGTGGTAATGTGGACATTGTTTGCCAATCTTAGAATCGGTTGTCTTATCATAGTGATTGGATTAGCCACAAGTACTAAGAATTTTAACAGTTAATACCATTAACATTATGAGGGAAAAGAAAAAGGACTGAAATTGCCTCCAGCACAAATTTCCAACTGAACACAAACTTGGGATATTTAGGTATCTGCTTGCAAAAGAATAAAAGAAAGGTTAAAAGAGAAAAAGGGTAAAAAATCAAAGAATTGAAAAATTATTTGCTGGTTGTCACACTGGTGAAACCAAACACTAGTACTTTCAGCAAAATAAGGGGAAATTGTGTAAACGGTTTACAAGATTATGTTATTTTGAAATAGGACTCAATTACAGTTTGTATTTATCTTTTTCCCTTGGAAAGAGAAAGTATGGGAGATACTTCTAAATGACATCCTTATTTAATTATCAAGCAATCTTTCACGTAAATATAGATACTTGAAATATCTCTTTGTGATTCCTCTCTTGAAGTTGTTGATTCAAGCATCTCCTGTACTTAAAACTCGTCATGTTAGAGATGTATTTTATGGGACCTTAGGTAGTTCGTTTTCTTATTCTGCCTTTGTCAAGGCTACTTCTCTTGATTGGATATGCAGAAAGTGTAAAAGGTGCTGAGCTATTTTGCTTGTGATAATACTCTGAACAGATTTTCAGTACTTTCTTACACACCGAGTATGGGGGTCCTGGGACACTCTTGGTCATTCCTTTCATTGACATGGCTGATACTCTGAATGAACGGGGTTTGCCTGGATCACAAGCTGCCCGTGCTGCAGTCAAATGGGCCCAAGACCATGTTGACAAGGACTGGAATGAATGGACTGGTGATGATGGTAATTAATAGGAAAGCCTCCTCATGTTCAAGTAATCATTACGAGTATTGATTAGGTTGTGAGAGCTCATGGTGCAGTTTTGAAATCCTTAATTCATGCACACCGTGTAAAACCGACTGGTGACTTTAAGTCACTTGAGGATGTAAAAGTTTTGCAGGTTTTGTTCTAATTGAGATTTGGCAAGAAAGTTTATGAACTTTTTGCTGTTGGGATATTCAGTGCTGTGCTTTGAGAAGAACTTCAATTGAAGGTTTTATGATGTGGAAGATTGTTCTAATATCTTTTCATCTTTTGTTACTCAATTTACAGAGGCAATATACAGCAAATGGATTCATGATCTTCTGTTTTTAATGCATCCAATGTTTTTGTTTTGCTGCTGGTATAAACTACTAAAATTGAGATACCATCCAACAAACAACCAGGATTTTGACAAATATCAATCCAAAGCTGGATTTTCATTTTTTGGAGAGATCAGTTCTTGATATTTCTTAGACCCTGTTGGTATCCCAACTCTCGGAGTGGTACAAAATTCAGAGACAAGGGGTGGGACTTGAGGTGACTGATATCTTTCCTGGAGAATTTTTGGAACAAGCCTGGTGGCATTGGGAACTTGAATAGGGTGGATATAGCAAACTATTGGAGAAGATGATGATATACAATTGAATCCGAGTCTTCCTGAAATGTTCATAGAACGTTTTTCGGGACTTCCATTTTCCTAATAAAGTGGGTCATCTAAGTAGTATAGACTAGCTTCCCGACCTCATATTTTACTAGAGAAACTATGCTACTAAAAATGTAGAATGAAAAGAATACTATGATTGAAAAATCGACGCATAGTCTCTTAATAAGTGTGGAACATAATATAACATTATATTAGATGTAATTAGTTCATAATGAGGCCATTTGGATCCAATCTCACAGAAAACTGGCTGCTTCAGGCATCAAGTACTGCCTAGTGTTTGTTCCCTTGGTGCTTCATGGGATGCATTATATCTACTGAATGCAATGCTTTCCAAGTGCTTTCTATTCGTATGCCTGGCACTTTATTTGGATTATGACTACATTCTAACAATTAGCGAGACACTCATCCTCTGATGCAAGTGAAGAATGTATTATAAGTTAGCACTCAGCTCTGCCGGGGTCAGTTATGGGATTCATCCATATATCAAAATCAAATTGATGCACATTTTTGTATCGTCAACAGGGTGCAATCCTTATACTGGGCCAACAGACATGCATGATATTCCATTGAGAAATATATAAACTGGTAAACATGTAAAAATTATTTATTTTCTCCAGTCTCACAGGGCAATCTTTCACCAGTGTCTCTGACCAAGAATGATATTTGGGGTATATTGCGGTAATCTTGATAGTACAGTGCATGAACAACTTTACATTTGATTATACTAATCAAATATGATCGACTCCAATCTGGTGTTTCTTTCTTATCTCTATAAAAGCCTCAAGCATCTCTTTCCCTTGAAAACTAGAGAATCTTGACACAATGGTACCACGAGGGCTAATCACGAATCTGATCGATTCTGGTCCAACATTTCTTCCCTGTCTATGAAACGCTCAAGCATCTCTTTCTCTTTCAAAACCAAGCAATCTTCTTCTTTTCCAAACCAGTCATACCGTCGCTTGGCAACATAATCATAGATAGCATCTCTTAAAGGAGTCGGGATTATCAAGAGCATGCTTAAAGCAGAGTAGGGTAATGGCAGGTAAGACAGCACTCTCAGTGCAGCTGCAAAATCACATGAAAGAATCAGAAGGTGTTCACTCTCATATGGGGAAAATATGAAAGGAGAATCACTAAGAATCTAAATGATAATATTCGCCATTCATGAGTCCTATGTAAACAAAATTCAGCACCAACAAGCAGCAATATGGTTCAAGTCTATGAAGGGGACAAAACATGGTGACTTTATTTTAACAAAAATCAACACCAATGAGGAAGCAATAGAATTAATGTAGCAAACACCAAATAGTTGCAATAACTCTCGCCCTTTCCCTTTTAATGTAACTGATCCATAGATCCTATAAATAGATGGTTCAAGACAAACAGTTTCTGAATGCCTAATAGATTTAATTTGACAAGTACTTCCATTCATCTTCAGAATCCCTTGGTATAAAGTATACCAGCATATTATGCATGTTAGAACACATTAATTCCGTGAACAATGCATCTGAATGGCAAATACAGATTTCACCAAATATACTCTGCCTTAATGATTTCAAGTGGTGCCACCACCATGTCAGTATTCCCATCATCCATCCTGCCCCCAAATTGTGTTGAGTTTTTGGATGCATACCCAACAATTGCTTGTTCATACACTATTCAATATTTAATATGTTGGTTGGTAAGGAATCACTAAGCACCCATGGGGTTGAAGGGATGTTCTCTAACTAATATATGTCTAGTTAGTCAAAGAGTAGTTCTAGGCCTCATGAGTGGCTTCTTTCTTAAATGAGACATCAGGATTGAAGTTAGCATCACTCCCCTAAAAAAAATGCAAATGGAGAAGGGTTGATCTTAAGATTGACAAAAATGTTGATTTATTCTTGCAAGATGACTACAAATCAAGCAAACCCAAATGGAGCTCAATACGTAGATAGGCTAGGTTTCGATTAACGATCATAAAAAAATTTCTGTTAAAGAGAAAAATATTATGTTAGAGATGTAGAACAAAGGACAGAGCGAGGAGACAAACCAGTGGAGGCCTGGTGGTATAAACCCGGGCCTTCAATGAACAAAAAGCGACGGAGAACATCCTCTCGGTCCAGGCCACATACTCTCAAGTATGGTTCAGCAGCCTTAGACTGGAGGCAACAGAACTTGATCTTCCTATGCTTGTCTGCTGCAATAACCCTTTTCACTCCTGCAAAATTAAGGGATTGTGACATAAACCATTTATCAATCAGGGAATTTCTACCCAATTGACAAAAACAAAAGAAACGAAGCAACTGACCGTCTTTTTTCTTATTTAACTGAAGAATTCAATTGGCCTTTCGTGAATTATAACAGAAATGCAAATACCCTAGAAAACAAGAAGAAAAAGAGAAGAAAATATTGATGTAATGATGCAATATTACCTTGGTGGCAGAGATGGCAGACGCCATCGTAGACCACCACCCGTGGCTGAAGGAGGGTGGGTATAAGGGGCTTAACAGGGGGAGGAGGTGAGTGCTGCAACAGCAGATCATCGCCAACAACATCAACGGGAGCACCAGAAAGAAGACGGGACGGCGGTGAGCGAGAAAACAGGGAATGAAATGAAGGAGAGACCGTCCTTGTTATTTTCAAGCTTCCACCGCCTCTCAATCTCGGCAACATATTCAATGTCATTTGCATTTTTCTCTTCTCCTTCCTCAAATCAATTCGGTGATCAGCTGCTACATTGAAGGGGCATGGGCGGTGTGTCAGAGAAGCTGTTTTTGGAGGCCGCGCCTTCCACACTCGTATTCCTTTCTGGTTTCTCCAATTCTCCATATACCGAGTCGGTTCCCCGGCAAAAAAGCCCATTGGGCCCTAATGAGCTGGACTTCAGTTCACCATCTCTCGTAAACTATTTTTTTTAAAAGAAAATCCTAAAAAATAATTAAAAAACTTAAATTTTTTTTTTTTAATTATCTAATGTACTTCTTGAATTTCAAAACCGGTTCATAAAAATAATAGTTTTTCGAGATCACCTCATGTATATAATGATAATGATAATAGAGCTAGAAAATTAAGAAGTCTGGGGTCATTTGCCGGAAAATATTCTAGAAGCTTTTTCAAAAGAGTACATTTTGGGAGACGAGTTTTTGCAATGCGAGAGTTTTGGTATCATGCAAGCTTATAAAATACTAAATTATGCGAAACTTCCTGACAAGGTGCAAGAATATGTTAAATAGCATAGAGATTCGAGAATGTTGGAAGGTTTGAAGAGTCTCCAGAAATTGGGGTCAAGTGTAACGCTTTCCATAACAATTCAAAAAAGAAAAAAATAAAAATTAATTTCTTTTAGGAATGAAAATGTACTTAAAATCCGAAATATGAAAAATAATTTAATTCACATCCAAGATTTAGTGTGAGTGCATTTCAAAGTTTGCCTATTAAAATCTCTTTAAAAATATTATATACAGATGAAATTTTTAAGAGCACACCAAACCCAGAGTGAAATTAATCCATAATTTTATTACTTGTTCTCTATAAAATTATTACAAATTTGTATACAATGCAAAATATAAAAATAAAATTAAAATATTATCCATATCTTAAAATAATATGTCATCAATGATTGTGAGCTTATACAAAACCACAACCTTTTTCATAGTGCGTCTCACTATATAAAATCAACTACAATCCAAAGTCTAATTCTAAACATTGATTACATTCCATTTCATAGAATCAACCATACTCCAACGTTTATACACATTCTATGAAGTATCAACCTCATGTTCATAATCTACCCTCTTTTAAGTCTCATATCATTTGGCTATTTGATAAATTTTTTACAAAAAAAAAAATTAATTAATTAATAAATAAATCCTATTTTAGAAAAGAGAATTATTTTCAACAACAAATTCCAATCAAAACCTTTGATTTTCAAGAAAGACGTGTATTTTAGCCATGGCACCAAGACCTGTAAAACTCATTTGTACAACAGGCTTCTATTTTTTCAATTCAAAGGTTTCAAGGGTTTTCTCTTCCTTGGCTTATGTATTTAGCTTTTATAATGGAAATACTAAACTTAGCAACATAAATTAGACTTCATTAGTCTACGTCATAGAAGTGCTTAGAAGAGGGAAGGTCCATGACAACAACATAACCCAAAAAATTTCATCCCAATTCACATGGTCTTCATATGATAAGACAAACAAAACAAGCATGAATCAACATAAGAGACATGATCTTCAACCTCCCTGCACCCAAAGATAAACAAATAAATAAATAAAAGAGAAAGAAATTGAACCTCACCAACACAGAAAGTACTTCTCATCCAAAGTAAGCAGGCATATTGGGTCACATTATGCCTGGTTCAATCAGCGCTATGGGTAGACAGAGTTGCCTTCTTCCTTATCATTCACAAGATGAATATAGTTTATCTAATACAAATTGAATGCCAAAAGGCATAAGACAGCAGCTATTTATGCTCAAAGGAATATGCACGGATCAAATAAGAAAGTTTCTTCCCAGTCATTCCCACCTTGTGCAGCCAATTTCATGTTTTGTTGGAATCAAGGCACTATAAGATAGAGTTTCCTCATGCTCTGCTGAGTTTTGAAAACCAAAAGCAAGTAACTTTGGCCCTGGTGCCAATCGAGAGCTTTAGTTCAAAATTGATACATCTTCAACATAGCACCGCCAATTACACTGGAAAGTTAGGCATGCATGCAGCCAGTATTGTATTGCCTCCTGACACAATGTATGTAACTGCAGAAAGACAAATTCACAGTTGAGGGAGTCTTCTAAGCATTGTAGGCATACACACCCTTCAGGTTTTGATCCACGAAAACAACGCCATGTACCTAAAGAACAACTTTTAGTCCAAAGCATACAATTTATTGCACATGGTTTACAAATACAAACCTGAAACATATCCAGCAGCTACAATCCTTTGAGCTACTACTCACACACCTCCTGAACTTCACCGACTGCAGCCATAGAGAGATCCCATGAACATTCACAAAGCCGTTGAATAAAAACTATGTAAGATGGTTAAAGAAAGCCTAATAGTCTCACCAGCAAGATGGACGGCCAAGTTTGCTTGAGCATCGGCCTCAGAGTTTAATCCCTTTAGAAAGTTGTATGACAAAATATCAGAATGTTGCAAAGAACCAACGTAGAGGTGAAAAAGAGCAGCAGCAGGTAAATTATAACAAGTAGGATCCTCAAAAACTGAAATGAAGAGATGTAACTCATTCAATAAAAAATTACTGTAGTTCATAGAATGACAATAGCCCACAATCTAAAGCATGCCAAATACTCGGCAATTATTCCATTTTGGAAATAACAGAAGCATAATACAGAGATCCTATGGGTGTTCAGGAAAAAGGTGCACCCTAGAAATGGTTCTGAAAGGGCCCCATTACCATTATGTTTGCAGCACAAGAACATTACTACATTTTCAGTAATAATTCTATGCTGCTCCTTCAAAACAAAGGAAAGGGACTTCCCTTTATATTTTTATAAATCACACTTTTAGATAGTAGGCCAGGGTTACTATCCAAGTTAAGAAGATTATAGTCCTCTGGAGAACCATATATCAACCACATCTGGTTCTAGCATTCACATCAGTAAGCTAACCACTGGCACAGAAAACCAGTTCAGTCTTTATAGGATCTGATGAAAAATGTGACTCCAGATCTCATTTGATTTCTATTCAGTGTAAGGAGGCCTACATGATTATGCTAAAAGCCGAAAAGTAAGAAAAGAAGAAATTGTACAAAGCATATGTAGTAGGTGCACCGGTCAGATTGTTAACCAGAGTTACAAACCTGGAACCTCCAGCCTTATTCCATCCCAGCTCATCTAAACTCAATCAAACTGAGATGCCCTGGGAAACTAAACCTGACTGACCAATGGGAGATTGATTTGGTGAAGATACCAGTTTTATTTGGTAGAAAATGAAATTTATTAGAAGGGAAAAGAGAGTACAAAGACAAAGAAGTTCCATAAGAACAAAAAGAGAAAATCTGAAAAAGACATATAAGCAACCGTAGAAGAGAATGCAGGCTTACTATACCATACCACTAAAGTGGCAGGGAATTTTCAACAATGTCTTCTAGACGAACAGTCAATGGAGTCTTTTTTAATATGAGCTTCTGAATATAATTTTTTTTTTCTTTTTTAATTTTAATGGTGGGTAAAAAATGTTTTGATTCTATTGGATAAGAACTTTTTTGTGGAAGACCATTTAACTATTCCTACTCCAGATTCCCTGTGCAAGAATTACAAATCTGTGTTAAAAATGTGTCGGTAAGACTTACTAGACAGTAGGAGCATGATATAACAGCTGTTTAGCTACAGTGTAGCTCTTTGGTGTTAGATACCAAATATTGCTTCCTTTTGCTTTTCCAAGGATCAAAACCTACTTCACTGTATTTCTTTACATCTTCAGTCACCATGTTATGGAAAATATATGAAAGCAATGCTGCACAAGAGCTTGAGATGATTTACAGTGGCTATAATGCCTTTCTGTTGTATTTAGGGTGGTAAAGACACCACCCTAAGAAGGGCAATGTACGAGGGCATCTTTAGGGTTCAAAACATTGTTATCTGTCATCCCACTAGTGTTATTACTCCAAGGAAGCTTTTATGATGGATTATTAAGATAAGCATTGGAGAAAAAAACATGTTCTAAAACTGGAAGCAGAATGCCACAGAGCATAAAAGAGGAATGCCATAGAGCATAAAAGAGATGCAGATTCTATTTCACATACCCTTAGAACATGATTGATCTCGACCGAAAGGAACTCATTCTTCAGTTTTTTAGCCTCCTTACACAAGATAGACATGTTCTTGTTTCTTGCCTTCCAGAGACCCTGAACCTGTCCCATGAAGCATCTTCATTTAAAAAAAGAGTTGAAGACACAAACACACACACACATCAAAGCAAAACAAAGAAAAGAAAAAAAGACAATGACGATAATGAGGTGCAAAATAATAAAAGGAATGCTGCCACAAATCAAACAAGTTACTAGGGAGATCATTACAATATAAACTAACTGATTTACGAGCATAAGGACCTCATTCAAAAAAAGAGTTGAAGACACACACACAACAAAACCAAACAAAAAACAAAAAGAAAGAAAGACAATGACTATAATGAGGTGCAAAATAATAAAAGGAATACCCCCACAAATCAAACAAGTTACTAGGGAGATCATTACAATATAAACTAAAAGATTTACAAGCATCAGGACCTACAGGTGAGAAATTGATATGATCATCCAGGTCGATACGAAGTAGGAACAAAAGTGTGGCAAATAGAACTCATACTTGATCTAAAGCTTTCAAATGGAAACATCTTTTCTTTTTTTTTTTTTTTTTTTTTTTGGTAAGTAAATAAATTTCATTAAAAAAAGAGACTCTAAGTATACAATACCTATACACACCCGCCTTCAAAAAGGCCAAAAGACAAAGAGAACCGAATACCACAAACCTACTTAGAACCTAACCAATCAATAAAATTAGCTATAGTTAGAGGGCAATCGTCTATGAACAACTTAGCCTCAGCCCAGAAAGTAAAAATAAAAGAGTGTTTCGGTCTCTGAATTGACAACGATTCATCCTTGAAAGCCAATCTATTCCTCTCCTTCCAAACGGTCCAAAAAATGTGAAGAGGAGCAGCTCTCCACGCCTTCTTGCGATTTTTGCCCAGGAAAAAACCATTCCAACTTAGAAGGGTCTCTTTAACTGAAAAAGGCAAAACCCAAGACACCCCAAATAAAGCAAAAAGAAGATCCCATAACGCCCTTGTTCTTGAACAATGAAGAAGAAGATGGTTTATGTTCTCCTCTTTCTCAAGACACATAAAGCATCTATTTGCCAAGGTCCATCCTCTTTTCTGGACCATATCCAAGGTTAAGGCTTTGCCCCACGTAGCCTCCCATGCGAAGAAGCTAATCTTGGGCTGCACATTCACAATCCAAATAAAGCTTGAAGGAAACAAAGATGAACCACCCGCTTCAAGGGCTACATAGAGAGACTTGACCGAGAATTTACTACTCTTGGTTTCAGTCCAGGACACCATATCCTCCACATCCTCAATAACTCTTTTACTCTAAAGCCTCTCCATAAATCTTTCCGCCTCCTCTACCTCCCAATCATTGAACGCTTTTAAAAAACAGGGGTTCCAACCCCCCCAACCCCCCTCATCCAAGGGATCCCATATATCTGCCACCCACGCTTCCTTTTCAACCGTCAAAGCAAAAAGAGAGGGAAATGACATACACAGAGGAGACTCCCCACACCATCTATCCCTCCAAAAACTCACCCTTCTCCCATTACCAACTATGTAAGCCAACCTATCACTCACCAAATTCCAATCCACCCTTATTCCTTTCCACAAACCCATACCATGAGCCTCTCTCACTTCCCGCGAGCACCATCCCCCTCTATCTTCTCCATACTTCCCTTTAATCACTTGATTCCACAAGGCCTCTCTCTCATTTGCGAAACGCCAATTCCATTTAGCAAGAAGAGTCTTGTTGAGAAGGGAAAGGCTTTTGACCCCTAATCCTCCTTTCGACTTACTTAAACACACCAACTCTCATCTTACTAAATGAGGCTTTCACTCCAGATTGCCCCCACCCCATAAGAAGTCCCTTTGGATTTTCTCTAATCTCCG
Organism: Vitis riparia; assembly: GCF_004353265.1. Lineage (NCBI taxonomy): Eukaryota > Viridiplantae > Streptophyta > Magnoliopsida > Vitales > Vitaceae > Vitis > Vitis riparia. The sequence goes on from NC_048431.1 coordinate 10,403,940, forward strand.
TCTAACTGAGCTTGGTAAGCACAACAATGACATTAAATAGATGGGTAAATTCGATAATGTACTACGAATGAGAGTCGTCCTTCCTCCCTTGGATAAATATTGTCTCTTCCACATGGTTAACCTTCTTCGAAAGCGCTCTTCCACACCATCCCAAACTGTAACTGACTTAAAAGGAGCACTCAGGGGCATTCCCAAATAGGTGGTTGGAAGACTACCCAGACTACAGCCAAAATCCCAAGCAAGATCATCCATATTCTCCACCCTCCCTACTAGAATTAGTTCACTTTTTTCCAAATTTATTCTCAATCCTGAAGCAGCCTCAAACCACATAAGAAGCCAACTGAGGTAAGTCAACTGATCTTGTGAAGGTTTACAAAACACCAGTGTATCATCAGCAAACAACAAGTGGGAAATTAGGACCCCTTCTTCGCTCCAACCCTTCACCCTACAACCTGATAAAAAATCTCCCTCTAAGGCCCTTTTGATGAAAGCACTAAAGACCTCCATAGCTATGACAAAGAGGTAGGGGGAAAGGGGATCGCCCTGTCTCAAACCCCTGGAGCTTTGGAAGAAGCCCGTAAGGGTTCCATTGACCATCACTGAGAAACTTGCAGTGGATATGCACCACTGAATCCACCTAATCCATTTCTCCCCAAAACCCAATTTCTTCATGACTGTGAGAATAAAATTCCAGTCCACTTTATCATACGCCTTCTCTATATCTAGTTTGCACAAATGCCACTCTCATTATTCTTAAGGGTCGAATCAATAGCTTCATTGGCTATCAACACTGCATCTAGGATTTGTCTACCTTCCACAAACGCCCCTTGAGCTTTGGAGACCACTTTTCCAACCACCTTTTTTAGCTTATTGGCTAATACCTTGGCCAGCCACTTGTACAAGCTTCCCACCAAGCTTATAGGCCTATAATCCCCTAAAGCTTCAGCCCCTGCTTTTTTTGGAATTAAGACCATGAAGTTTGCGTTTAAGCTTTTAACAAATTTACCATTTTCGTAGAATTCCTTAAAGAAACTCATCACATCAGCCTTCACGAAATCCCAAGCAAAATGCCAAAAAGCCATAGAGAATCCATCTGGTCCCGGGGCTTTATCCCCATATCATCCCACTAGAGCGTCGAAAACCTCCTCTTCCGTAAAAGGAGTCTCCAATGCACTAGCGTCCAAAGACTCCCAACATCTCAAACTGCAGCCCGGTAACAAAAGGGCGTCATTCCCCCGGGTTAGACAACAACGTCTTAAAAGCATTGGCAATCCCTTCCTTAATATCATTCTCCTCCGTAAGCCAGGCTCCATTAATCTTAATTTTGTCCACGTTATTCCTCCTCCTGTGTGCGTTGGCCATTTTGTGGAAGAAACCGGTATTTCTATCCTCCTCTTTCAGCCACACTTCCCTAGATTTTTGCCTCCACGTGATTTCTTCAAGTAAGACCATTTTTTATATTCTTCCTTCACTTCGTTTCTAGCTTCCAACTCTTCCAACAACAGCCTACCGGTTTTCTCCTTTACATCCCAATACTCCATCTGCTCTAGAGCCGTATTCTTTCTATATTCAACCCTTCCAAAGGTGTTTCTGTTCCACTCCTTCAGCTTAGCCTTCAAAAATTTTAGTTTTTCAGCCAAGATAAAACTTGGGGATCCACTGAAGCTGCCTTCCTCCCACCAATGCTTCAATAGATCCTTTACACCTTCCACTTTCGACCACATATTCTCAAATCTAAACGGGGTAGGGCCTCTTCTCAGGCCCCCTCCCTCCATAAGAAGCAGAAAGTGATCGGACACGAGTCTTGGAAGAAGAAACTGCCTCACATCTCCAAAGTGACTGTCCCACCCCTCATTAACCAAAAAACGATCCAACCTTGAAAAAGACTGGTTATCCGCCCCTCCAGTCCAAGTAAAAGGGCCCCCAACCATGGGCAGATCCTTTAACTCTAGATCTTCTATCACTTCTGAGAACCTTCTCATGATTGAATTCAAGCTCCCTCCTCTGCTGCGCTCTTCCAGTCTCCAAATGGCATTAAAATCCACTGCAACGCACCATGGCCCATTCCAAAGCCCCTTAATGGCCCCCAGTTCTTCCCAAAAACTCTCTCTCTTCCTCCTCAAAGTTGGCCCATAAACCCCTATAAACGTCCATATAAAACCATCCTCGCAGCTCTTAAAAGTGCACGAAATAGAGAACAATTCTTTTTGCATGTCAACCAACTCCAACACCCTATTGTCCCAAAACACCACTATTCCTCTGGCGGCACCCCTTGAGTCAACAACTTCCCATTCAAGGAACCTGCCCACTCCTAAACTCCGAACAATGCCCGTTGACATTTCCTGAATCTTGGTTTCCTATAGGCAAACCAAGTCCACCCTATTTTTCCTAATCAAAGCTTTGATCACCTTCCTCTTGTCGCAATTATTAGCCCCTCTTACATTCCAGGTAAGCATGCGGAGCTTCATTTAGACCTGCTCGTGCTTCCCCTCCCCCCCCCCCCTTTCTCCTCCTCCTCCAATATAGTTCATAGTCCATTCCAATTTTCTCAATTCTCTTTCGAATTTTGACGACTCGAATTTCCTCCTTTTTCTACCATCCAACTTACCTTTTTGAAGCTTCCTCTCTTTCATTCTTTTGACAAAGAACAATATTTCTCCTTCAAATCCCTCCATCGGCATTCCTAGATAGCGGCTAAATTTAGCCAAGCTACTAGATTGCCAACACAGATCCCCCTCTTTACCCATCTCTTCCTCGTCCTCTTGGGAGACCCTTTCCAAAGCCCCCTCTGAAGTCTCCTCAGAATTCCCAGACTCTCTGCCCACCAAATCCGAGACCTCAACCTCCCTTCCATCCGCCAATATCATCCTTAACGGGCCCATAACTGCTCCCCCTTCAGCATCTGAATCTTTTCCCCGGTCGAAAACCCTAGCCATGACAACACCTTCCCCATCCCACCCAGAAGGAGTAGAAAAGAGAGAGATATCCTGCTTCCCCAAAGAAGACAAAGGATAAGAGATTTGATCAGAATACCTAGAAGCCTCCTCCAACAACGCCTCGTCAGTGATTTCTGAGAGATTGACGGCCAGACGAGGCAATCCCAGCTTGGACCCAAACAAATCCCCCTCCTGCTCTCCGCCACCACTGTGCCGCCCATTGGGAGCCCTAACCCCTTTTGAGATCTTCAGAGTGGGTCGTCCCTCCCCCACCAGGCCTTTAGAAGGCTTCGAATTGGGCCGGCCCATCTCCTCTAAACTTTTAATCTCTTGGCCCTCCACAGCGGGCTCTCTTTCCCAACCCGATTCTCCTTGCCGGCCCAATGGCAGATTTCCTCCAGGCCCAAAGCAAGAACTCTTCCCCCAAGCTGAAAACCGGTCTCCTGTTGTCCTATCAGCCTCTGTTACTACTCCCAACACAGTACCAGAGGGCTGAGTTTTCTTTCTGCAGCTTCCTTCACCTACCTTGCACGTCTCAGCCACTTTTGCAGGTTCCCCATGCATCTGTTCTCTCACCATTTTGAATCCAGCGTGTGAATCTCCTTCTCCATCATCCCAAACCTCTAGCTCCTTGCCCTTTTCATTTCTAATCACCGAAACCACTTCCAACAGCCCTGGTTTCACCTCCCACCATAGCTGGAAAGCATAACAAAGTGATCCCACTACTACTGGCATGGAGCTCGACCACTCTAAGCCTTCAGATCTCACTGATATTCTGGCCCACCTTAGCTCCTTGAAGTTAGCAGTGTTTTCATCCACTGCGACGAACCCCCCGCAATAGTCCCCTATCTTTCTAAAAGCTTCCGGACTCCAAAAATGCAACGGCAAGCCCACAACTCTCACCCAAACACTCTCGGCTCTCTCGCCATTTTGAGAACACCCCACTTTTGGGTCCCACCTGTCCAAGTGCAGAATCGATTCCTTGAACCATCGGTTTCCTCTTAAAAGCACCTTGTCTGCCTCATCTTTATTCTCAAACTCGATCAGCAAGAGAGGGCCCCCTATCCTCGCAAACTTCAACCCTCCTTTAATATTCCACAGGGTTCTCCCCCAACTTTCAAGAGCAAACATATCTGGATCCGACAATGGAGTTTGTCCCCATCTTCCAACCAGACATCGGTCCATTAACTTCCTCTCACTTGTGATATCTTTCTCCCCCAACTATAACCATACTGTTTCCCCTACCTTTTTCACTCTTGATTTCACCACATCAACATAGGATTTTTGGGCTTTTCCCTCATATTCCCCAACTGTACTCCCTGTCCCATAGGAAGCAGCATTTCCCCTAGGCTCATCCCGAGACAAAACACCAAGGAAACGAAGCTTTTCAGCCAACAAAACCCATCCTCCCAAAATACCTTTTCCTTCTGGAAACACTAAGCAATATCTCTTTGATTCCAAGTCAACCACGGAACACAATAAGAACCTACCTGCCTCATTTGCTTGACTTTCCAGCTTAAACCTCCTTTCTCCATCTTCCCACCTTTTAACAAGACCCTACACAATATCACCCCTACAGCAAGCCTCCACCCCTTCCAACAAGTAGCACAAACTAAGACTTCCAAACCTAACCCACGAAGTAAAGCCTCTACTCCTTTCCACAATGATTCCCTTACATCTCTCCCCATGCACCTCTACAGAAATTTCAAAGGATTTTGAATCCACTGCAAACCAACATCTACTCCCTTCCAAATATATGCATAATAACATGAAGATAATAATGACCAAATTCTAACATCTAGGAAGGATTCAAATGGAAACATCTTAAATCAAACTTCCTATGGATTTTGGTCAGCAAACAGTATTTGGTCCCTAAAGTTATAGCTGTAACAGGATAGATGAAGCAAGTTCCTCACTCTATGACAAGATAAGAGAGGGGAGGAGTTGATGGGTGGGTGGGGTGGAATGAAGTTTAAGCATGGATACCAATGTTCCCTCTCTGTTTGATAAGGATGATACCAATGTTCCCTCTCTGTTTGATAAGGATGATATAATCCTCTCACTGTCCTTGTGGAGGATCCGCAAATTTTGTTTACAACTTCGATTGCTAACAAGGCTATTGGTTTAGATAGAAGAGTAGGGGAGGGGAGGGAAGCCGGGAGGTTTGGTTTGTAAAGTAGACATTTTTTTTTATAAATAAATGTCAATTGAACATGGAGAGGATGGGCTTAGGTTAGGAATGGAATGATTGGATCAAGTTTTGAGTTTCAACAGTTAGGTTCTCAGTTTTGGTAAATCGGACACCTATCAGTTTTTTTGGACGCTTGAGAGGTTTGAGACAGGGTGATTCCTGTCACCCTATTTGTTTGTGTTAATGCTGGAGGCCATAAATTGTTCCTTTTCTAGGGCAAGGGAAGGAGGTGTTACTTAGGGATTGAAGGTGGGGATCAAGAAGGTGAGGAATGGAAATTTCTCATTTACATTTTGCTGATGATACCCTCTTATTTTATCAAACTTGTTCAGAGCAGCTGCTATACTTGAGATGAACATGTCTCTAGTTTGAGGGTTTAAAATGAATCTTGAATAATAGCGAGTTAACTCCTATAGAGGAGGCTCTTAACATGGAGAAGCTATCTACTTTCTTGGCTTGCAGAGTAGGTAAGTTGTCTGCCACCTACTGAGCCTTCCATCGAGTTCCCTGTTCAGCCTCTAATGGTATGAATGCAGTTGAGGACAAACTTCATAAAAGTTTGGCCCCAAGAAAATTAATGCCTTTCTAAGGGGGGCAAGACTTGCACTTTTAAAGAGCGCTCCATATAGCTTGTCTATTTATTACTTGTCTCTCTTGTTCCTAGGAAGGCGAATTAGGCTTGTGGGATGCTTTCAAGAAAAAACCTCACCTTTTGAAATGGTTGACTTAGTAATCAAATAAAAAGATGAGAGGATCAAGCATTAGAAGCCTATCTATGCTCAACAAGGCATTGCTTGGAAAATGGTGTTAGAGATTCACAAGGGAGTAGGACTGTCTTTGGAAACGTGTTATCTTAGGGAAGTTTAGGGAAGAGTTAGGTAGATGGTTCTCTAGAAGAGGGATAGAGGGCTTTGGGGCTGGCTTGTGGAAAGTGATGACAAGAGGTTGCAATGAGTTTCATGTAAGAACTTAGGTGTAGGTGATGGCAAGAGAGTTAAATTTCAGCATGTGTGTTAAGATGCTTCTCCATTATTATTATTATTATCAAGGCTGTAACAAAAAAAAAAAAAAAAAGAGCTAAATAAATAATAATAATTGTTACAGACTTAATAATAATAATAATAATTTGCTTTTATATGACAAACTTTACTTATCAACAAGTTTTTAGGTGTCACTTTTATACGATAATCTTTACTTATCAATAATGATAATAATTGTTGAGATTATAGGAGCGATCATAGGAAATTATGGGAATATTTTTTATTTATCTCATTTTCTTTTGTTGTTATAGGCTTATTAATACCCTTGTACCTATTTCAAAATATATAGAAAATATGAGATGAACATTCTTCTTTTCAACATGGTATCGAAGCATAGTTGTCCTAGTGCCACCATCCTCCATGATACCACCTACTTGTCTATTTTCATCTCAAAGTCATTTTACCTTGTTGTGAATGTTTTTACAATTTTTTTTTTCTCTAAGTCTCACTCAAATCTTGAGACAATTCTTTCTCATAATTATAAATGAAAACACGCCAAGCAAAGACTCACATTTCTATGACCCTATGACCTAGTGACAAATTAAATAGGTCTAACTATCTTCTATGATCCCAATCAATAGAAAATTTCATTAAGGGCACATAGTAAAATTTCTCATATTTGGTCACCTAAGCCTAAAGGTGTAAGGTTGCTTAAGAATATACTAGCTCCCTCATAATCCAATTCTAAAGTCGACTGAACAATATGTCACTATAGGGAATCAACTGCACTTCAATATCCTATGATATTAAATCAAGATATAAAGTTCAAATCTATGACATACTAACAATTGCATGCAAATTTCCCATGAACTAGTTTTTGTAATTTAACGAGGTGAATGTTTCAACCTTTTAAGATTACCTCTACCATCCTTGAATTCAAGTTCTCATATGTGATCAATTGACATATTCTAACTTTTTAAGAGCATATGTGAAATTTCACTTAAGAAATTACTGCAACCACAAGTTTCATAATCACTTGTCCTTGAGATCATCTAAGATGACACACTATCTCAAACTTATAAGATATTATGATGTCTATCTTGAGAATACCTATTGTCACCTGCCTTGATCAACAGTGACCCAATCCATAAGGAATATATATTACCTTAGGTCTCACCCATAGGTTAAATTGTCAAAGTCACTAAAAATCTCAACACTAGCTCAATATTCCTCATGGTTAAGAGCTCATGCAATATAATAGCTTGGCGAAGTTATGACAACTTGATAACCAATGTCATAACTCATTGTAAATTTTGTCCAATGTGCAACCATACACACTAGTGCACTCATCATGGGAACTTCATCCCGACAAGATAAGTCATCCTTCCTATTGGGAGATACTACAACCTCAGATGGATTGTTTAAATCTATAAACTAGGTGTAAACTTTTCTATATAATTCCTAAGGCACCCACTTCATGTACAATGCAAGTGATGCAGGCATGAATGCTTACCATAGATTATGCATAAATAAGATAGTGAAAGGAGAACCAAAATCATACTATAAATATTAATGAAATTCATTTATTATTACATCATTTTATGCTTTTAAGGATTCTTTTTTTTTTTTGATAAGTAAACACATATATTAGCAAAAGACAAAGCGCCGCAAAGCATACAGGAAGTATACGAGGCGACGAAGGCCTCACAACAACAACCAAAAGAAACAAAAAAACCCACCAACCCTTAACTGGAGGCTATCTATTCTAGGAAACCTATAAGGGAACGAGGCTCCGCAATGCTTTTAAGGATTCTATCCTAACAAGTATATGAAAGAATCCCGAGCTTCCCATCCATTGAGAGGTAGTAGGCAGGACTCAAGATACCTATGCATGACATATTCATACTTACAATCAATATTATCAAAACTCCATGTCTTGGTACCAATATTGTCTCAAACAAGATGAGATTCATTTATCTAACAATACCATAAAACCACATCGATCTTCATTTCGGTATCGAAGGACCATTACAATGTAATATGTATAAATTGTTGATATTTAATTAAATCAAATATTCAATTTAGATTAATATTAAGTGCACTCTTGCAAAATTTATATTTCTTATCTACACACACATGATATTATTGTTGGATATCACAAATAATATCAAACATATGACTTAGCTTTAGAATAGCATGGAAATAAAGGTATTCACCAGTGTCTTTTGTCTCAATTCTACTAAAGATTACATTGGTTGAAATGCATTCTTTTGCCACAAATGTTTCTCGAATATTAACTCAATCAAAATCTCTACTCTTGCCAACAAGGTAATAGATCAATTCAACAATTTTATTTTTTTTTATAGGTAAATATATATATTATAAAAACACTTGGAAAAGGCGCACCAAGTACACACAGAGTATACAAAATGCGTCAAAAAGCAAGCAATAGGAAAAGAGAAACAAACCACAACCCAATACAAAAACAATGTCCCAAAGTTTTAAAAAACAGAAGGCACCCATATGACCAACTTGCAAACAAACCAAGTTTGTTAATTAGTGAATGAATAGAGCCTCCATATCTCCTACCCAACCACTCTTCAAAACTCTAGCATGTACCCTCTGAAACCAATTTCCACTTGCTCTTCTGACGACTCCTCTCTTTTCTTTTTGATTCATTGTAATTAACCGAGTTGTGCAACTTCCAAAGCTCCCTCCCAAAACAAGACATAGACAAAGATCTCCTCTCAATACTCGAGGCCCTCACTCTATGCCCTTTCAAGCTTTCAACTTCCTCAAAAGGAATACAACTTCCTTCTCAAAACTATCCATTGGCAATCCCAAGGACTTACTAAAAAAGATGAATTCCTAAAAGAGGAGAGACCCCCATCTCCCGTAATGTACTAATTAAGGTCATCCTTTCCTGGAGCCCCTCCTCACTACACAAATCAAGGACAACACACTTTGCATATTCATAAGAGTTTTTTGGGACATCCACAAAAGTTCACAACCACCACCCTTGCTTTCTAAAGAAAATCCCTCATCTTGATCCTTCAACAGAACTAAGCACTTAGACAAATCCATCGATGCACCCCTGTCTTTGAAAATAGAAGAAGGGAAATCCCACCCCCTAATAATAAAGCAAAATACAAGGCTTTATCCATGAAACCTTCTGCTTCACACAAGTGAGCAACATCTGCAGATGACACTCTCTCGCCAATGATATGCATTGCTGCAGAGAAGCAAAGGTCTCAGGGAAGCCTCTAAACCCATGCTTCCTTCATCAGACAGTAGTGGAAGCCTCTTAAAAGAACCTTGGGTTTGGCCCAATATAAGATTGCACCAACCCTCTATAGGAATAGCTTAGCTCGAGGCAGAGGGGGGCTTCCCTCCAAGTAAAAATGAATAGTTAGAGAACAAAAACCTAAGGAAAGAGGTTGGTCCAAGTCAACAAAAAAAATTGTAGGCCTAAGGCACTCAGGGCCTCCCACCTCTTGGCTTGTAGGAGAAAGAGGCCTTGATACTGCTTGGCCCTCTAGCCTAACTCGAGCCAAAAAAGAGGCTCATAGACCATCCCCTCAACTAGCCCCTCAGCCTCCATATTTCTATCGCATGCAAAAAATGTTGAGCCTACTAAGACTTAGGGAACATGCAAACACTCCTTGGGTGGCTCTAAACTTTTTGCACGCTTCCCAACCTCAACCCCCATAGTCCACCCTACGTGTGGCCTCCCCTCACTATCATCCCTGACCTCCATCATCCTGCAAACCTCCAGAAAAACCATTAACGCATATGGTGGTATCTCCCACCATAACTGAATAGCGAAGACTGAAGACCCTACCACCCATGGTAATATTAGGATTGACCAGAAAGGAAATGAAACTTTGATTCATCACCTTAGCAACACTTTTCGCACTAAAGGTCTTGGTAAACTTTGTTATTTTCCAAGCATTGAAGTTGCAAGATCAAAGAAAGGAAGTTGTTTGTCTTAAAGGAATTACACTCTTGATATTTTAAGAAAATATAGGTTCTCTTGCTACAAAACCTATTATTACGCCAATGGAAACCAATCAAAAGTTGATGAATGATGGTGGGTTAGTGGATGATCCTAGATGGTATAGGAGAGAAGTGAGAAAGCTGATTTATTAAACCATTAGTCAGCCAACAATCCCTTACATGGTATTGTCAACCAATTTATAACCACTCCATAAGTTTCTCACTTGAACATAGTTATACAAATTTTGGAATATTTCAAGAGAAAACTTGGTTGTGGTCTTTTCTATCGATCCAAATTAGTTTGATTAGGTAAGATCTCCCCATGATAGAAAATCAACACTGGTCATTCATTTTTTTTATGGTAATTTCATAACATGGAGGAGCAAGAAATAATTAGTTTTGGCTTGTTCTAGTGCAAAGGCAAAGTATTGGGTAACAAGAAATACACTATGTGACCATACTTGATTGAAAACCTCTTTGAAAGAAATTGGCATACCAATATTAAACCAACTCTCTATTGCAACAATCAAGCAGTCATTTATATTGCTAGCAATCCTATTTTTCAAGACAAAAAACATCAAAGTAGATTGTCAATTCAATTGCTCTAAAGTGGGACAAAGGAAATCCTTAATTTATATTATCAAAGAACCAACTAGCAAACATCTTCACTAAAGCTTTTTCATAAGAAGCCCTTGACTTTTTTGTGACAATCTAGGAGTTGTTAATATCTACTCTCTAACTTAAGGGGGAGTATTGAGATTAGAGAACTGATTATAGAAGAAATTACTGGAGATATTCTCAGAAAGATCGTTGGAAAGATTGTAAGGAAGTCTAAAAGGAGAAATTATAGGAATATTTTTTATTTATTTACTTTTCTGTTCTTGTTATAGGTTTGTAAATATACATGTAACTTCATTCAAGATATACAAAAATATGAAATGAATTCTCTTCTTTTCAACAACAATAATAATAATAATAATGACAACAACGATACTAATAACAACAGTAATAATCTCCCACTATCTCAACCATAACATAACAATAAATCTTGTTAGCTTTGCCCGACTAATAGCAATAACAAGAAGAAAATGCAGAAAAACAGAAAACATAATTAATCAGCATAGAAATTAATGTAAATTAAAGATGCAAATGCAGAAAGTAAATAGATGTCATTCCAAGTAAATATCAAACAAAATATTAAAGAACAAATATAAAACAAAATTACAGCAGAAAAGTAACAAAATTACAGCAGAAAAGTATTATAAAACCAAGTAAATAGATGTCATTCCACACCCCATACATATCAAAGAAATAAAAGTACCTGCATACAGACAAGTTTGGAATCTCCTTGTACACGAATACTTGTATAACCTTTTTTAAGAGCATATTTCAACCCTAAAATAATAGCTTGATATTCAGCTACGTTATTTGTTGCTAAGCCCAAACCTTCACGCACTCTACAGATCTGTATACAAAATGCAGGATTAGAGAGATACAGTAAGAAAAAGGTACAAACCCAAACAACTAATGTGAATACCACTCTTCCACTGTCAGATCGCAGCACAGCTGCTGCACCAGCTGGTCCAGGATTCCCTTTTGAAGCACCATCAAACTCAACAACACAGGAACGCTGCACATAATTACTGGATCAGGTCTTGTTGTTTTAGCAAAAATTTGTGAAAGAATTCTACTCAACTCAGTAATTCAACAAGGCCTTCATCCCAAATACTTGGGTTTGGCTACAAATTCATGCACCTAACCCTGAAAGACAATCAAAAATCTTTCATCCATCATTTAGCATAATCAATGTTGCTAAGACCTATGGTGGAGAGCCATCCACTGACAAAAAGGACTAGTTAGTCTTAGTTAACGAACAAAGACAAAGAAGAAACAAACAAAGTCTAGCAACCATCAGGCTTCACCATGTAGTCCACCTACACAATCAGAAAATAGTGCTTGAGCCTCAACACGATCTAATTTGATATGCTCTTTCAATGGATCAGTTGTAATAGGTCTTGATTCAACTGCTCCCTGCCAAAAAGGAAGAATATAAAACAAAGAGCATAAACTATCAAAATCTTAGAGGATAAGTCTTAACTTACCACTATTTCTGTTTTTATGATAGACAACAAATCATGTATTAATAAACACTAAAAAGAGGAAGCGCACCCTACGTATATAGGCAATATACACAAAACTACCCAAAGCAAGTACCAAACAAAGAAAGAGTTAGCCTACAAAAACGGGGTATAGCTAACCACAGTAAAAAGCATCTAAGAAATTCAAAATCGAGGGAGATGTGGGAGGAGTTAGCCGTTGTAAGGAGGCTTTGGGATGAGCCGTGGTGATTAGCAGGTGATTTTAATGTGGTGCGGTTTCCAATCGAAAAGAGTAATTGTAGGTAGATGAAATCTGCTATGAGAGAATTCTCTAGCTTTATTAATAAGTTTGAACTTGTAGACCCGCCTCCTGGGGGGAGGGGGGGGCCTTGGAGTGGAGGGCAAGGCAGCTCGCTTAAGGCTCGATTGGACCATTTCTTATTCTCTGGTGATTGGGAGGATCTTGTTTCTAGGGTGATGCAACATTTTTTTTGCTACCAAGACCCGTCTCTAATCATTGCCCCATTTTCTTAGATTGTGGAGTGAGAAAAGAAAAAAGTCAATTTAGAATTGAAAACACATGGCTAAGGGTTGAAGGCTTTGCGGATAGAATTAAAGAATGGTGGCAGACTTACAATTTCAGGGGCAGTCCAAGCTTTGTGCTTGCCAAGATATTAAAAGCTTTGAAAATCGACCTAAAGAAGTGTGATAAAGAGGTGCTTGGAAATGTTTCAGCTAGGAAGGATGCTGCTTTAGAACAGATAAACTACTGGGATAATGTAGAAAGGCTAAGACCCCTCTTTGAAGAGGATAAGAGAAGTCAAAGGTCAGCTAAAGATGAGTATAGTCGTTTAGCCATCCTAGCAGAGACCTCTTGGAGACTGAAATCAAGGGCCCTCTAGTTGAAGGAAGGGGATAATAACACCAGGTTTTTTCATTGCATGGCTAATGAAAGGAAAAAAGGAAATTTTATCAACAGCCTTACTGTTAGGGGGATTCACTTGGAAAAAGAGAAGCTAAAAAAGGGGATTAACTCCTACTTCAAACTTGTGTTTGAAGAACCCCAAGCGAGAAGACCTAATGTGGCTTCAGAGTCATTAATGAGAATTGACGCCATGGATAATGAGGGATTGAAGGGTCCATTTTTAGAGTAGGAGATGACCAAGGCAATGTTAGAATTGGGGGGTGATAAGGCACCAAGGCCAGATGGGTTCTCATTGGCTTTCTAGAAGTTTTGCTGGCCTATAATAAGTGGGGAAGTGATACAGGTATTTGAAGAATTCCATTCGCAAAATATCGTAGTTAGCAACCTAAACACAATTGTTTTAGTCCTCATCCCAAAGAAGGGAGGGACAGGTGACATATAGGAATTCAGGCCAATTAGTCTTATGGGAAGTCTCTACAAACTTCTTGCAAAAGTCCTAACTAATAGACTGAAGAGGGTGATCAGCAAAGTGGTGTCGAACAACTAGAATGCATTTGTGGGGGGTAAACAGATTATGGATGCAACCTTGGTAGCAAATGAGGCGATCGACTCATGGAAACAAAGATCTAATGCGGGGCTGGTTTGCAAGTTGGACATAGAAAAAGCTTACGACAATGTAAACTGAAAATTCCTTCTTTCGGTTTTAGAGAAGATGGGTTTCAGCCCCAAATGGAGACAATGGATCCTCTATTGCATTTCTACTATAAGAATGGTTGTTTTAGTTAATGGCACTCCCACAAATTTTTTCTTGACACATAGGGGGTTGAGGTAGGGGGACCCACTTTCACCTTACCCATTCGTTTTGATTATGAAAGCATTCAATAGATTAATTGCTAAGGCTGAGGAGGGAGGTTTTATTAGGGGTGTTAAGATCGAAGGTAGAGGGGGAGAAGGGGTTCAAGCTTCTCACTTATTATTCGCAGACAATACTTCCCTCTTTTGCAAGGATGATGAAAATCAACTGAAATATTGGAAATGGATTATCACTTGTTTCGAGTTGGTTTCAGGACTCAAGATAAATTTGCAAAAAAAATGAAATCATTCCAAAAGGGGACATGGAGGATACAGACAAAGTTGTTGTCCTGTTTGGGTGCAAAGTGGGGAGATTTCATACTTCTTATCTAGGTTTACCCCTTCGAGCCCCAGAGCAATTGGTGTTTGGGATGTAATAGATGAGAGATTAAAGAGGAAACTGGTTGCATGGAAAAAAACAATACCTATCCAAAGGAGGAAGACTCGTTCTTATTAAGAGTACTCTCTCAAGCCTCCCGGTCTATTTTATATCACTTTTGTAATCCCTAAGAAAGTAAGAACCAAATTAGAGAGAATTCAAAGGAACTTTTTGTGAGGGGATACAGAAGAGAGGAGGAAGTTTCACTTGGTAAATTGGGCAGAGGTTTGTAAGGATAAAAAGCATGGAAGGTTGGGGCTAAGGCACTTGGAGGGTCTTAATCAAGCCTTGTTAGGCAAATGGTTATGGAGATTCTCCCTTACGAGGAAAAGTCTTTAGAGGAAAATCATTCTTGAAAAATTTGGGAAGGTGGAGGGGGATTGGACCATTAGAGAGGTGAAGGATTCTTATGGGCTAAGTCTTTGGAAAGACATTAGAAAAGGCCGAGAAAAGTTCACTCTTAGAACCAGCATCCACATTGGAAATGGTAGATGCACAAGATTTTGGTAGGATAGTTAGGTTGGGGAGATTAAGTTGAAGGATGTTTACCCAACTCTTTTCAAGCTTTCTCCCCACAAGAATGCAACAGTGGCATATTTATGGGGAATGGGAGGGGGTGGAAGTGGATGCTGGGAGGTTTCTTTTAGAAGACCCTTCCAAGATTTGGAGCTATAGGAAGTGTCTCGATTTTTGGAACACATCTCTTCTTCAAAAGTGCAAGAAAGGAAGAACACTTTAATTTGGGAAAATGATGGGACGGAAAAGTATAGTGTCAAGTTTTATTATATTTCTCTAAGGGCTAATAACAATTTTT
Source organism: Vitis riparia (assembly GCF_004353265.1). Lineage (NCBI taxonomy): Eukaryota > Viridiplantae > Streptophyta > Magnoliopsida > Vitales > Vitaceae > Vitis > Vitis riparia. Next base: position 10,419,112 of record NC_048431.1, read on the forward strand.
TATTTCTAGCTAAAGAGGTTTGGGGATCAGGCGCTCCTCTCAAAACTCATATTTTTGCTTGGGAAATAGTGTGGGAGAAGATATTAATTGTAGATATGTTAATGAAGAGAGGATGGCCCTTGGTTAATAGATGTATTCTTTGTAAAGATTGTGAAGAGTTAGTTGATCATATTTTGATTCATTGTGATAGGACAAGACAACTTTGGACATTGCTATTAACAACTTTTGGTTTGGTTTAGATGTTTTCGGCTTTAGTGAGAAATCTTCTCCTAAAATAGAAATTCAAGGGACTAGGGAAGAAGAAAAGAACAGTTTAGTGGATGGCTCTGATTTGCTTATTTTGGTACATTTAGGGAGAGCGTAACCAAAGGATCTTCAAAGATGAAGAATTGTTGGACCAAATGCTAAGGATTCTTTTTTTTAGATCCCTTGTGGAGTGGTCCAAACAATTGTTGGATTTGGAGATTCTATCTCATTTGATTTTTATTGAGACTCTTTATTGTGGCTACCCTTACTCTTTTCTAGGTTTCTTCTTTCTTTTCCAGTGCTTGGGTTGTTTTTTTTTATATACTGCCTATATACATTGGGTGTGTCCCTTTTTTTTGTGCTTCTTAATACAAGCTTTTGTCTATCAAAAAAGAAATTCAAAATCGAAGGGTTCTCCAAATCTAAAGAATCCTAGGACCACTCTAAAACCAATCATATGAAGAAATCCTTTAGTCTTTTATCAAAAAGCTCTTCATCTTCGAAAGTCCTTCAGTTATGCTCTTTTCAAATACACCAAAATAAGCAAATCAAAGCCAAGCGCCAAACCGCTCTTTTCTTAAAATCTAACCCCTTTAATTTCCATTCTAATAAGAGATTTCTCACTAAGGCCAGAAACACCCAAACCAAGCCAAAGACTACTAACAAAAAAGTCCATAACTTACCACTATTTCTAATCCCATCACTTCTTGTGAACTCTCTCTTGGTAGATCCTTGCTCAATATTTCACCTTTGGAAGAAGCTGTTTGCTGAAAGAAAACAGAGAAACTTTGAGAATTCTTTGAGTCACCAACTCACACTTCTTCAAGTACCAAAGACATAGGAAATCATTTAAAATAGTTAAATTGGAAAAAACTATCCTAGTGTATGGAAAACATTTTATCATCTAAACAAAGAGCTATTTGTCTGGTTTCAAATAAAAAATGTGTTTGTTTTGTGGTTGATCATGATAAACACTATACTACATTGACATACAAAAAACAAGTGATACAAACTTGTCAATGTACTGGTTAGATACACTAAGAAGTAATGGTATTTGTAATTACATAGAATCAACTCAGCTCAACTCCAATCGACCTGACTTGTCTAGAGTTTAAGCTTTGTGCAATCCAGGCTCAATCCAAGAGAGTAGAGGAAGACTGCATTAGGTAAAAATCAAGCATATGTAACTTAATATTCAAAGCTTTATGAACATGAATCCTATATTAAATGCAAGTTTTAAAGTAAAAGGTATTTCCTATTTGCCCATCAAAAGAAATTAACGGAAAAGGTAATCTAGCCACAGAAAATGAAAAATTGAAGCTATGTGGTGGATCTTGAATCCTGAATTTCCAAAATTGTCTGCTAGCATTCAAGAGAAAGCAGAAGGACCTAAAAAAAGGAAGGAATGTAAGTCTGACAAGTTATACCTGCCACTGATGCCATGGACTTCCCTAAGTAAATTCATTTCAAACTTTTTCAAAACAATGATTTGAAAGAAGGTTATCAAGCTCAAAAGAACAATGCAAACTGTTATATAGTTCAATATTTCTTAGCTTATACCATAACACTTTATTAATTGGATTTTGGGGCTTAAATGATTGCATTGTTCCTCGTAAGTGGTTAGTATAGGGTTTCACTCAATGGATGGCAAGTGGTTAGTATAAGAATGCAAATCATCAACTCCATTTTAAAGGTCTTTTCCAATGAAGATCATCTCAACTAGGCCCAGATGATTATTTCAATTCAAATATTTGCATGTGAGGTGACCAGTCATCTCACCTGAAAAGCGCAAGGCATGAGTTTTCCGAAAAGATCCTCTTTCAAATCTGCAGCTCTGATGGTGTAAAGAGCATTCCTAAGACCACGGGATACCAAATATTCTTCAGTGTCCTTAGGTAAATAATATCCTTTGTATATGCTAACAGGCGGATCACATATCTATCAGGAAAGAAAGACCAATTAGACCATAGCAAATCATAATCCGCACAAAAAGGAAAATGATGCATTTAAATCTCTTACATCTTTCCAAATTCAGGAAGAAAACAAAGCAATGTAAACTTGTTCTATCATCGAATTTGTGTTGATATGCTGGCAAGTGTTGCCTTCCAGCAAAGTGAGACGAACCAAACCTAAGTCCGCTCAAAAGCATTTAAAATATTGTAGAGCATGATATACATTGTGGACCCAAATTCTACAATTTTAAGCTTTTTTTTCAGGAAAATCAGTAGTTCAACATGGTATCAAAGACTTGTTTGGAGGAAGGTCAAATGTTCAAACCTCACTACCCATGTTTATTTCTCCAATTTATTAAGTCTACATGTAAGCCTAAAAATGGAGGCTACATGTGAGGAAGGGTGTTGGAAAGTATGATATACATTGTGGACTTAAATCCTACAAAATTAAGCTTTTAAGAAAATCGGTAGTTCAACATCAAGTATGTGCAATGTAAAGTTTTGTTTTTTTTTTTTTTTTTTTTTTTGATAGGTAAGTATGTGCAATGTAAAGTATCTCAAACAACCATAGACAAAAAGAGCAGAGAGACAAGAATTTTATTAAATTTAAACAAAAGTTTAAGCATCAAACTTATCTCATGAGTTTGAATCTTTGTTCTCATTGAAAAATTAACATATATATGTGTGTGTGTGTGTGTGTGTGTGTGTGTGTATGCATCTTTCATACTTGTAGAATAAATGGAAACTAAATAAGACAATTGGCGTACTCCTAAAATTCTTCCAACAAATCATACTACAAAGCCTCTAAATTATAACTTCCATAATTTAAATAGTCAACTAATTTAAATATGCACAAAAATCAGGAGTCAATTGTTGGATTCCAACAGATCATTCATCAACCAATCTGAATCACCAATGTGATGTTATAAGAATTTTAAGTCCACAGAAAAAATCAGGAACAGAGAAAGGAAAAGAAGAAACATGATATTTGACCAGCAAGTCCTCACATATTATATTTGGTTGGTAAGTCAGCTGGATCTTCTAATTGCTACCAGACACTCTAGGTGTGAGATGACTTTGTAATGAGAGCCTTACACCCCCGTGGGATGCAAAGCCTTAGCCTCAAGTTTATGCTTCAAGGCATTTCCTTGTTTTCTGTCTCAAGGGATAAGCCTTAGTAGCCTCTTCAAAAAAGGGTTAATTTCATTCACCTCTCCTAAGGTTTTGGCTAAATGCACCTAGTCCCATTATTTTAAAATTTCATCAAATACATCTCCTAACTTTCTTATTTATTATTTTCATGGACCTCTCAAAATAAAATAAGGGAGATATTTGATGAGATTTGAAACCAATGGAGGGTAGATGTATTTAGTCAAGACCCAAGTGGGTGAGTGAAATGAACCCCAACTATGATACGTGTAAACATAAATTTGAGTGCAAGACCAATAAAATGTACTCAAACAAATGCAAACGAGTTTACGACAGCAAATGATTAGGCAAGAAAATAATTACAGAAGATCCAACTTGAGCTTGGCAATCACTGAAAGTCTTGTAAACACCAACAACATCCCCTTTCCGAACCACAAAAAATGCATCCTTCTCTTCTTCCATCACAGGTTTAGACTCTAACTTTTGAGATTGCGATTTGGCTCCACGCCCCCGAGATGAATAGCTCTGAACACGAAATCTCGTCAACATCAACTCTAAATTATTTGTTTTAACATTAGCATTCTCGAAGTTAATTTTCCATGATGAGGTAGAACATCCATATAAAGAGCTCTTAGCAATGAAACGACTGGTTTTTGAAAGTATGGCCGAATAGTAGGAAGAGACATGCGGCAGGCAGTTCATTACAGAGTAGTTTTGCCCGAGTGGTCCAGATTTCTGCCAGAATTAAATCTTTCATATTAGAATCACTCCAAAAAAAAAAATTCCTATCAAAAAAATCACTCCAAAAAACCAATTTTATAAAAGCAAATAAACAGACAGTGAATGACCCTTTGGTTCCTACAATTAAAGAGAGAGAGAGAATTGAAACCATTTTTTTCCATTTTGTTGGTTTCCCGAAGCGTAAAAGTCAGTTATACAAAATCATATGGTATTCTGAGTAACCAGACAACAGAAGAACAGAATCCAAAGGTGCAGAACAGAAATGTGAATGAAACCCTAGGCGTTAACGTATCGTAACATACCCGAAGAAGCCGTGGGCAGAAGAGGAGCCGTTTACTGAGCGCAGCCCCGGCTAGAGAGAGGGAAAGGAGAGAGGGGGACTGGGTTGTGCTCTTGGGTAACTGGTTCAGGGTGTGGGTGGGTAGGCTTTTTTGGTAGGTGTAAAGGGAATGGTTGGGCTCTTTCTATAGAATTTGGGCCGAAGGTCCCGTAAGTGACGATCGGGCCCCCAGTTCATACTTTTTAGGGTTCCAAAGCACACTGATGGATTTAAGGGTCTCTTTGTTAATTGCTTTAAAAAACCATTTTCTATTTTTGAGAATTTTAAAAAATAGAAAAATATATTTATAATCAAAAAACAAGAATAACATTTTGCTCTTAGAAATAAAAACATGATATTTTCTAAGAATGTATTTTAATTGTTTTGACTAAATCCCGTTTTAAAAAATAATGGAACAAATACGAATAATAATTAAAAATAGAACGCCACATATAAAATTTTTTTTTTAAATATAGGAAAAAAATTAACAACATTTCAAATTTATGAATAAAATTTTGTTTTAGAAAACATTCTCAAATAAACCCGAAGTATTTTTCATCAAGTCGTAGAGCCCATTGGTAAATTCCGAAAATTTTGGTTGATTTACATTCTTAAAAAAAGTTATTGCATTTTTCTTGTGTAACGTCCACACTCAAGATGTGCAAAAGGATGGTGTCTAGGGCACATATGGGATTCAACATTCTTTTGCAAAAGTCACTTAACCTGTTTTTCCTTTTATCTTGAATAAGTTTTGTAGTCCCCAAATGGGAAGATTTAGATGGTTGCCTCTTAAAGACTGCTGCTTTGGTGAACTCCATAGAAGTTATATACAGGCGCTTCTCCATTTTTTAATAGGCCAAAACAGAACTCATACAACATCCTGGAAAAGAAAAAGAGTAAATAAAATGGAATTTTGCTAGGTTGCTTTACAAAATTCGGTGATTAGAAGTCTTTTGTTCACTGAAATTGTCTAGAAATTCGCAGGAGTGGTAACAGCTTACACAAAAAGGAACAACATTTGCCTTCATGATCAAGCAGTTTACACTTAAGTTTGCAATAATGGTCCTTCATCTCAGTTGATCTCAAATGATTTGAGTCCACACTGTTTAGCCCTGTTGTTTTGTAGTGTTTGCAGCTTTTACTCCATACTTGGAGAACACATCAGTTAGCACAACTTTCTCCTTGATCCTTAACCTGCATCATGAGAAGTATAATTTTTTACTTTTTATTTTCCACAAGAATAACAGTGAAAACATGCTTGCCAATAGATGGCAGAATGCTGGTAACAAAAATTTAGTGTTACCTATTTGCAGATCCTGGAAGTTTCAACACTGGAGCCTTCTCTTGGTTTTTTTGGGCAATTTGCTTTTTCTCTAGTTTCTTCTTTTTCTTCTGCTGCTTTGAGGATACTGAATTGGTTGTAGGCTCATCTCTCGTTTCCCTCCTATCATCACCATTCAGCTCTGATGTTGGAATCTTCGACTTTGGAACCGTCCCCCATTTCCCTCTGGCAAGCGGCCTTCTCTCAAGTTCCTCGATACTCTCTAGCTGCTTTGAGGGCAATGAATCAGCTATAGGCTGCTGTCTAGGGTCCATGCTATCACCAAAATTCTGCTCAGCTGCATGAATATTTAACTTTGAAACCTTCCATTCTTTTCCTCTGGCAAGTAACCTTCTCTCAAGTGCCTGGATATTCTCTAATGGCTTGGAGGATGATGAATCAACAGCAGCCCCTACTCTTTGATCAGTAATATCACCATCATTAAGCTCTGATGCTTGAACCTTCAACTTCAGAACCTTGTCCCCTTGTTTACCAAGTGGTTTATTCTCAAGTGCCCAGATTTCCTCTAGCTGCTTTGAGGATAATGAATCACTTGCAGACTCTATACTTGGTTCCAATCTATCATCACCATCCATCTCTGAAATACTGAAAGATTCCAAATTCTCTCTCACATCTTCCCTTCCCACTGTTATCTGCTGCTCATCATCCAGGGCATTAGATTCATCAGAGGCGGTTTCCTGCCATGTATCCAAGGAAGTAATATCCATGTCGAAATCAGAAGCCATGTCCCCTTCTAAATCATCTGGACCATCAGACTTCTCTGAGGCAGTTTCCTCCCATACATCTAATGAAAAATTATCTATATCAAAGTCAGAAGCTGGAGTTTCATCAAAACTGGGAACTGTTGACTGGGGATCAGTGAAGGTGCTACCTGCTGATTGCTCATAAGTAACATTGGGAGAGCCTGAATTCGTTATTTCACATTTTATCTGCTTCTGAATCTTACCAAAAGTTATATTTTGTTCGGAAAACATACGTACAAACCTGCCATGATTAACAAAGCATAAGTCAGCAAATATTTTTATCAGATACAGTAAACAAATCAGGATCTCCTTGGACAAGCACTGAAGTCTATCCTAGACAATAAGATGCAAAATTTCGATACAGATATGACTTCCAGAATACATATATGCAGAACTTGTTCAGCCCAACAAATAGTCCATCACCATTTGTGTGTCTATGTGTGTATGCATGTGAGCATAAATTTCTTTCCCTGTCTCATCCACACTTGTAGCACAAAAGCCATCTGCTCTGACCATCAATATATTGCTAACTGCCTCTAGTAATTATTTCAGCTGTTGGACAAGAAATTCAGTTCTGTGAAAATAGATGTCCAGTTTTACCATGATGGAAAATATGCAAATTGAATAAAAATTTGCATATTAATCTTCACTGGAAGTGGAGTTGGAGATTGCGGAAGAGAGGGAGCCCCTTTGGAAACAAATCATTATTGGGAAGTTAGGAGATGAGGAAGGGGATGGTGTTCGAGAGGAGTGAGAGGAGGTTACGGTGTGGGGGTGTGGAAAGCCATCAGAAATGAATGGGAGGGTATAAGAAGTAGATCTCACTTTATAGTTGGGAACAGGAAGAAGGGTTAAGTTATGAAAAAACTTGTGGTGCAAGGACCGAACTTTGAAAGAAGCTTGTCCTAATTTATTTTCGTTGGCAATAAACAAAGATGGATGGGTGTCAAAGGCATGGGAGGAGGGTAGGGTTCAGGTAGTTGGAGCCCTTGCTTTTCAAGACATCTTAACAACAGGGAGATGAGAGAAGTGGAGAATTTGTTTTGTAAACTACAACCCTTAGTTGTTCGAAGGGAAGTGGAGGACATTTGAGTTGGAGAGAAAGCAAGAACCAAATCAATTAGATCTCTTTATTGCTCCTATACTAGGGCTTCTAGAGATCCTTTTCTGTATAGTATTATTTGGAGGCCCTGGGCTCCAGTTTGCTTGGGAAGCATCTTGGAGCAAACTTCCGACTCTTGACCAACTGAAGAGGAGGGGTTGGAATATCTCGAATAGGTGTTACTTGTGCAAAAAAGAGGAGGAAACTATGGATCACCTACTCCTAGTTTGCAACAAGGCTAGAATGTTGTGGAACTTGATTTACTCCCTTTTTGGCGTGCAGTAGGTTATGCATCCCTTAATTAGAAGGAATTTGTTAGGTTGACACGACTCTTTTGTAGGTAAAAAATGGGAGAATGCATGGATGGCTGTCCCCTAATGCTTATTGTAGATTATTTGGAAGGAAAGGAATAGAAGAGCTTTCAATGACGTTGAGCGGTCCAACAAGCAATTAAATCTATTTTCATGTATACTTTTGTGAATTGGGCTAGGGTGTATATAGAGGATCATATGTTGTCTTTAATTGATTTTGTAGATAGCTGTTTGTCAAGTAAGGGAAAGACTTTTTTTTTGGTCTCCTTACTTCCTAACTTTTTTTGGGCTTTGGTAGTATACTCCGTGTGTACTTGTTTTGCCATCTTTTTGGCAATTTTAATGCAAGCCCCTTTTATTACCTATCAAAAAAAAGAAAAAATTTCCAAGGCAGTGTACCTAATAAAAATTTGTAATTTTCTTCATAGTGATAGTAGCATTCATCCTAAATACTTTCCAAGGACAAAGAATGGTTCGGTGTCACTTGACTAATGTCTCATGCCAAGAAAGAATATACCAACAAGGTTGGTTTGTCACTGTTAAGGGCTATGCACAAGAAGTATATTGTAGCACACAACAGGGTTTCTTTTCTTAAACATGGTTTACCTATTTACGTCGTCCTCAGTCTTGAGATCAACAAAAGCAAAGCCTTGCAAACAGGATCCCTAGTCTTCTTATTTCCAGAGACTGCAGGGATTATATTAACTATACCAGGAACTCCTTTAAAAGCCAACTGCAGATCTCTATGGATGTTCTTTTTCTTAGGAAGGTTCGCCACACGTACACGAAATGCATTTGCAACAGGTTCAGGTGCTGCAAAATATGACTGCACCATCAGAATCAAGGTAAAATGTCATGCACCGCCATAACTTAACAAGAAAATAATACTTAAACAGATCCAGTTGCATCCTTGAAAAACTCAGCTAAGAAACATGCAAAAGCATCCATCCAATGATGTGAACCTAGGATAACTAAAATCCCATAAACACCATCAATAAGCAGAGACTGAAAGAGAAGATAGTGGTTAAAATAGGGACTACATATGTCAAGTGCAAGATCCTCCATCATGAAAATGATTAATAGAATGCTCTTCATTCCTCACAAGAGTAGTGTTCAACTAATGTGATGGCACAGCAACCAAATTCAGGATCATGGAAGTACTTAATGATGGAAAATTTTAAGTTTAGGAATTAATGAGATCATAACTAGTTAAGAAGAGGTCGAGAGGATTTCAGTGGGCAAGAGCAATGCGGCAAAAAGAACAAAAATATGTTTTGTTACTATGCAATCATTCATGGTAGTCAGGAACATTGCGAACCAAGGATTGACTTAACTTAATTATGCATGACAAAAGTAGTTTATATTCTGATAAAAAATAACTCAAAACAGTTGAGAACATCTTAAAACTTTCAAAACCAATAGTAGCCCAATTACTTGGTTTCCACACAATCAAAATAAAGGAGCAAGTGTCACATCAACTAGAAAAGGTAATGTTAAACCACCAATTTAACTCAAAAGCTTAAGCTGTTAGACATTAGGTTAACCATATACATCAAGCTGACTAAGGCTAAAGTTGGAAAGTGTCTTTAAAATGTCAATTTTTAAGTCCTTAATAATTTCTTATTAGAAGATTTTCTTTTGAGGAATTTTACCCATTCTTATAAAGTATCTTATTGTAAGATTTCCTTATAGAAATATGCCTCTTCTATAATTAGGCAATTGATTCCCTATATGGAAATATTTCTATTTTGTGAAGAAAAAAATATAAAAGGACATTTTGACCAAAAAAGAGTCCTTTCGGGTATACAATTAGGGCTTCAGGATTTGAAAATTCTAAGATTGTAACCTCCTTGCATAATGTTCATTGTTGTCTTCGACCATATAAGTAGGCTTTAGGTCAAACCATGTAAATCCTCATGTGATTGTCGTGTTTTCTATTTTTCTTCATTTTTTTTACTCCCTATTATTGCTTTTTGTCATGGTTTATTACAACAAACTATATTATAGCTAACGTTGTTAGACTTGTAATAAGAATAAAGTTCAGTTTAATGCATCCCCTATTGGTCCAATAGGGGTAGTCTCACGTGTTGAAAGGTAGAAAGGTTCTAACTATAATGTTGTTTGACGAAGAGAAAGCTGAACTTATAGAGAAAATGCATAAACCTGTTCTATTGTGCCTAGATAATGAAGTACTTCACAAGCTTGCATAAGGTTGCATAGAGCTACTGTCCTCATAAAGGATGTTAAGGTGGCCTTGGATTAAAAGCAGTTGAAGAAAAGGTGTTTGAGAGTAGAAAAGAAGGCTTAAGTGAAGGCTTTTTAGTTGTTAGTGAGAGAACAAGAAAGAAAAACCATGATAATGAAGTGTGGGACTCTAGCTTTGGTCAAGGAGGTTGGAACCTCAGATTTTCTAGAGACTTTAATGATTGAGAGTTGGATTTGATAGGGGAGTTGCTGATTTTGTTGAGGGATTGCAGGATACCTTCAGAGGAGGATTCAGTTTTTTGGAAAGGTGAGGAAAGTGGTATTTTTGGGGTTAAGGACGCTTATATTCTGTTGATCGCTCCCAATGACTTCACTTTCCCGAAGAAGAACATTTTGGTGGATAAGGCTCCAACCAAAGCTATTTTTTTTGCTTGGGAGGCCACTTGGGGGAAGATTCTCACCCTGGATAGGCTTCAAAAAGGGGGATGGCAACTCCCCAATCGTTGTTTTTTGTGTGGTTGTGAAGAAGAAACTGTAAATCATATTCTTTTACACTATACAGTGGTCAGGGTCCTTTGGGAGATCATACTCACCTTGTTTGGGGTTCCGTGGGTGTTCCCAGAGACAGTTAAAGAAGTGTTGTTCAGTTAGAAGGGTCCTTTTGTGGGGAAAAAAAAAGGAAAAAGATTTAGAATTCCATCTAGTTGTGTATTTTTTGGACGGTTTGAAAGGAGAGGAATAGGTTAGCTTTTAGGGGGGGGGGGGTTCTTTAGCTATTCAAAAGCTCAAAAATTCTTTTGTTTGTAATCTGTGGAGTTGGGCTCGGGTGTACATTGGTGAGGAGTCCTTGTCTCTCTTAGGCTTTTTGGAGTGGCTAGCGTCCACTTAAGGGCTGGTGAGGTTGTTTGTTTTTTGGTTTAGGCTACTATGTATACTCCCTGTATGCTTTGTGGCTTTTTGTCGTTTCTTATTCTATTGCTTGCTTATTTAGCAAAAAAAAAAAAAACCATGATAATGAAATGTTTGTTGGTTTAGATCTAAATCAAAATCCACCAGAAATGACAAGTGCTTCAATTGCAATAAGAAAGATACTATATAAGAAATTGTTAAAAGCACAAAGGAAAGGAAAGGAAAGGAAAGAAAAAGGAGAAAACTTCTACTTTTGGTGATGCTGCAATTATGGAGGGAAGTTTAGATAATGTAAATGTCCTTTTAGCAACTAGAACTCAAATGATGAGTGAATCTTTTATTCAAGGTGTTCCTATCATATTTCTCCAAATAGAGATGAGTTTCACACCTACCAATCTATAGATGGCGGAAAGGTTTTATGGAAAATAATGTGGTTTGTGATAGACACAATTCAAATTAATATGCATGATGATATTGTGAGGACATTGACTAATATACATCATGTTCTAGAATTTAAGAAATTTTCATTTCCTTAGGGATGATTGAATCCAATGGGAACACACAAAGTTGGAGGTAGATTCATAAGAAAGCTACTCTTCTTGTGATGAAAGGTAATGGTCTTTATACATTCGCAAGTTACCAAGGTTACAAGTGTAACTGCACATTCAACATAAAATTCATTTTTAAGAAACTAATAGACAATGACATATGTAATTTAGGTATATGAGTCAAAGAAGGCTGACAGTTTGAAACAAGTGGGGTTTGCTTTGTGGAGAGAAAATAGGAGGGCTGAATTTTGTTAGCATTGTGTGTTAAAAAAAAACTTATTAATTCAACATAAGTGTTCAACCAAAGGTACATATGATTTTATTCATTAAAATCTTGAGCATCCCTTCAATTTGCATCATATGGCAGTGAAAGATATTCATTAACCTTCATTGTTGACTGCTCTAGAAAATCTAGGTGTATATCTTGAAACACAAGAATAATGTTGTTGGAAAGTTTAAGCAATAGAACACTATGATCAAGAAGTAGAATGAGGAACATATCAAGCACTTAAGAACTAACAATGACACGAAATTCTAAGAAAAAGTTGTGTGATAACACACATTTAGGCATACTCCACAATAAGTGATATTGCAAAATGAATGAAAAGAACTCTAAAGATAACATGGTGAATGCTTTCTAACGCGGGGTTATTGAAGAAATTTTGGATTGAAACAATTAATTCAAATTGTTATCTTGACAATAAAGAAGATGCATTACAAGAGCAATAATATAGCTAGAAACAGATGGAGGAGGCTGATTAAGCCATCTCAAAGGTGCGCTAATATGGATTTAGTTGCTTATGCACTTAGCATGGTAAGAAATATTAAGGAAGGTGAGCCTAATACCTATCATAAGGTCACAAGATCATAAGTCATGCTTAGTAAACAGATCATTGTAATGGAGAATTTGATGGATGTAAATTTGTTCCTACTTTTTAGTTTAAGTATTGTATGGAGTTAATTTGTGTCTATAGTGGCTGGCCCTTTGGGACCGTGAATAAATTTCCTAGGTACTTTTGAGTCTCTTATGCTATGTTTGGTTATGGGAAAGTACGAAGGAAAGGAGAAAAAAAAAATGCTAAGAAAAATTATTCTCTTATGTTTGGTTTACTATGGAAAATACGAAAAGAAATCAAATATAATTAAAATTAATTATAAACTTATACATTTTCAAATTATTAATCTTTATATAGAAGAGAAAAATAAGTTTAGAGAATTAAATCTATTTTTTTATTTTTCTTTGCTTCTTTTTTTCTCTCTCTATTTTCTTTTCCTTGCATTTTCTCTCAAATTTTCTCGGAACCAAACATAACCTTAAGCTTAGGAATTTGAATCAAGATAGAGATTGATAAACATGCCTTAAATTCCCTCTTGAGTAAATTTCTAAGTCCTTTATATTTTCGTATTAGGAGTTATTTTAGTAAAATAACTTTCCTATTCCTATAACGGAAGTATTACATAGTAAAATTTTCTTATAAAAATAGGTTTCTTCTATAATTAAACAATTCCTTGTAAGGAATATTTCCATATAATGTGGGAAAAAATATAGGACAAGATGTTAATTGAGTCTTTTTTGGGTGTGTAATTGAAACTTTGGGATTGACAGTTTTAGGAAGTATTGTGGTTGTTTTGTTGCATTTTTTGTTTTTGTTCTCTTATTTCTTCCCCCTATTATTATTCTTAGCCATGGTCCATTATAAAAACTAAGGTAACCATATTTTGAGTCCCTTTAAACTAAATGTTAAACTTAGGTTTGCTTAATCTCGTGTTTTGATGATAAACAAAATAATATTTGGATTCAACTATATTTATGTATGATATGCAAGAAGATCTTCTTGAAATTATCAAGAAGAAGATACAAGAAGAATGAAGAAAATGGTTATGAAGTTTATTAGTAGGACACTTTATGTAAAATGATGGGTGCACTAAGTTAGGATTGCATATTTTTGTTAAGCACCAAAACATTCATCCATAAGTTTTTAATTGGTTTTATACTTTTACAATTTGGATGAAAATCATTTTGAGGATGAAAACACCTACCCAACCTAGAAGATTATGCTAGACATCAAGCTTTTAATGAAAATCTTTTAAGATTTTTTAAAGACGTTATCTACTTAACCGAAGTGCCTTAAACTTGAAAATTTCTCAAAATATCAATTAAGACTTTATTAGAAGGTGGTCTGCATTTACATGAGTTAGTTAAAAAAGGTCTTAGCCCCAAAATATGCAAAAACTTTGAAAAATATTGGGTTAAAGCACATGTGGATGACCAAACAGTCATCCAGATGTCATGTCGATGACCAGGCAGTCATCCAGTTGTCATGTGGATGTTTAGGCGATCATCCACTTGCTATGTGTAAGATCATGTGGTTGTTGGCTTGGCAATGTGGACAACCAGGTGGACATCCACATCTGTTTTTTTGGCCTCTAACAACTCTCTGCACCTCATTAAATGCTCTAACGGCTAGTATGTGAACGGCCATGTGGACGTCCAATTTTGGGAGACTTATTTCTAGTAACTAGTTTGACCTTTGAACTCCTATATAAAGGCTCTATACTTCATTTATAAAAGATATAAGAGTTTCAAACTATTATTCAATCATCTTTTAAGCCTTAGGAAGATATTTTTAGTGCATTGAGCTTAAACTTTCGTTTCATTCTTAGTGTACCTAATCAATCTTAGTTTTCTTTGTATCCCTTGAGGAAAATTTTGTAAACTAGGGATGTGTATTAAAATTTTCAATTCTTGTAAACCTTGTGAGGTGAGCTCAAGTGTGGGGTATCACTTTAGAGGAAAATCTAACTATGAAGTATCACTTAGGGTTTGTTAAGTGTGAGGTATCACGTAGGATTTGCAAAGTGTGAGGTATCACATGGGGAGTTCAAGAGTGAGGCATTGAGCAAAATTGTAATTGTAAGTGCTCATAGGATTTGATTAAACCAAGTGTAAAGCTTGAAGGCTTGTGTTGAAAGAACCGATAATGGAGGCCTCACTTGATTGGAGCATGAGAAGAGTATGTAAGCCGAGTTACACCGAAACACTATAAAAATCTTGGTTTACATTCTCTTTATCAATTCTTTATTCACTTCATGTAATTATTTGATTTATTGGTATATGTTATATTATTGCGTATTTGTCTCTTAGATTCATCTAAGTTAAATTGTTTAAAAATACCAACACCGAAATCAACCCCTTCTTGGGTGTTTACACTAGTTTGATATAACTATAATCCTAACACTTACATTTTTTCCTTCGTGTCCTAAAAATTGTCATATTATTAAATTTGAGCTAATAACTAGTAGGTGCTTTCAATGTCCCCCATTTCTACATTTCTAAAAGGTGCAGTACGCGAAGACGACAGTTTGCGAAAAAACCAAGAAAGAAAGAGGAAATAGGTATGCAAGAATGACAAGCACAATTCTCAACACAAAAAAATGAGGAAATGGGTTAACAATGCAGCGAACTATACAAAAACCATTCACATAATATAATGACAAACCTTTCTGTCCTTTATTGTTAGCTTTCTCGGAATTGGGGTTCACAGGATTCTTCTTAAGCTTATCGATATTGGCCAGCTGAGCCACTCTGCTCTGCTTTATTTCTTCAAGCAACTTGTCCTCAATATGAGTATCATACACTTTACCTTCACCAAATCCAGTTGGCTTGTTATTAAACCACCTCATCATATCAGGGAAAGCTATAAATGCATCTTCATCATCGGACTCGTCCCCATCATCACCAATACCATCCTCATCTAATGGGGTACCGTCACCGTTTCTTCGCTTGCGAGCAGAAACACAAAACCCAATTCGCTCTCGACCAAGAACAACACGAAAGCCCAATTGAGGTTCTCTTAATCGATGAATTGAAGAGAGAAATGAAGCAGTCGAAGATGCATTTACTGAGAGAAAAGGGAGAAGTGGTTGGTAGGTTTGGTAGGATTGGAGGGTTTTGCTTTGGGATAGGAGAGAAGAAGTGGTGTTGTGCAATGTGCAGAGTCGCGGACAGCCTCCTAGGCCAAGCATCTTAGTCGCTCGAGCTGCTTCTGCTTCTTACTGGATGATGTTCTCAGACGATGTCAGAAGAGCTATTTTGTGAGAAGATTGTCAGGGACGATGGGATAACTCCAAGTGAAACATCGTCGTTAAGGTTAAGGCCCAAAGTTCCGTCGGACTAATTTTCTATTCAGCCCATACACATCATCCAAACAGGCCTTACAAGTTACACCTTTACGTGGGCCACTCAAAATGGGCTTCAATTAGGCTTGTGTGGGTAGGCATTTAGTTTATCCTTGTAGGCAGTAACCCGGTGGAGGGAATTTTTCAAGAGAGGAGCCATGGCCCACCAGGCCCATGGGCCATACCCATAAGATGCTTGCACATAGACAGGTGTGGATGGGTCTTTTGCTGTTTATCTAAAGGAGTAGGCAGAATAATTCAATCATGACAACACCCAAATGGGCCGTCTCAGAAGAGGTAACAAAGATGGGCCCTACCAGGAAGGGCCCATAGAAGAGTGATAGTTGAGAATGTAAGAAAATCCAAGGGCCGGGAAGGCCCACCAGTGTCCCACTCACCAAACAGCATTGAGCAGTTAAAAGAGGGCAAATCTCGTCCCTGCAAATTGAGCACAAGCTGCCCCAAACACCCCTTCAACTACACAACATCTCGGTTCCCATTTCAGCTAGTGTCCTGCCTCCTCCAACTCAGCTTGGCCTCACATTCTAGTCACAATCTCTTTTAGTACAAGCTGATTCCCTTTTGTTGATTTGATTGGCCTTTTACATGCCTTGAAATAGGCGGAAAATCACCTCCCCTCCAATCATATTCATACATTTGGGGATTAAACACCCTAAGTAAAATATCATCAAATCCTACCCACCACCCTCACTTTAGGCAAAAAATCAAGTGCTGGCCCTGCACACCCTCAACATAACCTCAGAAAGGGCAAAAAAGAAAAGAAAATGGGATAAGAGGAGGAGAAGGGCAGATGAGAGGGGAATGATGACCCCACGACTAAGCAGCTTCCGTTTGTTCACGGGAAGCCTGATTCCAATTAATGGGGTTGGGGTCAGGGCTCCGTAGATATTGGTATTAGGTAAGAAGAGCTTTCCATCAAAGTCTAGAATCTTTTCATTTGATTGACACACCCACACCACTCAAGAATTAGTCAAATGGGAGGGTGAGAGCTGGGAGAGAGCATTCTCCTTCAAGCCAAGTTGGCCCATCAACCCCTCTTCACCCCCACCCCCCTTAACCCATATTTCAATTCACCACCACCCGCTCTCCATATTATTAAAACCAAAAAAAAAAAAGTATACATATATATATTGCAGGAAAGAGCCCTGACCATGGACAAGCCGGTTTGTCACCTGTACAAACGCTAGCCCATATTTCAAACCTCTCTTTTGTTATTGTTACGTTGTTGTATTTTCCTCTTGTTGTAAATAGCAGGTATGAGCCTTGGCCCGCCCCCTCATGCATCAGTGGCATTGATGATAAAGAGTAACTGGACTAGAAAACAAAAATAAATTTTCATTTTTAAATGTTGGAAAAATAAATAAATAAAAACAAAACCAAAATTATTGAGTAATATCGTATTTCCAATAATATCCCTGTGACGAGACTGATGCCAACATTACGTGTCTTGGATCTTTTCCCACCCCCTAAAACTCATTAAAGTGCCATCGACTTGTTTGTCTCCGACGAGATTACATCGTACATCATTAATTATATATGTACCAAGTTACAGAAATAGGTGTGCTGGGAACAGATTTGACTAGGAAAGGTATAAAATTGGTTAAATCAGCGGATAATATGGCATAGAATATAGGGTTTAGGTAGAATCTATGACCTGTTGTAGCCACCCAGGGAAAAAATTTCAGTTCATGATTGTTGGTGCAAGCGCAGCAATTATAAACACGCTCCAGGATGACATAAAGGGAGAGGCGGGGTTCATTATTAAATCACGTTCGTAGTCGTCGTGGCCGTATCATATTGTTAATCCTCCGCTTTCTATAAAATCATCATTATTTGCACTAAATAACCCAACAAAAAAAAAGGAAAAGAAAAAAACCTACTATACCTAAACGTCAGAACCACAGTTCCAGGGGGATAAGTAAAAGGGTCTTGAATTTTTTGCGGGTGGATGCGTCCCAATACATGGCACCGACCAAAGTCCAAAAGGCAGAAATGGGTCCTATATGGTTGTTTTGAGAACCCCCTAAGTCCAGATAGGAACTCATACCAGAATCCAAAGGTATCAAATATGTAGCTCATTTGCTTTTCTTCCATCATCAAAGTTGGGTCAATTCAAAATTTTCCTTTCACTTTGTCTAACGAAAAGGGAAAGGAAGAAAGAAGGGAAGAAAAAAAGAAAGAAAACCCACCCACCTAAGGCCCTAATAGACTAATTGTAATAGCCCCTGTGACTTGTGACTCTATGAGAGGCAAATAATACAAGGATGAACTAGAGAAAAAGAAAACACTGTGCTGAAAATGATGTTCCCACTATGCAATTTTTTTTCTTTTTAAGTAATTAATGATCATATTCAGGGACCAGCCCCCCTGCTACACTGGCCATGTCTCCTGTGAGCCTGTGGCCTTGCCCAATTAAAAAAAAATCCCACATCCAACACATCCCCATTTCTCCCCCCCTAGCATATGGGCAGCAATGCTCACTTCCTCTGCCACTCTGCACACATGAACATTGCACAATTGTGAGGTCATCCACTTCAAAAACAAAACCCTTTTCAACTCTTAAAACAAGAAAAAGAGAGCTTGTGAGGTATGGAGAGCCACTAAATTTGAAAGTCTAATTGAAGCAATAATGGTTAGCTATGTGAAGCATGATTTGGAGTCTTCTACTTTCTGCTTTCTACAGCAAAGATGGTTGAATCCTTGAATCCATATTTGATTGTGTCCATGCTGCCACTACATGTTGGAATTCATGGAGTCAAATTTGTATGATGCATGGTTCCAAGAAGAAAAGGGCCACACCTACCAATCTAATTTTCTGAGTGATCTGTCAGTGTCTACTACTCTACATCTACTCTACTTTAATAGTATCATAAATGAATGTCTCCCCTCCTCACACAATTTGTTAATATAAAAATAATTGAAGACACCCTTTAATCCAATAGTCTCTAGGTTTCATGGCATGTCACTTGGCCGCCTGCACCAACAGCCTTTAATAGATGAACCCACCCAATTGACTATATGATCAGTCATTTATCATTCATTTCCCTGAATGGGCCTCCTTATCCCTAATTTTCTTTTATTATCAGAAATGAATTACTATAAAATAAAAATCTAAACCTGCCCCTTTGACAATCATTCTAGATATTGAGGTCCATCATGAAAAAGTAAAAGAAGATATAGGGTGAGATTTGTACAAAATTAAGACAAAATTTCCCACTAATGATAAAAATTAAAATGTCCACATCTGATTGGAAAGTCATTTGGTACCCATTACTAGATATCATAATTAAAGGTGTTGAGGAGATTCTATGAATATTGGAAGTGTCTCTATTATGTTTTAGTGTTAGCATTTAAAGGTATAAATTAATTATGAGAAGAAATTCAATATTTAAGATATGGAAAAGAAAAGGTGGCACTCAAAATTAATGGATCCATAAATTAAATCTTAGACCATATGCCATTAATTGTATTAATTATACATAGTCTGATACCTATAAATTACTAAATGAAAGCCAACAAGTTGTTGAAATTTCATGGAAACTCCAAATGATCCTTAGAAAAATGTGACATTTCATGAGTTGTCATCACAATTATACATGTGAAACTTGAGTTTAAAGTCAAAATAGTGTTCTATGACCAAATTATTAGATATAGACATTATTTTAAATTTATGGTTAAAATAGTCGTCCTAACACTAAAGTCAAAAAATGCATTTAATTGAAAATAAATAATATCTATACGATTGGAGGTGAATTATTATAAATGATATCAGAGTTGATTACGAACTTTAATATATGAATTTGTTTGATCCTATAAAAAGCATCTATTTGTATGACGGAGTGACGGTGATATCCTACATCGAATATAAAAAAAATTATTTAAATTATATAAATATGAATTCTTTTTAATTTTATAAATATTTTTTAAAATTATGAAAGTTAATTCAACATAAATAACATTTACATGATTGGAAACTAATGTTTAAAAATGGGACCTAGGATTGATAGAAGCCCCTAAACCCCTACCTCTTAGGGCAAATTTTCCCCTTGTGGCTAGGAATCATCATTACTACATAGGCTCAATGTTTGTGGAGTCTCTGTTGGTGCAAAGAAAAGTTTGGAGCTGTCCAGCATTTTGAAATTAAATTTATTTTAAAAGTGATTAAAGACAAGAAAATAATAATAATAATTTGCCTTTCCGGGATTTGGAAGAGGCCGTTATGAATCTTTTGATCATCATCAACATGGAAAGGTAACTTGATAATTTCACTGCTAATCTGAACAAAAAAAACGCGTGAATGAAAAAGGGGACAGCCTATGAGATGAGAGCATGTGCAGAATGCAGTACTTATTTTTATTTTTTTAATCATTTTACTAACCTTTTTGATGAGTTCAAAATGTTAAATCATATCGAGATGCTCCACCAAAAGCCAGAGGGTACTTTGATGAATTAACAAAAAAATAAAATAAAAGCACTTTCTCTCCTTATGATATTGCTGGTTTTAAATCCAAATCTTCCTGTACTCTTGCCCCAAGCTTTATGACCTTCCATACAGTTCATGTTCTGTAAATCGATGGAATCTTTTTTTGTATCCTAGAAATGACATCAGACCACCTCTAGAAATGACCTCAGATCAGTAGCTCGTCCAACAATCATGTATCCTTCGTTCGTATACCTTTTCAAAAGGTAGCTTAGGACTCCCACCACCTACGGCGAATTAAACTCGGCTACAACTTGGACCGGTTGGACCGAGTTGCGTGGAACTCAACTTGAATCAAGAAACAATCCATTCAAATTCAATCCAATTCAAACATCACCTCATTTTTTTAAGCTTTGATTGAGTTCAAATTATTCAAGTTAGACCCATGTTTATGTTTATTGGGTTATATAATTCAAATTTTATTTATAATATTTTTAAAAAACTTTTTTAATGTATTCATATGATACTTTAAATAATAAATAAGACAAAATCTTGAAATAATTATAAAAGAATAAATATAATTTATATATTTTATAAAAAATGAATAAGTATAATAGAATATCATTTAGTATTTAAAAAAATAGAAAAAATTAATAGTGTTATATAAGATGATATGTATTATAAATATTATGAAAACATTAAATCGGGTTTAAGTTAGACTCGAGTTGTTTGAATTTTAACTTGTGTTCAACCTAAATTAAGTTTGAGTCAAAAAAACTTGATCCAAGTCCAAATCGAATATTAAAATGATTATCTAAATCCGTCCAACTTGAGTTAAGTCGGATCAACTGATTAAGTTACACCCTTAAGCATCATATTAAATTATCGATTTTTCTTAAAGTTTAAACTTATAGTATTTTGACTAAATATACATATCATGTTTTTTATTAAGAACTACTTTTTTTAACCAAATAATTATAAAAATTATCATATTTATCTATAAAAATAATTATCTTTAATATAATTAATTTTTAAAATTTAACTCACATTTAAATTATTATTAAGATGAAAATAAAAATTAATTTATTTAAGGCCGTTGCCATCCATATTCCCAGCCACACATCCACTTACAATTTGGGCCTGAATTTTATTACTTTCCATTTGCCTCGTTTTATCATCAAACCTTGGCGACATTGATGTTATGTCATTATAGTAAATGTAACCTTCCTCAGCAATGAAGGATGAAGCTTCAACATGAGAATTATATTTAGGTCATATTTGAATATACTTTTTATTTCATATTTTTAAAAATAATTATTTTTGTATAAAAATATAAGAATTTTATACAAAAACAGAAATTTATTTTATTATCTTAAAAACCCTTTTCGAAATTAAAAAAAAAAATTGACAAAGTTACTTTCTTAAATTTTAAAATATGTTTTTAACATCTACTATAAAAATTCTTATATTTTATATAAGAATTCTTAATTTGCTTTAAAAAAAAAAAACCTAAAATTCCCTTTATTCATATTTTTAAAACTTGATTTAAAAATTATTTTAAAGTTATATAAATATTTATATAATTATTTTTAAAAATAATCTTCATAAAATAACTAAAAATGATATTTTAAAACACCTCATTTTTGTTCTTAAAAATAAAAAATAGAAAACAAATTTTGGTTATCAAAATGAGTTGTTCAAGTTTCTTTATTATGAAAAATAGAAAATTGTTTTTAACCAATGATATATATATATATATATATATATATATAGTTTTTTATAAAGTTGTTTTTTAATTGGGCATATTGTCACGGGGCAATCCAACGCTAAAGAAAAACCAAAGGATAACCACCAATTCTATAACTTGTCAGCTTGTGAAGGCCAAAGGGCTCTGAGTTTAACGGTTTATTCTTTGCCGCGTTCGAAAAAGTGAGTCTCAAGTTTCAAGTAGTAATTTACGAAATAAAGTTGAAGAGACTAAAAGCATAATTATTAATTTATTACGAAATAAATGAAAAATTAATTTGTGGAGAAATGATTTTCTTGACTTTATAATCCCTTGGGAATTAAGGCCATGAGGCCATGGTGGAGGAAAGCTAGTAAAGCCGAACGATGGGGGTTGTTTTATTGTCTGAATAGGAGAGAAATGGGTTGCGTTGAAGCGGGCAATAATGATACCACTGAAAAGATTTTGAGATGATTATAGTCATATCAAAATGCTGAAGATGCCACATGCCCATTCTCTCTACTGGCCACTAGGCGTGTGGGTCTTGGGGTGGGGAGCCCCTCCCCCGACCCCATCTATATTATTACACTTGTGATTCTGTAGGACGCGTGTACGGCTACTAACTCCACAGTTTAACACCCTCCTCGTTCAACCCTCTCTTCGTTTGGGGAGTTAGGATAAGGCGAGACAGCTACGGAGGGGAACTTCTGTACCACCGAATCTGGCGGGAAAATATATACGTGGAAAATATCCCACCTTTTTCCTTTCGTTTTTTTGGAATATTCTTCACCATCCACCACCTCCTGTACAAAATATTTGCTACGTTTCCGTTACATTTTGGCATTTGATCTTCCTCATTCAATTTTAGAAAGATGAATCGGTAACTAATTAAAAATTTTAAATATATTTATATTTGTATAAAATAAATTAAAAAAAAATGTTACCTCGATCAAAAATATCTTTAACTCGGTTATGTTTTATTGGAACATTCGGATAGTGAAATTCTAAAATTCTTCTTTCAATTGCATATTGTACGAAGAAGAACGGTTTGGTACCAAAGTTTGAACCCTTTCTCTCCTCTACGACTCGTCAATTATATCTCCTTATTTACGGAAATTTGAGAAGAAGGCAAAATGAACTGTTACATAACATCATGCAAGTACTGAAATTGATGGTACATATAAGTTGATAATAATTTCTACTCACTTAAATTAGTGGAGCAATGGGAATTGAGTCGACACGGAGATAAAGAAAAGGGCAAAATATTTGTACAAGGTAAATAAAAAATTTAAAAAACAGTGAAGAGGGGAGAACTAATGAAGGATTTTGGAGGGGCAAGTGGTAATTGTAATTTGTAAGTGGGTGAGGGACATTCAACATTGAAGAGTGCGAAGGGAAGTGAGGGAAGTGTGGAAGCTCACCAGCTTGTCCGCCACGTGACATTACAAGATTCGTAGGGGGAGGTGAGTTACCTAACGTCCCCCTCATCTCAAGTTTCAACATATTATTTTAAGCTCCGGCGGCTCTCACTCCCTCCCATTATGAGCGTTCAAAACCTTTTTCTTCGTCTAACTTTTAATCTAATAATTAGTGAACACAGTTCAACCATTTTGGTTTCCAAGTGGAAATTTTCTTGCAGGAAAATTTATTCCCTTATTTTCTTGTCCTTTCCCTCGCATCCAAAATTTACCGGGAAAAAAAAAAGAAAAAAAGAAAAGAAAAGCAGAACACAACACCTCATATTTATATCCTGTGAGACAGATAGGACCTTCAAGCTCCAGCCAAACAGAAACCAATACTTTTCACGCAAAGATTCCGGCGAATTTTCCGATCACTTCTTCCGCGATGGAAAGAGAATGAGGTGCTATCCAACGTCATGTCACTCTCATACTCTGACCGCTTCTCCGACCTTCTCTGCGGTGAGGACTCTAGCATCTTATCCGGCGACTTGCCGGAGTGCTCTTCAGACCTCGAATCTCCGGCTGATATTGAGGAATCAATAGCTGGATTTATTGAAGATGAAAGGAACTTCGTGCCTGGATTCGATTACTTGGCCAGGTTTCGGTCACACTCGCTGGACGCCTCCGCTCGAGAGGAATCTGTTGCATGGATTCTTAAGGTACGATTCTCAGAATCTGATCATCTTTTCCCCCATCCATTCGCTAACGTGTGTAGGTGCCTATTTCCGCTTTATCAAGGCCTCCTACGGTCGGGTTGTAAGTTGCAGAATATTACGATAAATACCATCGAACAGTGTTAGTCTACGTGGTTTTGACGCCGCTAGAATGCGCTGGTGGAATCTCTCTCCTACACCAACCCACAGACGGCAGTGGCCGGATCTGAGTGGTTGAGTTCAGAGCCACTATTCGAGATGTCTTAGGGGCGCATTTTAGCTTCGTCTTCGGCCAAAGATGAGCCGGAAGATGAGATATGAGTTTCTCAGCCGTCCGATGAACGGCCAGATACGAATATTTGGCATCAAGGATTGCCAGCCGATAGTATAGATTATTTAGAACATGAGGATTAAATAACTTAACATGGAGGTGACTGACAATCGATCAACTGCGTGTTCCGCAGGTGCAAGCCTACCATGGTTTCCAACCACTAACGGCGTATCTCTCCGTCAACTACTTGGACCGTTTCCTCTATTCTCGCCGTTTGCCGGTGAGCTTCTTCAAGGGCTGAATTAATCAGAGATTATGCTAATTATTATTATTATTGTTGTTGTTCTTGCTATTCCCAAATTTTAATGGATTAATTTATGTTGACTTTTCAATTGTGAAGAGGACTCCACTTGTATGATGTATATACAGTGGAAGGGTAGTGCTGGAGTCCTCCAGAGGTGCACGCACTCCTTCCTGAAACTCTCTGATTGAAATTCATAATTATCAATCACTTACTATTACTTTGTCTAATTGCATGACAGATTAACTTTTTAGTATTATATACTTTTCACCTTCCATCAGCAGTAGGCCAAAAAGTGGAGCATAAAAAGAATTGGTTTTTTTGTTTTCTTGACTTACAATTAAATTCTGTATAAAACCGATGGTGACATCATTAATTAGTAGTGTTACTGTTATATTACTGTTACTATTCATGTGAGTTTTAACTTATAGTTTTGATGATTTTAGCAGCAAACAAATGGGTGGCCACTGCAACTCTTATCTGTTGCTTGCTTGTCATTAGCTGCAAAGATGGAGGAACCCCTAGTTCCTTCTCTGTTGGATCTCCAGGTATTTGTCTCTATCTCATCCAACTTTATTTTTGCATTCTGGGGGTGTACTTGGTCAAACTTAACAGCATTGTACCATTGACTAATGGTTCATAGGTTGAAGGTGCAAAATTTATATTTGAATCAAAAACAATTCGTAGGATGGAGCTCCTTGTACTTGGTGTTTTGGATTGGAGACTAAGATCGATAACACCTTTCAGTTTCATCGGGTTCTTTGCATACAAGCTGGATTCAAGTGGAAGTGTGATTGGATTTCTTATTTCCAGGGCCACGCAAATTATCTTGTCTAACATCCAAGGTAATAATTCTAGTAACATGCACGCACTGGAATGTATATAGAAATTGGGATCTTATGATTGAGTCAAGTGATTTGTTATGTGTGCAGAGGCGAGTTTCCTGGAGTATTGGCCGTCATGCATAGCTGCAGCAGCCATACTTTGCGCAGCCCATGAGATTCCAAAGTTGTCGCTTGTTGATCCTGAACGTGCAGAATCATGGTGTGATGGACTGAGCAAAGTAAGGACATAATTATGATTACTGTTGGGCCTATGTTTAACGACAAACAAGCTATTATGTATGCCAACTTGGAAACATATCAATTTTTGCAGGAGAAAATCATCAGTTGCTGTCAGTTAATGCAAGAAATCACGGTTGACAATAACCGGAGGAAGCCTCCAAAACTCCTACCACAGCTTCGAGTAACAATTCGGGCCACAGTTAGGTCGTCTGGCTCCTCATCCTCATCTTCCTCATCATCCTATAAGAGGAGAAAATTAAATAACTGCTTATGGGTAGACGATGACAAGGGGAACGGCGACTAAGTGGGAAAGAACTAAAGCAAAAGAAAGGGAGGGAAAATAAAAAACAAAAGAAGTGGTGGACCAAGGTGTCTAGAATCCTCAATATTTTTTTGGAGGGTTTTGAGGATAAATTGACTCAAGTGATGTAGATCATCAGTGTATATGTATGTATGAGAGTTTGGGAGATTTATTAATTTTTTTTGGTGGGAGTTGCCATTCATTAATGGCTTTGCAGATTCCCAAGGGTGGGGGATTTGTTACATATTTTTTCTTTTTTTAAATTTTGTGTGAGAAAGTGAGGGAGAGAAGTGTTTAATAGTGGAGTCATGGAGCAGGAGTATGAAAGGAGTGGGGGATTGAAAGTCCAAGCCAGCATTGATTGTTGAATGAAAGATTGGGGATGGTGGGACCATCCTACAGGAAAAATCAATGGGAGTTATGAAAACAAGGAATTGAGCTTTGAAGTTTGAGCTGCTCATGGGATGTAAGTCAAGCTTCTCATCTAGCCACCATCATTGCTTCAGCATCTCCTGTTCTTGATACGTGGAGAAGGCGAATAAAAAAAAAGGGGAAAGCAGGAATGGAAAGGGAATAATATGGCTCCAAAATAGTGTAGACTTTTGAGTGGTATGTGAGCACAAGCTTATGAGAGCGTGCCACATGTGTGTATGTGTGCTTTTTTGGCGGGAAATGCCTCTTCTAATATGGCCTCCTCAACCTTTAGGCCTAACCATACTGAACTCTTGGATGGAGTTCGCGCGTGTGGTGGTCGCACGTGTGTACTCTTCTGTTTTTAATATCTCCAATTTTTTTTTTCTTTTTTGACAGAGAGGAGAAGAATTCCTCCTTTTGGTGGCCCAAGAGTGAGCTAATAACACAAAGGTCTTTGGGGCCTTTTAATGCGTGTTGTTGTATTTGGATTCATCAATGTAATGTTTATATTATTAATCTCGATAAATATATATATTTCTTTCAATTTGATGCCTCTGTGCTTTTTTCTAGATTTCTGAGTATGCACGTGATTGACAATGCAGAGTTTGTAGGTATGCCATTTGTTTTATCAGTATGCGAAAGAACTTTATTGAGAAGAGCGGTGGAATATTGCGAGGCATAGGTGATGGAGTTGAGTGAAGTGAATGACCCATGGCCGGTCCCGCGTGCAATAAATTAACATGGTTAGTTCAATGAATACGACTCCTTTGGCATGCAAGTGCCCTCTTGTGACTGACCCATGGCTGTTCTCCCATCTCCTTTAGATTTCAGACAACTTTGCCCCCCCGCAACTCCCATCTACTCTGCTCCACCCTCCATCCATTGGATCCCCAACATGGTACCCTTGATTCTCCAAGCGGGTCACAAGGGAAATCATAGGAAAGAGCCAACGCCTTAAAGCTGCTTTTATTTACAGAGTCTCTACACTACAAGTAGAAACAGCCCAGCAATGAAATTGTCATTTAGCCTCCGCTCTCCGACACCGCTTCTAATCTTTCTTTCCTTCTCTCTTTTGGTTGCATACATACACTCGCTTATATATTGCACAATGCCCCTTTACATCGGGGCCAATACACTTTAGGCAGTACTCCCTTTCTGATGCGGTCTTATCACCGTGGCATTGTGAACCCTCCTCTCTCACCATCCACACACATCAAACATCTCGCACTCGCACATCAATTCCACACCATCACTGCTTTCTTAATGGACCACACCACACCAAGCAGCATGCATGGTGACAATTCTTGATCCGTCCTTTTTTTTTTTTGCCTTTTCACTCACCCTTCCCCTTGGATCGTTCATTCCTGCCCTAATTAATATCATCTTAATCAATTCTTTTTTCATATAATCAGAGTCAACACTTAATTAATTAGGACCACTCAATTATATTAATTTGAGGTTGCAATCCTAATTAATTAAGAATAGTACTGAATTTAGGGAGGAAAAAAAGGTTCATCCTTGATGCTGCATTCTCCTGGGTATTGGATTCTTGCCTGAGCAACATCATCTTTTTACGCATCCAGGCTTCAATCAAGGAAAGCAAGGGCCACCTGCTTGATACATACTTCACGGCTACTAAAGATATTTGGATGATCCATGTCATATTCATTATGAGTGAAGAACAAAAATAAAATTAAACCTTTTTAGTCTGATCCAAACAATGGGGTTCCCACACTCCACTCTGTTGGAATCCACTTGATGAGATAATATTGCGAATTGAATGAGATGCGGTTCTTCCCCATTAGATCACATCAGTGGGAGCCACGAATTCTTGGACTATATCACCCAATTAGAACATTATTTTACCACGGTAAAGAAAATGTAAGGCTGCTTTGTCCATCATCAACAACCCAGGAATGATAAGCTTATAATAATAGCCCAATCCATATGGACATGAGGAGTGACAAGAAATTGGGTTAACTAAAAACCATTATTAATCCGACACATAATAGGACAGGCCATGGAGTGCAATATGATCAGCTGATTCAGCACCCTGACCAGTTACCTCCATTATTCAATTTAGTCCTTGGAACCCGCGTATGAACTCACGCATGCTTTATTGTTGTGTTTTTATTGAATATTATATATTGCTTTCAACACGATGTTAATGGAAGATATATCCTACAAAAAATGTGTTGTTATATTTCTGATTGCCAAAACACCATGACCCTCAATAGTGACCTTTGAGGAATTATTCACTGGGGCCGCCACTGTTAGACCAACTAATCGAGAGGCTATGTTGTAGGTAACGTGATGCTCTCTCAATTGGTGACAAATTTACGTTGATGGGAACGTGAAAGTTGGGGTTCCTATGCAATGGGTTCCCGATATTATCTTTATTCCCCCATTATAAAAGGTCACATGACACAGAAATGAAAGTTTATTTGGGCCTGGGGTGGGTTACCTTAATGGCTATAATTCACCCATAATGGCATAAAGGAAGAATGAAGTGTAATAATGAGGATGAACAAGTTATGAGTAATGACAAGGGCTGAGTGGGCTACTTTATTTGAACTCAAAAGTGTAAGCGTCACCACCCCCCCACCCTCACATGGTTTCTTTTTTCTCAAAAAACAAAATGCCGTTTCAAGGGAGGAATCCTAAGTATAAACCCAAAAGCCAAAAATACTTTTTTTTTTCCTCTTCCAATGAGAGGCAGGGTTTTGGGACAACAGGGAACAGAATCTAGCTCTTTACCCACTCTTTCCTTCTTTCCTTTATTTTTTCTTAGGGGAATTTCATCAGCTTTTAAGTGGGCATGACAAAGATAGAGGACCCTTGGAATTCAGCTTTTATACAAGAACTTTAGTTGTGAACCATGCCCGTGGGGTTGCTGTAAAAGTCCATTGGCCCCTGGAGACTAAAGGGTTCAAAAGCTAGAATGATTCAGAAATCTCAGATATGGTTTGTGATTTTATGCTGAATGCAAGACAGCACCCAGTGTCCCCATTCTATGTCAAGTTTCAATAACAAAAAGAAAAAGGGAAAAAAGAAAATAAAAAGGAAGTATGAAAGAATCTCTCTTATACGTGAAACTTCATATTTTGTCTCGTCAATACTGATATCTTTTCCACATATCATCATACCCATTCCATTCCTCCACTGTTCCACTTGGTATCCACACTTTAAACAAACATCTTTTAGCAAAAAATTAGTGACAAATCTCCGGTTTACATCATGATGTCGAGCATCATGAAACTGATTGGCCTTCATTATTCTCGTAACCATAATTGATTATCTTGGCCTATATGTATGATGCTCATCAGCTTGTCCATGCGATATATTGCAGCTTTGGATGCCATCAAAAGAAAACGAAAGATGGAGATAAGGGGCTCCTACCGAGGGAGCGTGTATGTCGTGTCGTTCTTTATATCGCTTTGTGATAGTGCCCTGGACCTCCATTGCAAGAGTGGAGACAAAAGAGTCATCTGTTTAATCATCAACAACCACACACTTCTCTATCCCCTCATTACACCTTCCATACCCCATATCATATATTTCCATATCTCCATATCAAAACCCTTCAACCTTTTTGGGTGGAAATTTGTGAAAGTTGTCCACTGTGTAACTCTTTTTCTGCCCACAATAAACAAATCGAAAAATTATGATTAGCAAAGCCTTCCAAGTTCCAATGCATGCACCAAGGGATTAAAACAAACCCCATGCATGTTTTTCTCCTGTGGAGTAATTTCATAAAGGTGGGGGGATCCAAAAGAGAAGGAAACCGTGTGTTGGCCGAAAGCTTTTAACCCAACAACACTAGGGCGCTGTTAATCAGAAAAGATTACAAGGATTAGGGAAAGTACACACGGGTTTTTTGAGATTAGACTGATTGCGGATGTGGGTACAAATATAGCTTTATCCATTCGCTCTTTAAGTATAGTAAAGATTAAACATTTTCACTTTTGTCACCTTTAGCACTCAAAAATCCAGTCTAGAAACTAGAAAGATGATGATGGTTACTGTTTAAGCGCATGTCCACATAGACAAAGCCAAAGCTTTTCACAAATGCCTGTCCGCACTCCGCATCCCTAATATTGGTACATGCGTAGCCATGCAGTTTATTCATTCACTATTCTAACTTTTGTGGCTTGTCCACTAAAGCAGCATTGAAGAAGAAGATTTTGTTTTTACTTTTGTTTAAATTTTTTGACTTTAGAAAACAGAAAAAGAAAAATTATATAGAAAAATAAATTGATATAGTGCATTCCACATCAAAATCCCACATTGGAAAAAAAAATCATCCAACTTCACGACAAGAAAAAGGGGACTGCAGCGTGAAAGCCATGCCCCGGCCCCCAGTGTACAACAAACTTTTGATTTTTATTAATACGAGTACAACGTAATTGTGCTTAGTTGGGCCAATTCCACATCTATCAGGCCTGAGCCACTATGACCCGTTTAGGATTGGCCCCAATTAGCCAGTCAAACTATGGGTATGTTTGTTGGGCTTGGATAGTTTGGACTCGTGGTCAATCAGGTTAGAATTTTTGGGGTTCGGCCCAATCAGCTATTCATTTATCAATGGGTTGTGTTGGGTTGGGTGAGAGCGAGGTCCCAATGGCTCTTCAAACCTCATTGCTTGATTCTGTCCTCCGAATCCCTCCCGCCAAAAACTGGCCAAGCCCAAACATTCTTATCCTACGCACACCCTGTGTTAACGTACACCCATCTTCCTCCCCACTCCCAATTCTCTCCCGGAAAATCTTTCCTAAACCCCTCAGAGCTTCGACGCCCCAAAAATACGTTTATCCTGACCCAATTCCCGAGTTCGCCGAAGCTGTACTCCACTCTCTCCCTGTTTTCTGTCTCCAAATGTTTGATTTTTTCGGCTTAAGCATGTGTTCTCTTTGACACATTTTTTTGGTGTTATAACAGGAGACCGAGAAGTTCAGGGTCGAGCTTCTCAAGAAGCTATCCAAGGAGGACACGTTCAGAGATGACCTCCATGCGGTTGTAGCGGTCTGTGCACAGGTACTGCAGCCTTAATAATTATTGCTGGGTCTTGTGTTATTTCCGCAGTTATGCATTATTATCCTGCACTATGCTCGGCCACATTGATGGGCTTAGATAGAATCAGTTTTTCTCTACTCGGTGGGTAGCATGAATTTGTGATTGTTCCTCTTTCTATTTCTTTTATCATTCATTCATTTATTTATTTATTGNACTTTTGTTTCATATTTTTAAAAATAATTATTTTTGTATAAAAATATAAGAATTTTATACAAAAACAGAAATTATTTTATTATCTTAAAAACCCTTTTCGAAATTAAAAAAAAAAATTTGACAAAGTTACTTTCTTAAATTTTAAAATATGTTTTTAACATCTACTATAAAAATTCTTATATTTTATATAAGAATTCTTAATTTGCTTTTTTTTTTAAAAAAAAACTAAAATTCCCTTTATTCATATTTTCTAAAACTTGATTTAAAAATTATTTTAAAGTTATATAAATATTTATATAATTATTTTAAAAATAATCTTCATAAAATAACTAAAAATGATATTTTAAAACACCTCATTTTTTTCTTAAAATAAAAATAGAAAACAAATTTTGGTTATCAAAATGAGTTGTTCAAATTTCTTTATTATGAAAAATAGAAAATTGTTTTTAACCAAAGATATATATATATATATATATATATAATATATATATATATATATATATATATATATATATATAGTTTTTATAAAGTTGTTTTTAATTGAGCATATTGTCACGGGGCAATCCAACGCTAAAAAAAAACCAAAGGATAACCACCAATTCTATAACTGTCAGCTTGTGAAGGCCAAAGGGCTCTGAGTTTAACGGTTTATTCTTTGCCGCCTTCGAAAAAGTGAGTCTCAAGTTTCAAGTAGTAATTTACGAAATAAAGTTGAAGAGACTAAAAGCATAATATTAATTTATTACGAAATAAATGAAAAATTAATTGTGGAGAAATGATTTTCTTGACTTTATAATCCCTTGGGAATTAAGGCCATGAGGCCATGGTGGAGGAAAGCTAGTAAAGCCGAACGATGGGGGTTGTTTTATTGTCTGAATAGGAGAGAAATGGGTTGCGTTGAAGCGGGCAATAATGATATCACTGAAAAGATTTTGAGATGATTATAGTCATATCAAAATGCTGAAGATGCCACATGCCCATTCTCTCTACTGGCCACTAGGCGTGTGAGTCTTGGGTGGGGAGCCCCTCCCCCGACCCCATCTATATTATTACACTTGTGATTCTGTAGGACGCGTGTACGGCTACTAACTCCACAGTTTAACATCCTCCTCGTTCAACCTTCTTCGCTTGGGGAGTTAGGATAAGGCGAGACAGCTACGGAGGGGAACTTCTGTACCACCGAATCTGGCGGGAAAATATATACGTGGAAAATATCCCACCTTTTTCCTTTCGTTTTTTTGGAACATTCTTCACCATCCACCACCTCCTGTACAAAATATTTGCTACGTTTCCGTTACATTTTGGCGTTTGATCTGCCTCATTGAATTTAGAAAGATGAATTGGTAACTAATTAAAATTTTTAAATATATTTATATTTGTATAAATTAAATTAAAAAAAAATGTTACCTCAAAAATATCTTTAACTTGGTTATGTTTTATTGGAACATTCGGTTCTAAAATTCTTCTTTCAATTGCATATTGTACGAAGAACGGTTTGGTACCAAAGTTTGAACCCTTTCTCTCCTCTACGACTCGTCAATTATATCTCCTTATTTACCGAAATTTGAGAAGGCGGCAAAATGAACTGTTACATAACATCATGCAAGTACTGAAATTGATGGTACATATAAGTTGATAATAATTTCTACTCACTTAAATTAGTGGAGCAATGGGAATTGAGTCGACACGGAGATAAAGAAAAGGGCAAAATATTTGTACAAGGTAAATAAAAATTAAAAAACAGTGAAGAGGGGAGAACTAATGAAGGATTTTGGAGGGCAATGGTAATTGTAATTTGTAAGTGGGTGAGGACATTCAACATCTGAAGAGTGCGAAGGGAAGTGAGGGAAGTGTGGAAGCTCACCAGCTTGTCCGCCACGTGACATTACAAGATTCGTAGGGGGAGGTGAGTTACCTAACGTCCCCCTCATCTCAAGTTTCAACATATTATTTTAAGCTCCGGCGGCTCTCACTCCCTCCCATTATGAGCGTTCAAACCTTTTTCTTCGTCTAACTTTTAATCTAATAATTAGTGAACACAGTTCAACCATTTTGGTTTCCAAGTGGAAATTTTCTTGCAGGAAAATTTATTCCCTCATTTTCTTGTCCTTTCCCTCGCATCCAAAATTTACCGGGAAAAAAAAAAGAAAAAAAGAAAGAAAGCAGAACACAACACCTCATATTATATCCTGTGAGACAGATAGGACCTTCAAGCTCCAGCCAAACAGAAACCAATACTTTTCACGCAAAGATTCCGGCGAATTTTCCGATCACTTCTTCCGCGATGGAAAGAGAATGAGGTGCTATCCAACGTCATGTCACTCTCATACTCTGACCGCTTCTCCGACCTTCTCTGCGGTGAGGACTCTAGCATCTTATCCGGCGACTTGCCGGAGTGCTCTTCAGACCTCGAATCTCCGGCTGATATTGAGGAATCAATAGCTGGATTTATTGAAGATGAAAGGAACTTCGTGCCTGGATTCGATTACTTGGCCAGGTTTCGGTCACACTCGCTCGACGCCTCCGCTCGAGAGGAATCTGTTGCATGGATTCTTAAGGTACGATTCTCAGAATCTGATCATCTTTTCCCCCATCCATTCGCTAACGTGTGTAGGTGCCTATTTCCGCTTTATCAAGGCCTCCTACGGTCGGGTTGTAAGTTGCAGAATATTACGATAAATACCATCGAACAGTGTTAGTCTACGTGGTTTTGACGCCGCTAGAATGCGCTGGTGGAATCTCTCTCCTACACCAACCCACAGACGGCAGTGGCCGGATCTGAGTGGTTGAGTTCAGAGCCACTATTCGAGATGTCTTAGGGGCGCATTTTAGCTTCGTCTTCGGCCAAAGATGAGCCGGAAGATGAGATATGAGTTTCTCAGCCGTCCGATGAACGGCCAGATACGAATATTTGGCATCAAGGATTGCCAGCCGATAGTATAGATTATTTAGAACATGAGGATTAAATAACTTAACATGGAGGTGACTGACAATCGATCAACTACGTGTTCCGCAGGTGCAAGCCTACCATGGTTTCCAACCACTAACGGCGTATCTCTCCGTCAACTACTTGGACCGTTTCCTCTATTCTCGCCGTTTGCCGGTGAGCTTCTTCAAGGGCTGAATTAATCAGAGATTATGCTAATTATTATTATTATTGTTGTTGTTATTGCTATTCCCAAATTTTAATGGATTAATTTATGTTGACTTTTCAATTGTGAAGAGGACTCCACTTGTATGATGTATATACAGTGGAAGGGTAGTGCTGGAGTCCTCCAGAGGTGCACGCACTCCTTCCTGAAACTCTCTGATTGAAATTCATAATTATCAATCACTTACTATTACTTTGTCTAATTGCATGACAGATTAACTTTTTAGTATTATATACTTTTCACCTTCCATCAGCAGTAGGCCAAAAAGTGGAGCATAAAAAGAATTGGTTTTTTTGTTTTCTTGACTTACAATTAAATTCTGTATAAAACCGATGGTGACATCATTAATTAGTAGTGTTACTGTTATATTACTGTTACTATTCATGTGAGTTTTAACTTATAGTTTTGATGATTTTAGCAGCAAACAAATGGGTGGCCACTGCAACTCTTATCTGTTGCTTGCTTGTCATTAGCTGCAAAGATGGAGGAACCCCTAGTTCCTTCTCTGTTGGATCTCCAGGTATTTGTCTCTATCTCATCCAACTTTATTTTTGCATTCTGGGGGTGTACTTGGTCAAACTTAACAGCATTGTACCATTGACTAATGGTTCATAGGTTGAAGGTGCAAAATTTATATTTGAATCAAAAACAATTCGTAGGATGGAGCTCCTTGTACTTGGTGTTTTGGATTGGAGACTAAGATCGATAACACCTTTCAGTTTCATCGGGTTCTTTGCATACAAGCTGGATTCAAGTGGAAGTGTGATTGGATTTCTTATTTCCAGGGCCACGCAAATTATCTTGTCTAACATCCAAGGTAATAATTCTAGTAACATGCACGCACTGGAATGTATATAGAAATTGGGATCTTAAGATTGAGTCAAGTGATTTGTTATGTGTGCAGAGGCGAGTTTCCTGGAGTATTGGCCGTCATGCATAGCTGCAGCAGCCATACTTTGCGCAGCCCATGAGATTCCAAAGTTGTCGCTTGTTGATCCTGAACGTGCAGAATCATGGTGTGATGGACTGAGCAAAGTAAGGACATAATTATGATTACTGTTGGGCCTATGTTTAACGACAAACAAGCTATTATGTATGCCAACTTGGAAACATATCAATTTTTGCAGGAGAAAATCATCAGTTGCTGTCAGTTAATGCAAGAAATCACGGTTGACAATAACCGGAGGAAGCCTCCAAAACTCCTACCACAGCTTCGAGTAACAATTCGGGCCACAGTTAGGTCGTCTGGCTCCTCATCCTCATCTTCCTCATCATCCTATAAGAGGAGAAAATTAAATAACTGCTTATGGGTAGACGATGACAAGGGGAACGGCGACTAAGTGGGAAAGAACTAAAGCAAAAGAAAGGGAGGGAAAATAAAAAACAAAAGAAGTGGTGGACCAAGGTGTCTAGAATCCTCAATATTTTTTGGAGGGTTTTGAGGATAAATTGACTCAAGTGATGTAGATCATCAGTGTATATGTATGTATGAGAGTTTGGGAGATTTATTAATTTTTTTGGTGGGAGTTGCCATTCATTAATGGCTTTGCAGATTCCCAAGGGTGGGGATTTGTTACATATTTTTCTTTTTTTAAATTTTGTGTGAGAAAGTGAGGGAGAGAAGTGTTTAATAGTGGAGTCATGGAGCAGGAGTATGAAAGGAGTGGGGGATTGAAAGTCCAAGCCAGCATTGATTGTTGAATGAAAGATTGGGGATGGTGGGACCATCCTACAGGAAAAATCAATGGGAGTTATGAAAACAAGGAATTGAGCTTTGAAGTTTGAGCTGCTCATGGGATGTAAGTCAAGCTTCTCATCTAGCCACCATCATTGCTTCAGCATCTCCTGTTCTTGATACGTGGAGAAGGCGAATAAAAAAAAAGGGGAAAGCAGGAATGGAAAGGGAATAATATGGCTCCAAAATAGTGTAGACTTTTGAGTGGTATGTGAGCACAAGCTTATGAGAGCGTGCCACATGTGTGTATGTGTGCTTTTTTGGCGGGAAATGCCTCTTCTAATATGGCCTCCTCAACCTTTAGGCCTAACCATACTGAACTCTTGGATGGAGTTCGCGCGTGTGGTGGTCGCACGTGTGTACTCTTCTGTTTTTAATATCTCCAATTTTTTTTTTCTTTTTTGACACAGAGGAGAAGAATTCCTCCTTTTGGTGGCCCAAGAGTGAGCTAATAACACAAAGGTCTTTGGGGCCTTTTAATGCGTGTTGTTGTATTTGGATTCATCAATGTAATGTTTATATTATTAATCTCGATAAATATATATATTTCTTTCAATTTGATGCCTCTGTGCTTTTTTCTAGATTTCTGAGTATGCACGTGATTGACAATGCAGAGTTTGTAGGTATGCCATTTGTTTTATCAGTATGCGAAAGAACTTTATTGAGAAGAGCGGTGGAATATTGCGAGGCATAGGTGATGGAGTTGAGTGAAGTGAATGACCCATGGCCGGTCCCGCGTGCAATAAATTAACATGGTTAGTTCAATGAATACGACTCCTTTGGCATGCAAGTGCCCTCTTGTGACTGACCCATGGCTGTTCTCCCATCTCCTTTAGATTTCAGACAACTTTGCCCCCCGCAACTCCCATCTACTCTGCTCCACCCTCCATCCATTGGATCCCCAACATGGTACCCTTGATTCTCCAAGCGGGTCACAAGGGAAATCATAGGAAAGAGCCAACGCCTTAAAGCTGCTTTTATTTACAGAGTCTCTACACTACAAGTAGAAACAGCCCAGCAATGAAATTGTCATTTAGCCTCCGCTCTCCGACACCGCTTCTAATCTTTCTTTCCTTCTCTCTTTTGGTTGCATACATACACTCGCTTATATATTGCACAATGCCCCTTTACATCGGGGCCAATACACTTTAGGCAGTACTCCCTTTCTGATGCGGTCTTATCACCGTGGCATTGTGAACCCTCCTCTCTCACCATCCACACACATCAAACATCTCGCACTCGCACATCAATTCCACACCATCACTGCTTTCTTAATGGACCACACCACACCAAGCAGCATGCATGGTGACAATTCTTGATCCGTCCTTTTTTTTTTTTGCCTTTTCACTCACCCTTCCCCTTGGATCGTTCATTCCTGCCCTAATTAATATCATCTTAATCAATTCTTTTTCATATAATCAGAGTCAACACTTAATTAATTAGGACCACTCAATTATATTAATTTGAGGTTGCAATCCTAATTAATTAAGAATAGTACTGAATTTAGGGAGGAAAAAAAGGTTCATCCTTGATGCTGCATTCTCCTGGGTATTGGATTCTTGCCTGAGCAACATCATCTTTTTACGCATCCAGGCTTCAATCAAGGAAAGCAAGGGCCACCTGCTTGATACATACTTCACGGCTACTAAAGATATTTGGATGATCCATGTCATATTCATTATGAGTGAAGAACAAAAATAAAATTAAACCTTTTTAGTCTGATCCAAACAATGGGGTTCCCACACTCCACTCTGTTGGAATCCACTTGATGAGATAATATTGCGAATTGAATGAGATGCGGTTCTTCCCCATTAGATCACATCAGTGGGAGCCACGAATTCTTGGACTATATCACCCAATTAGAACATTATTTTACCACGGTAAAGAAAATGTAAGGCTGCTTTGTCCATCATCAACAACCCAGGAATGATAAGCTTATAATAATAGCCCAATCCATATGGACATGAGGAGTGACAAGAAATTGGGTTAACTAAAAACCATTATTAATCCGACACATAATAGGACAGGCCATGGAGTGCAATATGATCAGCTGATTCAGCACCCTGACCAGTTACCTCCATTATTCAATTTAGTCCTTGGAACCCGCGTATGAACTCA
Source organism: Vitis riparia (assembly GCF_004353265.1). Lineage (NCBI taxonomy): Eukaryota > Viridiplantae > Streptophyta > Magnoliopsida > Vitales > Vitaceae > Vitis > Vitis riparia. The sequence goes on from NC_048431.1 coordinate 10,457,720, forward strand.
CGCATGCTTTATTGTTGTGTTTTTATTGAATATTATATATTGCTTTCAACACGATGTTAATGGAAGATATATCCTACAAAAAATGTGTTGTTATATTTCTGATTGCCAAAACACCATGACCCTCAATAGTGACCTTTGAGGAATTATTCACTGGGGCCGCCACTGTTAGACCAACTAATCGAGAGGCTATGTTGTAGGTAACGTGATGCTCTCTCAATTGGTGACAAATTTACGTTGATGGGAACGTGAAAGTTGGGGTTCCTATGCAATGGGTTCCCGATATTATCTTTATTCCCCCATTATAAAAGGTCACATGACACAGAAATGAAAGTTTATTTGGGCCTGGGGTGGGTTACCTTAATGGCTATAATTCACCCATAATGGCATAAAGGAAGAATGAAGTGTAATAATGAGGATGAACAAGTTATGAGTAATGACAAGGGCTGAGTGGGCTACTTTATTTGAACTCAAAAGTGTAAGCGTCACCACCCCCCCACCCTCACATGGTTTCTTTTTTCTCAAAAAACAAAATGCCGTTTCAAGGGAGGAATCCTAAGTATAAACCCAAAAGCCAAAAATACTTTTTTTTTTCCTCTTCCAATGAGAGGCAGGGTTTTGGACAACAGGGAACAGAATCTAGCTCTTTACCCACTCTTTCCTTCTTTCCTTTATTTTTTCTTAGGGGAATTTCATCAGCTTTTAAGTGGGCATGACAAAGATAGAGGACCCTTGGAATTCAGCTTTTATACAAGAACTTTAGTTGTGAACCATGCCCGTGGGGTTGCTGTAAAAGTCCATTGGCCCCTGGAGACTAAAGGGTTCAAAAGCTAGAATGATTCAGAAATCTCAGATATGGTTTGTGATTTTATGCTGAATGCAAGACAGCACCCAGTGTCCCCATTCTATGTCAAGTTTCAATAACAAAAAGAAAAGGGAAAAAAGAAAATAAAAAGGAAGTATGAAAGAATCTCTCTTATACGTGAAACTTCATATTTTGTCTCGTCAATACTGATATCTTTTCCACATATCATCATACCCATTCCATTCCTCCACTGTTCCACTTGGTATCCACACTTTAAACAAACATCTTTTAGCAAAAAATTAGTGACAAATCTCCGGTTTACATCATGATGTCGAGCATCATGAAACTGATTGGCCTTCATTATTCTCGTAACCATAATTGATTATCTTGGCCTATATGTATGATGCTCATCAGCTTGTCCATGCGATATATTGCAGCTTTGGATGCCATCAAAAGAAAACGAAAGATGGAGATAAGGGGCTCCTACCGAGGGAGCGTGTATGTCGTGTCGTTCTTTATATCGCTTTGTGATAGTGCCCTGGACCTCCATTGCAAGAGTGGAGACAAAAGAGTCATCTGTTTAATCATCAACAACCACACACTTCTCTATCCCCTCATTACACCTTCCATACCCCATATCATATATTTCCATATCTCCATATCAAAACCCTTCAACCTTTTTGGGTGGAAATTTGTGAAAGTTGTCCACTGTGTAACTCTTTTTCTGCCCACAATAAACAAATCGAAAAATTATGATTAGCAAAGCCTTCCAAGTTCCAATGCATGCACCAAGGGATTAAAACAAACCCCATGCATGTTTTTCTCCTGTGGAGTAATTTCATAAAGGTGGGGGATCCAAAAGAGAAGGAAACCGTGTGTTGGCCGAAAGCTTTTAACCCAACAACACTAGGGCGCTGTTAATCAGAAAAGATTACAAGGATTAGGGAAAGTACACACGGGTTTTTTGAGATTAGACTGATTGCGGATGTGGGTACAAATATAGCTTTATCCATTCGCTCTTTAAGTATAGTAAAGATTAAACATTTTCACTTTTGTCACCTTTAGCACTCAAAAATCCAGTCTAGAAACTAGAAAGATGATGATGGTTACTGTTTAAGCGCATGTCCACATAGACAAAGCCAAAGCTTTTCACAAATGCCTGTCCGCACTCCGCATCCCTAATATTGGTACATGCGTAGCCATGCAGTTTATTCATTCACTATTCTAACTTTTGTGGCTTGTCCACTAAAGCAGCATTGAAGAAGAAGATTTTGTTTTTACTTTTGTTTAACTTTTTTGACTTTAGAAAACAGAAAAAGAAAAATTATATAGAAAAATAAATTGATATAGTGCATTCCACATCAAAATCCCACATTGGAAAAAAAAATCATCCAACTTCACGACAAGAAAAAGGGGACTGCAGCGTGAAAGCCATGCCCCGGCCCCCAGTGTACAACAAACTTTTGATTTTTATTAATACGAGTACAACGTAATTGTGCTTAGTTGGGCCAATTCCACATCTATCAGGCCTGAGCCACTATGACCCGTTTAGGATTGGCCCCAATTAGCCAGTCAAACTATGGGTATGTTTGTTGGGCTTGGATAGTTTGGACTCGTGGTCAATCAGGTTAGAATTTTTGGGGTTCGGCCCAATCAGCTATTCATTTATCAATGGGTTGTGTTGGGTTGGGTGAGAGCGAGGTCCCAATGGCTCTTCAAACCTCATTGCTTGATTCTGTCCTCCGAATCCCTCCCGCCAAAAACTGGCCAAGCCCAAACATTCTTATCCTACGCACACCCTGTGTTAACGTACACCCATCTTCCTCCCCACTCCCAATTCTCTCCCGGAAAATCTTTCCTAAACCCCTCAGAGCTTCGACGCCCCAAAAATACGTTTATCCTGACCCAATTCCCGAGTTCGCCGAAGCTGTACTCCACTCTCTCCCTGTTTTCTGTCTCCAAATGTTTGATTTTTTCGGCTTAAGCATGTGTTCTCTTTGACACATTTTTTTGGTGTTATAACAGGAGACCGAGAAGTTCAGGGTCGAGCTTCTCAAGAAGCTATCCAAGGAGGACACGTTCAGAGATGACCTCCATGCGGTTGTAGCGGTCTGTGCACAGGTACTGCAGCCTTAATAATTATTGCTGGGTCTTGTGTTATTTCCGCAGTTATGCATTATTATCCTGCACTATGCTCGGCCACATTGATGGGCTTAGATAGAATCAGTTTTTCTCTACTCGGTGGGTAGCATGAATTTGTGATTGTTCCTCTTTCTATTTCTTTTTATCATTCATTCATTTATTTATTTATTGCACTTGGGTATGAATTCATTGTCATGTGTTTGTGGGAAAAGAAATTAGAATGGCTTCATTTTCTTATGGGTTTAAAGTTAAACCCACGCTAATTAAGGGAGCGATTTCAAACATAACCTATTTGAGAAAATGTGTAACTGAAGATATGTTTTGCTTAATATTATAGGTATGGATGAGCAGGTCGGGTTTATTCTGAAATTCGTCTCAACTTCTCAACTAACTTCTTATGAATTCATCACAAGCTCATCCTGCATCCATTTACATTGGTTTCATCTATGTAGAACAGACAATATTAGAATCCTGAAAAAGTAGAATATGCACAAGCTGATGACAGAGTTATAAAATTTTCTATTTGAATTTTATATAATAACAGTTATAACATATTGGAAGATGAAACTCAACAGATATAATATATAAAATTGTATTATGTATACTTCTTCTTCTTCGTCTTCTCATTGTTATCTTTTCGCTACAGCCATTTTGTTTTTTTCTGTATAGTTAGATGTTGGCAATGGTCATTGGCTCATTGTTGTCTTTTCTCTACAGCCATATTGCACTCAGGAGAAGTGTCCAACCAGTGTGTATGTTTGCATTTCCTAGGAGTGTCATTAAGGTAGGAGTTAGGACTTGTGTCTAGGTCAATATTATGAGTTTAATTATCTTATATTTTCTTATAACTTATTAAGTTCATCATATTATAAACCTGTTTGGAAGTGATTATGTTTAAAATGCTTTTTGTTTGTAGCACTTTTATTTAGTAATGCTTCTATTAAGAGTGCATTTGATACTGATTTTAGAAAGTGTTTTTGGCATTTCTAGTACTTGGAAATTTTTATTTTCAAGTATTAAAAAAACTAAAAACACTTTCTAAAATTACTACCAAACGCACTCTAAAAATACTTTCAATAAAAAACACTCAGTGTTTGGATATAAATAAGAGTTTTTGATAATGTATTATATTACAAAAATATTCCCAAATGGGCTCTAAGTATTACTATATTGGTTTTTATCAACCATTTTCTTGTAACTAAGGTCTAGGCTTGTGCTTAGTTTATATATCATAGGAGTTTGTTAAAGGCTGTTAGTTTAGCCTATAAGCTAGAGTTGCAATTTACTTACTACAATAATATCAATTGAAATTCAGGCTTATCAGATCTTTCTAGGAGATATGGAAAGACAACTTATCGTACAACCCATTAGTGACTACCTAATTGTGAATCATGACCTAGCAACAACACTTGGCCTTGAAGACAGAATGCTCCATCTCCCTAATTAATTAAGCAACTAATAACCCCTATGGGAAACCTATAGCTGACAAGTGTTATTGCTGTAGTCAATCGGGGGATTGCTCCAATGTGTGTCCATTTAGGGGATGGGTGATATGGTGGAGGCTGCGAAGAAAAATATGAATTCAAGTGTAAACAACAAGACAAATAAAACGTGTTAAAGGGGCCAAAGTAGATGAATGTAATATACAAAGATTTAGGCTATGAGAAAGAAGGTAATCGTCAATGCCATGATACTTTTAGGGTAAGATGCAATGTTTTAAAAATCAGATTGGACCGACTAGATGAGGTTCAACTTTTGACTAGTCCCTTTTCTAGCTCGCCAGCATATTGGATTGTTTTCCTAGTTAAATCGGTGAATCAGCTGGTTGAACCGACTGATCTTGCAGATCGGATAGTTTTGTAAAGCAATTTTTGGAAAAATCAACTATCAAGTGATTTTCCATGGTGATTTTCTAGATCATTATATGTGATTTTCAAAAGTTGATCAAACACCTAATTTCACAAGACAATATTTTAATCATTAAAAAGCACTTTTAACCCTCTCGAAAACATTCCCAAATAGGCTCTAAGTATTATTTTACTGGTCTTTATCAACCATTTTCTTGTAACTAGGGTCTAGGCTTGTGCTTAGTTTCCATACCATATGAAGTTTGTTGAAGGTTGCTCTTTTAGCCTATAAGCTAGAGTTGCAATTTGCTTACCACAGGAATATCAATTGAAATTCAGGCTTATTAGATCTTTCTAGGAGACAAGGATAGACAACTTATCATACAATAAAACCTACTAGCGACCACCTAATTGTGAATTTGGATCTAGAAACAACACTTGGCCCTTAAGATAGAATGCTCCATCTCCTTAAATAATTAAGCAACTAATAATCCCTATGGCAAACCTATAGGTTGCAAGTGTTATAGCTTTAGTTAATTAGGGGATTGCTCTAATGTGTGCCTATTTAGGGAATGGATGATATGGTGGAGGCTACAAAGAAAAAGAGGAGTTTGAGTGTGGACAACAAGGTAAATAAAAGGTGTTAAAGGAGCCAAAGTAGATGAATGTATTGTACAAAGATTTAGGCCATGAGAAAGAAGTTAATCATTAATGCCACAATATTTTTAAGGTAAAATGCAAGACAAGACTAGTCGTGCAGGGATTTACTTAGATTTATGGAGTGGATTATTAACAGACCTTTGCTTATGTTGCAACACTTAATACTATAAGGGTTCTCCTATGTCTTGTAGCAAATCTAGACTAACCACTACACCAATTAGATATAAAGAATCCTTTTTTTAAATGGAGAATTGGATGAAAAGGTGTACATGGACCTACCGCTGGGCTTTGAGGAGATGGGAAGTTCTAACAAGGTATGTAGACTTAGAAAGCCACTTTATAGTTTGAAACAATCACCAAGAGCATGGTTTGATAGATTTAGGAAAGCAATCAAGAGCCACGATTTCACCCAAGCCCAAGTAGATCATACCTTATTATTTAAATATTCTTAGGATGGTAAGATCACTATCCTAATAGTCGATGTTGATGATATCATGCTTACAGGAGGTAATATGAGTGAGAAAGAAAGATTGAAGTGAATTCTTGCAAAAGAATTTGAGATCAAGGAATTAGGAAAGCTGAAATACTTTTTTGAAACGAAGGTTGCTAAGAGCAAACAAGGAATTTTGGTCTCATAGAGAAAGTACACTCTTGACCTCTTTGAAGGAAATTGGGAGTAAACTAGTAGAAACACCCATGGAGCTAAACTACAAGTTTGGACAAAAATGAAGGAGGGACACCCGTGGATAAGGATAGGTATCAAAGGCTAGTTGGTAAGCTTATCTACCTAGCACATACTAGACTCGACTTAGCTTTCATTGTAAGTGTGACAAGCTAGTGTATGCATGCACCTTGTGAGGAACATTTAGAGCCAATGAATGGAATATTGAGGTACTTGAAGAAGATTGTTTTTTAGATATTGAGGTAAGTGTGGCAAGCTAGTGTATTGAGAAGAGAGAGAGAGAAAAGGGAGAATCCTTAATTATTGTTATTGAAAAACTGTAAAGAATACACATTGGACTTGGGTATATATATACATGTTAGTGGGACCCACAATACAATAAGGAAAGAAAAGGAAAAGGAAAAGTAAATAACCTAAATAACTATACACTATCTAACATGTATGAATAGAACATTTAGAGGCAATGAATAGAATATCTAGGAAATGAATTGTTTTTTGGGAAGAGAATAGAGAAGAAGATTGAAGCTTTTATCAACACTAATTAGGTTGGGTTAGTAGAAGATAGGAGTGTTGGGAACTCTGGATTACTTTGTTTCTAGGCCTTGGATCTTGTTAAGTGCATGAAACTACTTCTCAGGCTACTAGATCCTATGCACAACAGAAACATAGCATATAAAAACTTTTATATGATCTAAATTATGGGTTTAGAGTGCTTACCTTATATTTGGATGTTCCCAAATCAAATCCTTGCAGTGAAGATTGTCGTTTGATGGTGTGGTGGTTGAAAGCGATCTTGTAAACCTCTGTTCTTTTGCTCAATGACTCTTCCTTGAAGCTGTACACTCAGATGTTGGAAATCTAAAAGGTTGAGGTTATGGCTCTCTCTCTAAAACGTAGAGAAAATGGTGGTAGAAACTTTAAAACCCTAACCTCATATGGGGTATATATAAGGTTCCTATTTGACTTAAGTGACTTGAGCCCACCTTGGGCTTGGGTCACTTAATTTAGCCCAAAAAAGGTCCTAATTGGTTAATTAATCTAATAGGGGTCCAATTAATCAATTAATCTAGTCCAGAGATGTCATTCATTAATTTTTGTGCAACCTTGCGTAATTACCAAAACGCCTTTATGTATATAAGTGAATCAAGAACCGATCTAATCCTCATAAACCATGTCATCATGACATATGAGATTAAACATGAACCATTAGGACCCATAGGATAATATTGACTCTCCATAATCCAATTTTAAAGTTGACACAATATCTTATTACAGAGAGTCAACTGCATTCCAGTACCCTACATATGTTACAACGAGACATTAAGTGTTTGGGTCATTGACATGTTATCCACTGTATATAGTCTCCCTATGAATTGGTGTTCGTAATCTAATAAGGTGAAAGCTATCAACCTCACAAGATCACCTCTACCATTCTTGAGTTACAAATCCTCCAATAGTGTGATTAATTGACATATCTTAGCTTACTAAGAGTTAATATCAAGTTTCACTTAAGGAACTATTATGGTCATAGTTTACCTTAACAGACATCCTTAGGATCACCCAAGGGGACACACCGTCTCAAAGTTCATGAGATATTATGTTGTTTCTATTGAGAATACCTATTGCTATTGGCTTCCATCAATAGTTATTCAATCCATTAAAAACATATGATCACTTTAGGATCTCATGCATGGATCAAAGCCACTATTAACTTTGGCACAAACCAATATTCTCTTAAGGTTGAAAGATAATACAACATAACAACTTGGTAAAGTGATGACTACCCAATAACCTTGTATCATGACTCACCGTAGGTTCTGTCCAATGTGTAACTATACAAACTAGTGCACTAACCCTTGGAACCCCATCCTGATGGCCAAGACTAATCATTTCTCCAATTAGAAGGTAGTGCAATTCAACCTCAAATGGATTGCTTAAGTCCATGAACCAACTATGAACAAATTATCTACTTGTAAGGAATTTATGACTTGGATCTTTTGTACAACTCCTAACACCTAAGTGTTGAAATTTGGCATTCAAAGTTAGGGTTTTTAATTTAGGAAAGTATTTTAGGAATAAAAAAGGAGAGATCATTTAGGATGATTCAGTTTCCTAATTTTAGGAGAGAATCAAGCTAGATTGATATTTTCTTATTCAGTCATTTGTGTATATATATGTGTATGGTGTGTACCTAAAAAAATCAATAAAGGAATTCAGAAATTCTTCATGGTATCAGAGCCAGTTTTCTGAAACCCTAATCCCTTCTGGCCACCTCTTATTCAGGCCATCATTCATTCCGGCCAAATCTCTCTGGCCATCTCTCAATCCTACCATCTCTCTCTCTGGCCATCTCTCATTCCGGTCATCAATCCCTGTTCTCAGAGCCAAGGGAGAAAACGCTTTCCGGTCGGTCGAATCGTCGTCAGAAAACATTCACCGTCGGCGATTTTTCCGGCGAACTTTCCCGGCGAACTTTTCCAACGACAGTTTTTTTCACACCGCAAGGAGCGTCTGGAGGAGATTTCCAACTTTTCCCAAAACACCGGAGCCAGAAAACCATCCACGCGTCGCCCCACGCGCGTTTTTCCCGCCAGCGACTGCATCTCACGCGCCGGCGCGTGAGGGCGCGTGAGCCACTTTTCGGCGACGCGCTTCCTACTCCAAGCTCGCCTGACGCCGACCAGCCACCCTACGTACATGTTTTTGCCATCCAAGCCCTGCACGTGCCTCTTTTGGGGTTTTTTTGCCTCCGCGAGCCCTCCGATCAGTTTTTCCGACGTCCTCCGGCTATTTTTCCTCAACTCCAATCCCTGCACGTGCCTTGGGAAGTGTTCTTCTACCTTTCCGGTCCATGACAAAATACGGAATGGCATCATCACAAGTATCCAACGTCACGTCACCAGAATCAGGAGGTAGATCTGAAATTCCAAACGTTGGTGGCAGTGATTCCTCTCCTATTCTCATCACAGAACACAAATTAAATGGCCATAACTATTTACAGTGGTCACAATCTGTGTTGCTGTTCATTTGCGGTAAAGGAAAGGATGAGTACCTCACTGGAGAAGCAGCCATGCTAGAAACTACAGAACTGGGTTTCAGGAAGTGGAAGATTGAAAACAGCATGATCATGTCATGGCTTATCAATTCCATGAACAATGACATAGGTGAAAATTTCTTGCTATTTAGGACTGGAAAGGACATATGGGATGCAGCCAAAGAAACTTATTCAAGTTCTGAAAATATTTTAGAACTTTTTCAGGTTGAATTAGCCCTACATGACTTCCGTCAAGGAGAGCAGACAGTTACTCAGTATTACAACACACTCACAAGGTATTGGCAACACCTTGACTTATTCAAGACTCACTCATGGAAATGTCCTGATGATGCAGCAACATACATGAAAATTGTGGAACAAAAAAGACTGTTCAAGTTTTTCCTAGGACTAAACAGGGAATTGGATGATGTTAGAGGCCGAATCATGGGCATTAAACCCCTGCCAAGTCTCAGGGAGGCTTTTTCAGAGGTTAGGTGTGAAGAAAGTAGAAAGAAAGTGATGATGGGATCCAAAGAGCAACCTGCCCCAACATTGGATGTCTCTACCCTTGCTGCTCGGTCATTTAATAGTAGTGGTGGAGATCGTCAGAAACGGGATAGGCCTTGGTGTGATTATTGTAAGAAACCAGGCCATTATAAGGAGACTTGCTGGAAGCTTCATGGCAAACCGGCTGATTGGAAACCAAAGCCACGGTCTGACAGAGATGGCAGAGCACACGTGGCTGCCAACTCTGAGAGCACATCTGTTCCCGAGCTGAGTCCATTCAACAAAGAGCAGATGGAGATGCTACAGAAACTATTAAGCCAAGTTGGCAGTGGCAGTACTACCGGTGTAGCCTTCACTGCTAATTGAGGAGGAATGAAGCCGTGGATAGTGGACACAGGTGCTTCTGATCACATGACAGGAGATGCTGCCATTCTTCAAAATTACAAGCCAAGTAATGGTCATTCATCCGTCCATATTGCTGATGGTTCAAAGTCAAAAATTGCCGGGACAGGTTCTATAAAACTTACTAAAGACTTATATCTCGACTCTGTCCTCCATGTTCCAAACTTGGATTGTAATCTTTTGTCCATTAGCAAATTGGCCCGTGATCTCCAATGTGTTACTAAATTTTATCCAAACTTGTGTATTTTTCAGGACTTGAAATCGGGGAAGATGATTGGCAGTGCTGAACTGTGTTCCGGGCTCTACCTCCTCTCATGTGACCAATTCTCAAACCAAGTCTCTCAAGCAAGTTGCGTACAGTCTCAGAGTATGTTAGAGTCTTTCAATTCTGTGTCAAATTCTAAGGTCAATAAAGATAGTGAGATTATAATGTTACACTATCGCCTTGGTCATCCTAGCTTTGTTTACCTTGCAAAATTGTTTCCCAAATTATTTATCAATAAAAATCCAGCATCTTATCACTATGAAATTTGTCAGTTTGCAAAGCATACTCGAACAGTATATCCTCAAATCCCATACAAACCTTCGACTGTTTTCTCTCTAGTACATAGTGATGTGTGGGGTCCTTCCCGGATAAAAAATATTTCTGGCACTTGATGGTTTGTGACATTTGTTGATGATCATACACGGGTAACATAGGTTTTCCTTATGAAAGAAAAGTCAGAGGTCGGGCACATTTTTCAAACCTTCCATCTTATGGTTCAAAATCAATTCAATTCCAAAATTCAAGTCCTCAAGGCAGATAATGCAAAGGAATACTTTACTAGTAGTCTCAGTACTTATCTTCAAAATCACGGCATTATCCACATAAGTTCTTGCGTTGACACCCCATAACAAAATGGGGTGGCTGAACGCAAGAATAGACATCTCTTGGAGGTTGCTCGGTGCCTTATGTTTTCCTCTAATGTTCCAAACTATTTCTGGGGGGAAGCTATTCTCACAGCTACTTATTTGATTAACCGTATGCCATCTAGAGTGCTTACCTTTCAATCCCCACGTCAATTTTTCTTAAAACAATTTCCTCACACCCGTGCAGCCTCTTCTGATTTACCACTCAAAGTATTTGGTTGCACGGCATTCGTTCATATGTATCCTCAAAATCGTAGCAAATTTGCTCCTCGAGCCAATAAGTGCATTTTCCTAGGGTATTCTCCAACCCAAAAAGGGTACAAATGCTATTCTCCAACCAACAAAAGATTTTACACCACCATGGACGTCTCTTTCTTTGAACATGTCTTCTTCTATCCCAAATCTCATGTTCAGGGGGAGAGCATGAATGAACATCAAGTTTGGGAGTCTCTTCTTGAGGGTGTACCTTCTTTTCACTCAGAGTCACCAAATCCTTTCCAATTCGCGTCCACTGAGTTGTCCACACCCATACCGTCATCAGTCCAGCCAGCCCAGCACACAAATGTTCCTTCTCCTGTGACCATCCAGTCTCCCATGCCTATTCAACCTATAGCCCCACAACTTGCTAATGAGAACTTACAAGTTTACATTAGGAGGAGGAAAGACAGGAATTAGAACACGGATCACAGTCAACATGTGGCCAATATATTGACTCTAATTCAAGTCTTCCTGAAGAGAACATAGGTGAGGATAGGGCTGGAGAGGTGTTAATTCCCAGCATTGATGATTCTACTCTGCCGATTGCATTGAGGAAGGGTGTTAGGAGATGTACAGATCATCCAATTGGGAATTATGTTACATATGAAGGGCTATCACCATCTTACAGAGCATTTGCTACTTCTCTTGATGATACTCAGGTTCCCAACACAATACAAGAGGCATTAAAAATTTCAGAATGGAAGAAGGTAGTACAAGATGAGATTGATGCACTTGAGAAGAATGGGACGTGGACTATCACAGATTTGCCGATTGGGAAGAGGCCCGTGGGGTGCAAGTGGATTTTCACCATAAAATACAAAGCAGATGGATCAGTCGAGAGATTCAAGGCTCGTTTGGTAGCTAGAGGGTTTACACAATCCTATGGGATAGACTATCAGGAGAGTTTTGCTCCTGTTGCAAAACTGAACACTATCAGGATTCTTCTCTCATTGGCTGTCAATCAAGATTGGTGTTTGCAACAACTGGACATAAAAAATGTGTTTCTAAATGATGACCTAGAAGAGGAAGTCTACATGGAAATACCACCTAGTTTCGAAGGAAGTATGACAAAGAATCAGGTTTACAAACTCCAAAAATCCTTGTACGGCCTTAAACAATCTCCCCGAGCCTGGTTTGATAGATTCACAAAAGCAGTCCTAAAGTTGGGCTACAAACAAGGTCAGGCTGATCATACTCTATTTGTCAAGAAGTCTCATGCCGGGAAAATGGCCATATTGATAGTCTATGTTGATGATATTATTCTATCTGGGAATGATATGGAGGAATTACAGAATTTGAAGAAGTATTTGTCAGAGGAGTTTGAAGTTAAAGACCTTGGAAATTTGAAATATTTCCTTGGTATGGAAATGGCTAGATCAAGGAAGGGAATTGTAGTCTCTCAAAGAAAATACATACTTGATCTTCTTAAGGAGACCGGTATGCTTGGATGCAAACCAATTGATACTCCTATGGATAGTCAGAAGAAACTTGGTATCGAGAAAGAAAGTACATCGGCAGACAGGGGGAGATATCAGCGGCTCGTCGGGCGTTTGATTTATCTCTCACACACTCGGCCAGATATTGGCTTTGCAGTGAGTGCTGTAAGTCAATTCATGCACAGCCCCATTGAGGAACACATGGAAGCAGTCTACAGGATTCTTAGATATTTAAAAATGACACCAGGGAAAGGTCTATTCTTCAGAAAGACAGAGAACCGTGACACTGAAGTATACTCAGATGCGGATTGGGCAGGAAACATCATTGACAGGCGGTCCACTTCTGGATATTGTTCTTTTGTCTGGGGAAATCTTGTTACCTGGAGGAGTAAGAAGCAATCAGTTGTAGCCAAAAGTAGTGCAGAAGCTGAGTACAGAGCTCTTGCACAGGGAATCTGTGAAGGGATTTGGATAAAAAGGGTTCTTAGTGAACTGGGGCAAACGAGTTCATCTCCAATTCTGATGATGTGTGATAATCAGGCAGCTATAAGCATAGCAAAGAACCCCGTGCATCATGACAGGACCAAGCACGTTGAGATTGACAGACACTTCATCACAGAGAAGGTGACTAGTGAGACAGTTAGATTGAACTATGTTCCTACCAAGCACCAAACCGCAGACATCCTCACCAAAGCTTTACCTAGGCCTAACTTTGAAGACTTAACTTGCAAGCTGGGATTATATGATATATATTCTCCAGCTTGAGGGGGAGTGTTGAAATTTGGCATTCAAAGTTAGGGTTTTTAATTTAGGAAAGTATTTTAGGAATAAAAAAGGAGAGATCATTTAGGATGATTCAGTTTCCTAATTTTAGAAGAGAATCAAGTTAGATTGATATTTTCTTATTCGGTCATTTGTATATATATATGTGTATGGTGTGTACCTAAAAAAATCAATAAAGGAATTCAGAAATTCTTCACTAAGTCATGTACAATGTAAAAGATGCAAACCAGAATATTCATAAAGAATAATGCATGGAACAAGGATGGATAAAAGTGCAACTTATTTATTGTTAAATAAACAATAAACTTCACATTTGTTATATCATGTCATGCTTTTAGGGATCTATCCTAACAAAGAGGTTTACCTCAGGATCTTCCATATTTGTTTAGAGAAATTTGGTGACATGACGAAGTAAAAGGCTGAGTGTAATTACTAAAAGTAGCGTTGAGGCCAAGTTTAGGTCTATGGCTTAATGATTTAGTTGAATTTGATGCTAAAGGAGTGGAGAATGCCTTCACACAATCCTATGAAACTCCATTGTGACAACAAAGTTCCCATAAGTATAGCTCACCCCTTAGTCCATTATGGTAGAACAAAGCACGTAGAAATTGATTGTCATTTCATCAAAGAGAAGATAAAAGAAAGGCTAATATGCATCACTTACATTACTCAAAGCAATAGATTGTAGACGTCTTAGAAAAGGCTTGTTGAGACAAAACTTTGAGGATCCAACATACAAGCTAGGAATGTTGGACTCTTTTTTCCTAGCTCGAGGGGGAGTGTAGAGAATATTAATTATGATCAAGTTTGTTATGTTTTAGTTTTATATATATATATATATATATATTTTTTTTTAAATTTTAAAATATAGTTGTTGTAGGTGATTAGGAAGCTTTATCTCTCTGAAGTTTCAGTTCCTATTTTTTAGGGATTTACTTTAGCCTAGATTCTATTTGGTTGTTAGGTTTTTTACTATAAATGTATTGGTTTTTTATTCAAATAAACTAAGAGAACCATTTCATTTATTTTCTAGTCTCTATTTACAATTAGATGAGTGAATATGAGAAGGGGAGGAACCTATTTTATTATCTAATAACTTAAATATTTATCGTGGTGAAGAAGGTAGAGACGTAGATGATGATGTCATAAGTCGTATAGTTAATAGGCATACTAGTAAAACTAAATAGGGAAGAGAATTGAGTCTTGTTGTAAAGATAAGGCTCCCATAAAGTTTTTTTCAAGTTCCAGTGACTACGATAATGAAAATGATGTTGGTGACAATGATGATGATAGGAGAAGCAACAATAATGGTGGTAGATCATCTAATAGTGGTGGTGGTGGTGGTGGTGGCAATGGTGTGGCTATTACGTTAGTTAAGCAAATCCTAGCATGTCATTGACACAAGGAAATAAAAATTACTATGCTACACAAGACACAAATCATAGACATAGACTAGGAATATGAGAATAGCGAAAAATTTAGAAAGACTAGTACATTTTTTAACAATGATGATTTTTCAAGTGGACATGATTAATATAGACACAATTATTAGGGTGTTGATGAGCACATGCGAACTTTGGATGTAGGATCAAGGGAGCATTTTTGAGTAGACAATGGATCATATCATAGATTCTACCAGTACTTCAAGTAGAAACTATTATGATCCAATTCTAAGGATGCATCACAAGGCATATTCAGATACTAGGATAGATATGATAAATCTTCAAGTAATAGTGGCATTGGGTATTGAGGTTTTGGATACTATTATCATGGTGTTGAACCCAAACAACCTTCAAAGTTATATTCCTGATTGGATCATCTAGCCAATCATTTCAACTAACAGATTTGAACTATGGACAATTCCTTTCAACTATATTCTTACTGTGGAAACTATCATCCCAATTTATACACTCGTTGTAGGAATGATGATGATGATGATTTTGAGCCCCCATGTCATTTAATGTAGAATTGACTATAGATTGCATGCCTTTTAGTAAAAATTTCATTGAATTTGAAATAATTTTCAATCCTTAATATTATCATAAATAACTTTGAATGCATACTTTTATAACTATTTAGACATTAATAAATATGATGCAAGTTTGTTTTATTAATTTTCTGAGCTCATTTAAATGCACCTTTTTTTTTTTGATAATTTTCACAACTTTTTTATAATTTTTTGAGCTTTTTAACTAGCTTATTGTGCATATTGCTCAATATTGATATGAGATATTGAGATTGATGCACCTTGGGACCTCCTAAGTTAATGACCAAGACCATGAACTTGAACCATGTTGTTAACTGGCCTACAACCCTTCTTTCTTCCTACATTATTTCCTTTGCTTCTTGTGTTCATCTAGTTTCATCCTTTCGCTTATGGCTAGAAGATCAATTTTACCAAAATCATTGTGTTATATGATCAGACATCTGTGGACATAATCATGCTGAAGTAATGTATAGAAGTAAAAAGGAGTGAGATTTCATTTGATTGTGGTGTTTATTTCTTTGTTTAGGTATACAGTCATTAGGACTAGAGAGTTAGAGTTGTTCATCTGGGTAGAGGTGGCTAGATAAGGAGAAAAAAATTGATTCCTTAAGGGGAGGATTTTAGGGTCACCTGGTGCATGAAACTTCTTGGTAGCTGCAAATTTTCTGATCTAATTTAATTGCCTGCCTGAAATTGTAGCACATAAATATACGTGGCCTTTAGAACTCATTAGAGGCAAAAGCTATATCTGACTTGCCAAATGGTAAAACACTGAACTTTATGCATGTTCTCATCTCCAGGTTCTTGAGCTATACATGAGATATTTATGGCTTGACATGGTATGAGCCGTAAAAGTCAATAATGCGAGCCCATCAAAAAAAAAAAAAAAGGTCAATAATGCAAAATTCTGCAGAATAACTCTGGACAAGGTCTCAACATGGATGACCAAAACTGGTTTGTGCTACGAGGGTGAGGAAAAAAACTTAAGTGCAATTCAGGTGGAGAATGCAAATCTAGAAGCTGTCCTGATAGGTATGCTTAGGTATATATGAGGGTGTTGCTGTGGATTCAGGAAAGAAAGGATGGTAAGTGATCTTACCTGGAGGCAAAGTGACTGAATACTGAGTCTAGATGGAAGCTGGTATATATATCAGGGTTTGGTATCCAACATTTTTCTTGTCCCAAATGTTCCAGAGTTGATAGAAGGAAAATGTTCTTAAAATTGCGTTTTCTGGGAGGAGTCATTCTCACTGCTAGTTCAATTATAAAGTCTTTGTATAGGAGAAAAGAAGCTGATCTTTGTAATCAATCAATTAATCTAAGTGGTTGATAATTTAATTGTTAGATACACTGACTGTAAGGTTTCAGTTTTCAGGATTGATAAGTCCATATTAGATGCAGAATGCAGATGCTTGGACATACATCTAAGGACTGGAAAACTCAAATTCCCTTCATTTATCCATTATGAAATTGATGGTTGCTTGGACTTGTCTGAAGATTTCAGCCTAGGCACAATTATTGATAAAATCTACTCTGCATTGGAAAATAACTCACATTTTCTTCAGATAGCTAAGTGATCTACCAGTCATTGACAGTTACACAAGGTCACATTGCCTTGACTATATGTTTATTCATGTTATCATGAAAAATATTCCCTTGTGTCTTGGAGTATCTGGAACAAGTGGTTAATTATAGTATCCTCCTAGGGATGGAATTGATACTGTATTTGTGACATCGATTTATTGGCAGGAACATAATAGAGGATTGAGTTGTTAAAAGGAACTCCTGTTCAAAATTCCCTGGACGATAATCAGTAGAGAAAAAAAAAAAAAGCAGATTTTGTATCTTCCTTTTGTAGTTACAGGCCTACACTTGTTAAAAATGACTTTGACCATATGTGGGAGAGAAAAAAAAAAATGCTTGTTTTTTATCTTCCCAGTAGTTACAATTTGAAATCATTTTTTTTTTCTCCCCATTACATCCACATTATCTCTTAAGGCTATAGGACAATGGGGTTCAACATCAGGGCATGAACCTTGGCTCAATCCTTCAGGGGTCACTGTAATGGACAATGATATTTTAGGATACAAAATAAACAAACAGGTGTGTGGGCTTGCAACGTGGTGTTCATCATCATCATCATCATCCAAACATTATCTGATTATCAAACTGCTTTGTGGTATTCTTATTCGAGAATGAAGAATGTTAAAATGACCAATTTAGTCTTCCGGTTAACCAACCTGCTTGATCTAGTTCGTGCCATCTTTTTTCTTCTCTTTTCTTAATGGAATAATTCCCTTCCTAGTTCCAGTTGGTTAGGGTTTCCAAATGCTAATTTATTATGAAGATCTGTACTCATCTTCCCCTTCTTATCTACTTGACTTGAAAACAGTGCAATTATTGACTTGCAAAAAGAAATATCTAGGGCTCACAAGAAGACGAGCACTATCACCTAGACGGTCTCGATCAAATAGTTATGAATTTTTGTGCCTGTTTTGCCATGACTCAGATCACCTGTATGTGTGGCGCTTTAAATTCATACTCTAAATATTCAAATTTCAAATATGAATCCTTGAAGAACATTGTTGCTAACCAGATTGTAGCGTGAAAACCAGATATTTAGTGAATTCTTGCACAAGGAGTATGGAGGACCTGGGACACTATTAGTTGAGCCTTTCACAGATATGTTGGTTGCTCTCAAGGAAAAGAAGTTGCCTGGAGCACCTTTGGCTGCCCGAGCATCCCTGTTATGGGCACAAAACTATGTTGATCAAGACTGGGAAGTCTGGAACTTGAAACCGAAACCACCCAAGTGACTGTTTTTCAATATTTTTTTTCTTTTCCAAGTTTTCCTCCTGTTGTATACTATCTACTATCTCCTATCTATCAAGAAGATACTCCACCACAAACTTAAGTTTTAAAAACAACGTCTGATCCATTGCACTTTCTTAGCTATACAGAGATCTTATTTACTCAAAATGGTTGGAATGTGGGATTTGTTGACAGTGGCTTATAACAGCTTGGTACTACCACTCTCCTGGATGTCTTGCGTCTTTGTTTCCAGGTTTGAGGAAGACCAGCAGTGAATGTTTTGTGGCTGTCCATTGCAGTTTCCACTGGACATCCTGCAAGTTAAAATTGGAAGAAGAATCAGCTTCCAGCCTCAGAGATGCTCTGCAATGAGGGTCGCCATGATTTTGACCTTGCCGCTGCAGCAGAAGTCGTTGATGCTGTCCTCGGTCGGTGTCTTTCATGGTTCACCACCTGGAATTTTGTTACAAATTGTAGCATTAGTTCATGTTTCATCACCAAGACACTTTGATCTGCTGTCATACTCTATTCTCTCTAATATGAAGGTGGGCACATTCTATCACACAAGGATTTGAATGTTTCCAGAGGAAACCAAGTCATTGATTTGCTAAAGGAAATCGTATGTGTGTTAATAATTAGTGAGTGTTATTAACTCCCTTATTATTACATGTCAGGAAGCGTCTTTCTCTTCTGTTTCATCTATTTGAACTCAGAAGTTCATAGATTGGAGACTTTGATAACGCTTCCAAGTTCCCATTACAGAGTTCAGCGACAGATAGGGTTTAACCCAGATTTGTAACCAGCTAATGAGATTTACCTGATTGGATTTCTCCATTTCAGACCTTCCTCCATCTTCTTCACAACTTGAACTCTGCCTCTCCGCCATTCCCTGTAACTTCTCTGCTGATTCCACCTGGTTCTTCTTCATCTTCGCATACTTCTTTGCCCGCAGCACCTTCATAACCTCTATAACCAGAGAGGCCAAGTTTAAAAATAAATAAATAAAGGAAAAGAAAAGAAAAAACTCAAAATATCGCACACTCTAGGGCAGGAGAAAAGCAAAGCGGTAGAAAGCAAACCTTGAGAAGTGATGAGGCGGTAGGCATGACCAAGAACAAGAGTATCGGTGGGGCGGAGAAGCTTAACACGGGTGAAGCGCACAGTCTTGTTATCAGGAGTGTCATGATCTTGAGGGATGGGCAATGGAATGATAAGAGAAACATAATGTCCCGGGTTCATTCTCATCACCTCTCCCGCACTCACCGTCCAATACAACCTCTCTATCCTGCCGCAAGGATGCTGTATGACCAACGCAGCTGCATCTATGGCCTGGCAATTCCCCATCTCTCTACCTCTCCTCACACACTATCTCTGTCTCTCTCTCGCACTCAATGAAGGTAGAATACAAATGTCTGAAGAAGAAGAAGGAGAAGAAGAAAATAGATAAGGAGGAAGAAAGAAGGAAGGAGGTGAAGTAAGCAGGAGTCACTTTCCAAGTAGAACCCACCGCACTCCCATACATATAAATGGTGAACATGGGTCAGGCCGGCCCAACTAATTCATGGTACGTGGGTCAATTCATTTTTAAAAATGTAATTAATACTTTATTTATTTATTTTGTGAAATAGAGAAGTTGAAAAAAGAAAAAGAAAAAAAAGAAAAGAAATGAGGCAGCAGGGTCCCTGAGATGCAGGTGAGGGTGCCAAGTGGTGGGAGGCCGAGGTTGGATGGACATGCTCGGCGGTGTCGACGTGGTCAAGGTTTGGACTTTGGAATGGAGAGACGGCCCGTTAATCATGATGTGTTAAAAACTTACAACTTAAAATAGTAAACAAAAGCCAAATCGTGGGTGTGAGATTCCTTCGTGAAAAGACAAAGCCCACCCACCACCATCTTATCCCATATATTTCTGCTTCACTTCCAACTCCTAACAGCTATGCCTATTTTGGATTTGAGCACCCTGTTTCGCACTGTCCTTTCCTCTCTTTTACTTGGGATATTTTTTCCTTTGTGCAACCATGCTTTTGTATTTCCTCATTTGGGATTTGCCTCACATCCTTTCATCTCATTATTTTGTATTATCTCCCTTAGGATTAAAGCAAATTTTAACTTCTCACGCAACCCATTGAAAGTCAAGACTACTAGTAGGAATTTTATATATCTTGAAACTTTCAACTTTTTATTTAATTTAGAAAATGAATATACATATTACATATTGTACAACTCATTAAATGCCTGTGGTCCTCACTCTGGGCTTTTTCTACTCATACACCTCTGTTCAATACAAACTTAAATTTGAGGGATTAATGGTATTGAGGCCACCCAAATCCAATGATTGGAGATCATCTTTATTTTGATTTTGGTCTAACTTATACAATACGTCGGAAAATTTTTGTTCTTCCAAAGACAAAATAGTGGAGCAATTATCCTCATCTTTTTGCCACTTGTTATCTTAGGTGGGACCCATTGATGTTTGGTCCCAAATTTCCCCATCTTGTATTTGCAATAAGTGTAGAAACAAACAGGGTGTGTACATAGGCAGCACTTTCACCCTGACTCAGGGACGATGACTTTCTGATTTGTTTTAACTTTTTCCTTCAAGCCACAATCTGAACTGCAAATCTTATCATACATGACGAAGAATTCTTCACATGTTATGATTACCAGTGTTTTGAACCATTTGGTCAGGAATCAATGATTTTATCATCAAAGCAGATGCCACTAGTGTTCTCTGATAGGGTGTACTCAAACCAAGCAGTCTCCCATTCATATGGCTCACTCTACTTTAATGCCAACCCAAATAAAGCAAAACATATGCAAATTAATATATGCAAGTAAAGTTTCCACTATCTTTTGCATGGAATATTAATTCCCTAAAAGCTTCAACATCCAGTGCTGCTCAACTGAACTCAAAGTGGCATCGCTTGGGATTCTTACTTTCTAGTTATGCTTTTTGATCATAACATTAGCAGGCTATAGGCCTTGTGGAGTCTGTGGAGTAATCATTAGAACCCCATCTCTTATTTAATTATCATCTAAGACATGATAACACAAATAATTAGCACTCAAGGCGGCCGCTGCCTGCCAGCATTGATCAACTAATGGTGCTGTGCCTGTGCCCCAGATCTTATAGAACAGTGGGGAAGAAAGGAAAAATAAAAAAAGGGTTCGAAGAAAGAGGAATCAGATGAATGGGTTTTCCCTTTTCCACCGGATGGCTCATTATTAATATGCTTAACGCTCCAGAGGAGGCCTGACTTATCAGGGAGTTAGGACAGAGATAATCTTTGTGAAGATCTTTGACTCCTGTAAATCTACCTCATGTTAAACAATTTGGATCCCAAGGTTTGAAAATTTGCTCTATGATTCACATGTGTAAACATCTCTGTTTAATGTCAGTCCATGTAAGCCATGTGAGGTGTTGGAGATCTTTGGTTCAAATATTAAATGATGAATGGACTATTTCTTGTTCAAACATGACTGATGTAGGGGACTACAGCCATTAATATTAAATGAAGGTGTCTTAACTTCTTATGGCTATGGTGTGAGGCAGGCATTAATATTTAAATGTTATGGGTCTCATTTTTCTACTACCTCTGCACCTTATAATATATAAGTGGAGGGAACTCAAACCATGCCTTGGTCACACATTGGAGCTTGTGGGGCAGCATTGTTAGGTCTTGTGTGTCTGTACCTGGGCCTTTAAACATTCCGACTTCTAATTAAAGGCCTTCCTATCAAACATTCAAGAGTTATTGTAAGTGGGGTTATTCTTTTTTGGTTGTGAAGGACATGATTAAAAGTTGCTTTCCTCACATTCCTCCCCTATAATACAAAACACCACCAAGTATGCATTCAAGAGTATTTTAAAGAATGTCTGATATTAAACATATAAAAATGCACTACACACTGTTGGAGATCCAAACGACAAGATGGAAGGGAAAAGAAAGCTCAAGGAAAAGAAACCAATTGATGGTATTCAGAGATGTTCATGAACTAGCAGTAGGTCGTACTAGACTATAACATCATGTTTGATGTATGAATCATATATAAAGTTGTACAGTAGTACTGTATATACATTATTAAGAGGAGATGGATATACAGTTTCTTGGCAGGCACATACATATATATATATATATATATATATATATTGGCCAAACTCTGACCATGTCCCATATAGAAAATCTATCACTAGCAGGCATAGGTGGATGATTTACTGTCAAAGACGGAAGCATCTCAAAGCCTGTACTTTCTCACTAAGCAAAGGGAATAGATTTCTTGGGCTGTGAGTGGGTAGATATGAACCTTCTTTTTTATTTCTTGTGACTCTTCAACAACGCATTAAACTTTGAATTGTAATGATCAATCATCGGTATATTCTCTATTATTTAATGGTGCATGTAATGGTCCTAAACTTGATAATGCAGCATCTCCATTGCATTTCAGCTAGTGGCAAAAACAGTTCTCTCTCTCTGCCTTTTTTTTTTTTTTTTTTGGGTGATTTTTTCTTCTTCTTTTTTTTTTTTAGAAAAAGAATCAATCTTTAACAAGGGTGATGGGGACTCATCTTATAAAAGATGGCCATATGTTTTTGTATGATATGAAAGATACGGCCAATTTTTGTAAAGCGTTTACCTCTTTGATGGAAGAGTTGTATGCTTTTCCTTGATTATGATCAGATTAGGATGCATATTATTGAGGAGAAGCGCCTTCTCAAACACGTAATGGGCTCAGCCTACCCACAAGGTGCTGAGATCGAGAGAATTTTTTGAAGGATGGAAAATTGCTCTTGTAGTTGCAATCAAGTGTATGCATCATAACAACAACTCTAATCAAAGCAGAGAGAAATTTCATGGCTTTTATCATATTAATCCCCTCCAATGGAGGAGATGACTGGAGATTCCACAACAGAAATATAGAGAATCTAAAGAGGCCCTTCATTGCTTTGAATACACTACAAAACATCTCTTTGCTTAGATGAGTCTTGGAATAATGGTAATGGTAAGTGGACAACTGACTCCAAACCCAAATTGCTAGCCTAACCGACATGGGAAACTGACAACAAAAGGTACTGTACATAGAAAGAAATATTCACACGGTTTTTACATGGCTATATATATAGATGGGGATTCAGGGGCATTACCTTTGATCCTCCAGAGAGGACCCCCACCCCCACCACCAACCCCTGAAACCTACTTGGCAACTACTATTCCTTGGAACCTTTGAAGCCCCACCGGTCCATTTTAATAGCAGTGGACCATAGAGGGATATTGACAGAATTGCAGACCCAAAAACACAACCCCATTGAAGATTGTAAAAAGTGATAGCAGCTGAACAACTGGAAATCGGACCAACTTTATTTCACAAAGTGATGCTGCCCTACATCTCCACTCATCCATGTCTTGCATACAGATTTCAAGTGTCTCTTTTCAGTTTAATTAACCGATCGGAAAAACATTGTGTGCTTGATCCAGTGATAAGCGGTTGGAGAGCACCATGATAAAACTGTTTGCTGCGGTCATTTTAGGGTAGCTGGTGTTTATGGGCAAATTCATGCATGATAAAAAGTTTTCCACTTTTCATCACTTTATGGTCGATGATTGTGATGGTTCCTTTTCATGCAATATTACGTAACGTTAGAGTTAATTGCCGCATAATCTGAATTATTGGTTAGGCAGGGACATTGGTTATATGAGTTGGAGAGATCAGAAATGGACACAAGCAGTCTTGTTGGCCACCCTGTCCCCCCTATGATTTGGACTAGTATATCACATCCAGCATGGGGCTGCCTCTGTTTTTGGAAACACTTAACGGGTTATCATGGGGTAATTATGCCCACATTTCCACACCTTTAATTAGCAGAAACATTGGGATTAGGTCTCCATTAATCCACATCAACTTATCCCCATTTCCCTTTACCGTCTCATTTCATTGAAAGGGAGGTTTATAACTTAATGATTTATTGAGTTGCATAATGGCATCATGTGATGAATGAATGAGAGAGTCATATTGGTATCGCTGTGAGAAACAGAAAAGCAATGGTGTGATTAAAGATGGAGGAAAATGATTTGACGCCCCAGAGGGGCCACACTGTGCCCTATGATTGTTGGCCTTCCCTCAATCCTTGAAATAGTATCCCTACTGAAACTTCGTTTTCTGTTGTTGGGGACAATAAGTATTTACAGACATCCCCAACCTAACTGCCTAAGCCCTTGCACAAACTGCATACATTAACTGCCCCTTACCTGCATGTGACCATGTCCTCCTCCTCTAAGCCCACATTTATGGCTTTCATCCTCCACATTTCGTCTCATCTCACTGCAAATGAGAGGATGACATTATAAGATGCAAACCCATATGTTTTTTCCTTCATTTTCCTTCTCTATGCATCTCTCTCTCTCTTTTCTTATCTCACATTTCACACAAATATTATACAGCTACGAAAGATAGAGGAATGATCAACCCGGTGACGTGGTGCATAGTAGGCTGTCCACATGCGCGGGCTGCACGCGCATGTCACGTGGCAGAAGTCTTCTTCACGTGTCCGTTAGTCTGTCCCTTGGCTTTGTTTTTTAAATTTAAAAAAAAAAAAAAAAAAAAATCCTCACCCTCCAATCCAAGTTGCCTCCTCCTGTTAAAATATTGGTTTGACCATGCCCCAAAAAATATAAGAAATCCAAGCATTTAATAAGAAAAACCCCGAAATATAAAACAAAAAGTTTATAAGCGTGGTCAACTCTATAAAACAATTGTTTTCTAACCTCTGACCTACCGACCTCTGTCTTCTGGTCCTTGTGTAATCTTCCAATTGTCGAGGTGCATTGAATTCTAATATGCCAATTGGGCCCAGCCTCTGGACCAGGCCCGGTTAGACAAATGGCCCATTGCTACTAATAAAATTTCATCCAATCTAACAAAATTATAACCCAAAACAAACTAGTTCTGTGGCATTATGCACCATCACCAAGGCAGTTTTGGCTTGAATGCAATCTTCTTAAACCAAATGACCAGATCATAACTCAGATTTAGTTGTCTTGTGGGATAAATTGAAGCAAGAGTCACTATTCCTTTCAAGCTAAAAAAGAAAAACTTCATGGCTAATAGATGGCTACAGGCATCATTACATCTGAATTTTCTTGGAGAGAAGACTAAACCTGTGCATGTTTCTAAGGACTGA